>NC_051063.1:168992974-169322412 GCF_004664715.2 Peromyscus leucopus | reverse complement strand
TACACCGGGGACCAAGCTGATGACGAGGTCATGTGGTTGGGTTTACAACCAATGAGAAGGCAGAATAGAAAGTCAATAAAAAGGACAAACACACAGGAAGTAGGTCTCTTGCGGAGAGGTAGGGCAGCAGTGGCAGTGAAGGGTAAGGTTTTTAATCTCAGCTCTTAGCTATTGCTCTGACCTCTTGGCTTTCATCTCTGAATCGGCTCTGTGTTTCTTCTTTAAAAAGACGGTTACATCTACATTTGGTGCCCAACGTGGCAAGAATTCATTAAAAACCGCTTGGCTTGGTCGGTCTGCTTTCCCGCCTGGGCTCCCTAGCTCCGGCACAGCTTGGCTTAGGTCTCAGGCCCGACTGATGGACTGACCTTAGCTGCAAGCGGTTACCCACAGCTGTGCTAATTGCTTAAAGCCGGTGCTACAAACAACTCAGGCCTGCCGGAGCTACTGGTCGGCTGCACTCGACTGCAACTGCTTCTGGCTGAAACGCCAACGCACGTGGTCGGAGCTTAAGGAAGCCAGAGCCCAGGCTCAACTCGGCTCAAGCGGGAACATGTGGCTGGATTTAAACTTTTAGCCAGAACTTGTGGCTACGCTTTCTCTTTCTCTCTCTCTCTCTCTCTCTCTCTCTCTCTCTCTCTCTCTCTCTCTGGATTCACACCTCGGACACTAGGTGGCTGTTTTGAAATGCCCTCGGATTTCTACTGTTCTATGCAGACTTTGTAAGTCAATTAAGACATCAGATATTTTAAAGAAAACTATTTAAAAGAGAAATTTTTTCCACATTAAAAAATTGGGTTTTATGTGTACATTGGAAAAAAATTGGGCTTTGTTTGAAATTTTAGGCAGTCTGACAATGGAACAACTATATGAGAAGATTAATGTTGATCGAATTATGCACATTATTACTTTTCTTATCCTTATTTTGCTATTTAAAAAGATAGCCAATTTAAGTGCCAGGATAAAAGTTTTAGAAAAATCTGTTAAAATGAATTATAGAGAAATTCAAATTCAGACAGAAGAAATTAACAGTGAAGTTGTTTTAGGATTGGATTATAAGGTTACAGAAAGAAAGCCTGTTTTCACATAATCACCCTTAATTTATCTGGTAACCATACAGCAGCTACCTGGTCAAGAGAATGGACAAAATTTTTGGACTCCAGTTGAAATGTTAGATTTATGAAGGTTTAGGGAGGCAATAGTATCTTACGGCATGCATTCCCCATATGTAAAGCAAATGTTAAATTCCTGGTCACCTTATAATAGGACTATACCACAGGACTGGGGGGAGCTGGCACATGCTGTTCTGGAATCCGGACAACAGCTCCAGTGGCAAATGTGGTTCAAAGAGGAATCTAAAAACATAGCAAAACAATGTAGGGATAAAGGAATACAAGTCTTCCAAGATCAGCTTATTGGAGAAGGTAAATATGCTTCAGTACAAGCACAATGTTTATATGACATCCAAACCTTAATTCTATATCAAATGGCAGCCTTGAATGCATGGGACAGAGTTGAGGAACCAGGAAAGAAAACTGAGTCATTTACAAAGGTTATACAGGGCCTAAAAGAATCTTTCACAGATTTCTTACAAGGATTGACTTCAGCGGTAAAGAGAATGGTCCCAATTCAGAAGCCAGTCAGATAATTGAATCTCTGGCTTTTGAGAATGCGAATGCAGCATGCAAGAGAATAATCAGGCCAATAAAGGCAAGATCTGCACCTTTGGAAGATTGGATTAGAGATATGGTTAATGTTGAGCCTCATGACCAAGATGATATGTGGATAGGAGAAGCAATTTCAAGAAGTTTGAGGAATGTCAGATGTTTTGGATGTGGAAAGCAAGGACATTTGAAAAGGGACTGTTAACAGGACATTCCTAGAAACAATGTTTCTTCAAGGAACAATGGCAACAGAATGCCCCTTTCTTCTGGAGTATGCAGAAGGTGTGGTAAGGGAAAACACTGGACCAATGAATATAGATCAACAAGGGACAGACAGGGTAATCCTTTGTCTCAGTCTTTGGGAAACTCCCAGAGGGGCCTCAGGCAGGTCCCCACAGTAAATCCAGTTCAGGCCTTTCCTGCAGTCATAGAGGAAACCCCTACTCAGAGCAATTAAATAACCAAATGTCTGTTGGAATAAACCAGGCTGCTTGGGATGATGAAAGAGAGAGAATAGAAAATTCAGGAGAAAATAAAGAAATTTTTTCTGGAAAACTTCTATAAATGAACAAAAACCAAAGTTAACAATAAGAATAAATGGTGTTTTGTTGTCTGGTCTGGTAGACACAGGTGCTGACGTTACTATAATTGCACCAGAATTTTGGCCTCCAACTTGGCCTCTTCAGGAGGTAAACATTCAATTGTTAGGAATTGGAACATTATCTCAAGTGAAACAGAGTGCAAGATGGCTCAAATGTATAGGTCCAGAAGGACAGAGAGGAAAATTAAAACCATATGTGGCTAACATAGCTATTGTTGGATCACAAATCTGGGGGTCTCAAGTGGGCGCCCCAAGAACCCAGACTCCAGTCTAGTTGATGCAAACACAAGAGGATTTATTAAGCTTCTATATAGAAGGGCAAACCCTGCTCCTAAGAGCAAGAGCTGCATCTTACTGCAGCCTCCTAAGGGCTTATAAAGGAAAAACCCCACAAAACCCACAAGATTACAATTCCCATACAATTTTGTTTCACAAGATCATGGTCTGGGTACAGAGTGATCACAGAGGGGGTACAGTTACATCAACAGGTACATTCTTCCTGAAACCTCAAGGGGGGGGTATCAAGGGAGGAATGGAGTTTACACAAAGGTCACAGTGGTCCTTCCTGGAACACCTGCAACTATCCCAGTCATAGTTGAGCACATCTCTTTTTTTTTTTTTAATTCTTTTTTTAATTAATTAATTTATTTTTTAAATTACACTCATGATATTAATCACATTTGTGGTATTCATAGATTACATTCGCAGTATTCATTCAAATATATATATGTATATATATATTCATTCAAATATATATATATATATATATATATATATATATACATATATATATATTTAAATGTCGAATGTCATTTCTTGAAGGGGGTAGGAGGTCTTAATTACAGGCTTACAGCACAATGGGAGGACCCTGGAGGGCAGAAGTTCGCTACTGATGTTTTACAATCTTGCATCTAAGCTGTTAATGCCCATTATTCATGATACACAGACAAGGAACTTCCCTTAGGCATTCAGGAGGGTGGAACCTGGCAGAGAATTAGCATTGGGAGGATATCAAGGTCAAGGTCCATAAGCAAGGTAGTAGTTACCCAAAACGGGGGCCAGGGCCCTGCAGGTGCTCTTTTATTAAAAAATGAGCTTCTGACTTGGGTTGCGGGGGATGTCAGCAGGTCACCTTACCCGTCATGCAGACGCCTGCCCAGGCTACACAGGTGCTCTGTCTTAGGTTGGTGAGTGCCCCCCAGGAATTACCTGTCTCTGAATACTCATTATCATACCGGCTCAATCGTGTGTGAGCTGCATGGTTAATGAGCACATCTCTTAACAGAAATCTCTTTACATTGTTATATGGTTGCAGGGGAGATTGAACAATGGCTAAGTCAGGTTGCCCTTGGAACTAGATTTTTAGTTTCTCATTTCCTGGTGCATGAAGTTTCTCCTTTCCTGAGGCTTGGGGGTATAAGCCTGAAGGGCTAGGGTCTTTCACTATGAACCTGAGGGGTTGAGACCTGTTGCAAGAATGGAATACTCAGATTAACATCCCTCCAACCTCAGAAACAAATCATAAACTAGCACGTTTCTAAGAGAAATATTAGAAGATATTATTCTAATGAGTGGTCACGAGCCATCCATATTATACAAGAACAGGGCACAACAACTGATGATCTTCCAAAGACACCAACAGCTCTACCTTTAAAATGGTTAACAGACAAGCCTGTATGGGTTCAGCAATGGCCTTTAACAACAGAGAAACTCCAGACTTTAGAAGAGCTGGTAGAAGAACAGTTAAATGCTCAGCATATTGAAGAATCAACCAGCCCTTGGAATTCTCCTGTATTTGTTATTAAAAAGAAATCTGGTAAATGGAGAATGGTAACAGACCTTAGAGTAATTAACAAAGTAATTCAGCCAATGGACTCTCTACAATCTGGAATTCCTTTGCCTACTCTATTACCAAAAGGATGGCCTCTCATAGTTATTGATTTAAAAGACTTATTTCTTTTCAATACCCTTACAAGAAAAAGACAGAGAAAGATTTGCCTTCACGGTGCCTACTTACAATAATTCTCAACCGGTTAAAAGATTTCAGTGGAGGGTCCTCCCACAGGGAATGTTGAATAGCTCAACTCTGTGCCAATATTTTGTACAACAGCCATTGGAAGTGATACGTAAAAAATTTCCTAAATCTATAATTTATCATTATATGGATGATATTTTACTAGCAGACTCAAATGCAGATACTTTATAAAGAATGTTTGAAGAAGTAAAGAAAATTTTGCCTTGCTGGGGATTACAAATTGCTCGTGAAAAGATACAAAGAGGAGATTCTATTAATTATTTAGGATATAAAATAGAGCTACAAAAAATTAGATGCCAAAAGGTGCAAATTAGGAGAGATAGACTACAGATTCTTAATGACTTTCAAAGATTATTTGGAGACATTTCTCATCTACAAACTATTGTTGGGGTAAATAATGATGAACTGAATAATTTGTTCAAAACCTTAAAGGTGACAAGGACTTAAATAGTCCAAGGGAATTATCACCTGAAGTTGAGAAAGAATTGGCCTTGGTAGAAAAGAAAGTACACGAAGGACAGATATTGATCCAAAGCTGGATTGCATTTTGGTTATTTTACCTTCTAGGCATTCTCCTATTGGAATATTAATGCAGAGGGAAGATATTATATTGGAATGGATATTTTTACCAAATAAACCAAATAAAAAATTAAAAACTTATGTGGAAAGAAATCTCTGACTTGATTTGGAAAGGAAAAGTGAGATTTCGTCAATTAGTAGGAATAGACACAGCAGAAATTGTCTTACCTTTAACTAAGGAGGACATTGAAAAATTATGGACAGAAAGTGAACCTTGGCAAAGAGCTTGCAGTAATTTTTTGGGAGAAATTAACAGCAAATATCCCAAAGGAAAGAGAATTGATCTTATAAAGAGAGCTGATTGGATCTTGCCTCCAATTATATGGGAAAAACCCATATCTGGAGTTCGTACATTTTAAACAGATGCCAACAAACAAGGAAAGGCAGGTTACAAATCAGAAAATTTAAGTAAAGTGGTTCAAAGTCCTTATAATTCAGTTCAAAAATCAGAATTGTATGCTATTCTGTTGGTATTAATTTATTTTTCAGAACCTCTCAACATAGTAACTGACTCTCAGTATGCTGAAAAGTGGTATTACATATTAAAATGCAGAATTTATCCCTGATGCTTCAGAATTAACTTCACTATTCATTCAATTACAAGATACAATCAGGAAAAGGAGTCATCCTTTATATATAACTCACATCCAATCCCATACTGTTCTGGAAGGCCCTCTAGCACAAGGTAATGATGAGATTGATAAATTATTGATAGGAAATGTGCTGGAGGCCTCAGAATTTCATAAGAAACATCATGTCAATAGTAAAGCTTAAAAAAAAAAGATTTTTCCATAACCTGGCAACAAGCCAAAGAAATAGTAAAGAAATGTCCTACTTGTTACTTCTCCAATCAGACGCCATTACCAGCAGGATGTAACCCAAAGGGTACTCAGAGGAATGAAATCTGGCAGATAGCTGTGTTTCATTTTGCAGAATTTGGGAAATTGAAATATGTACACCATACCATCAATACTTATTCAGGATTTCAATGGGCAACTGCTTTGAGTTCTGAAAAAGCTGATTCTGTAATCACTCATTTGCTAGAAGTTATGGCCATCATGGGTATACCTGCACAAATCAAAACTGACAATGCTCCATCATATGTCTCTGTTAAAATGAAACAGTTTTTTGCTTATTACAATATAAAGCATGTTACAGGTATACCACACAATCCTACAGGTCAAGCAGTTATAGAAAGATCAAACAGAACTCTAAAGGATATGCTAAATAAACAGAAAGGGGTAACAAAACCCCTCAGAAATAGACTGCATAATGCTCTAATAACTTTGAATTTTCTCAATGCCAATGAGAAAGGAACAACAGCTACAGAGAGACATTGGATAATAGAAAAAATACAGAATTAAATCAGCCTATATACTTTAAGGATGTGCTGACCTCAGAATGGAAAGCAGGGTATGTATTACGTTAGGGACGAGGTTTTGCTTTTGTTTCTACAAGAGAAGATAAGCTGTGGGTACCATCAAAATTGATAAAGGTTTGATTTGAATAAGAGAGACCTTTTAATTAGAGGAGGTGATAGTTCATCAACCAGCATGACCATCCAATTTAAACTAACTTATACCATTAACACATGCCTTTGCATTTTAACCAGAGAATAACTTACCAAAAGGGAACATCCCCAAAATTAGTCTTGAGGAAAGGTTTTTGTTTTTGTCTTCTAGGAAAATGAAGGCTAAGGAATCTGAAGAACACTGGACAAATGAGACAACTGAAGAAAAGGGGTAAATCATCTATCCCAGGAAACAGAGTAAAATGGCGTATGGGTATATCATCTACAAAATTTCATAAGTCTTCCTAAATGTTTGTTTCTGCTCTTCTATAAAAAAAATTAACACTATTGGTCTTCTTGTAGTCCCAGTTCAATTAAAATTTAAAGCTGACTTTGGAGTTGGAGAATGGCTCTTTCCTTCTTTAAACTCAAGCATGTTGTTAAAAGGAAATCACAAACTCCCTGTATCATGCCAGAAGAAAAGAGCCATCTTCTGCTATGGGACAGGAGAAAAACCAAATTAATTAAGGGACTATTCTATTAGTAATCTCAATTCTTTGATTCTATTCTGATTCTTTAAACTTTCCTTAAAGTATGAATTTTATATCAAAATTTACAAGATATATATACATCTTAAACTTTGTTAAGATATGAATGGTCATATAGAGTACTAACTAATTCTAGAAAAAAGGCTTCAATTAGCTGCATATATATGTCTTTGTGTTCAAGTCTCTTATCAGTTTTCTGTAGGAAATCATGCCCAGGCCTAACGTCAACTGAAGTCTCCAGGAAGAAGATGGGGCCCCACAACAACAACAATTCCACGTGGACAATACTAACATCACTAAGCTGACAAACATCATCTACAAATCAGCTTTGAACTACAAAGTGCTCAGAGCAATTTTGAGAGGGCTAGCTGAGATGATCCAGTCAAAGACTACTTGAGGGCTGGAGAGATGGCTCAGAGGTTAAGAGCACTGACTCCTCTTTCAGAGGACCAGGGTTCAATTCCCAGTATCCATATAGCAGTTCACAACTGTCTGTGACTCCAGTTCCAGGAGATCTGACACCTTCACACCAGTGCACATAAAATAAAGTTAAATAAATCATTAAACAAAAAAAAAAAAAAAAAAAAAAGAAAAAAGACTACTTGAATAAGGACTTGAGATAAACCCTGAACTTTGGCATTATACACAGACTGGATAATGAAGGATATAGTTACCTTTCCTAGAATTTGACAATTAATCTAAAATTTTTCTTTTCAGGATAAAGATACCTTCGCCCATACCCAGCAGGAAGCAATTTTAATATATGATGCCCACATTCACAAAGAGGTGATGTGGGGCAGGTGGTTTTTTTTTTTTTTTTTTGTCTTTTAATGGGTTTTGGGTCTAGGATAATTTTCATTGCTTAGGAGGGTTGGTTACAAGTTGTTGTTAAGGGTTAGGAAAAGGGATAAGCAAAGGAGATTAGATTTAAGGGTCTTGTTTAAAAAAAGAAAAAGAAAAAGATAATTACTAGTTTTAAATACTTTACATTGGATTGGAGTTTTTATATTGTATACAAGTTATATCTATATGTTATATATATATTGTATACAAGTTTTATATATATATGTATATATATATTGAAATTGATATTGTTAGAAAATGCTATATGTATATTTTTAATTTTGTTCAAGACATTGTACTTATACTGTTCATTTAACAATGTAATGCAATTTGCTGATCCTTGAATGTTATTATTACCAACTATTAGGATATAAAGAAATGAAAGTTAGTAGTTAGACATTATAATAGATCTTGTAGTCATATTAGGTGTGTTTTCAAGATCGAGCAGATATATTTTAGATAGACAGGTCATCTTCAAACCCTTCAGAAATCCACAGAATATGGCATTTATAATGTTTTAATAACTTAGAATTTTTTCTTTTTTGTTATGACTACGAGACATGTGGGCTCTTAGCAGTACCCATCTACTTCAAAGAAAATATGGGCATTGAAGAAACTGCATATGGAGTTAACTTTCATTGTGGCAAAAGTTAGCCACTGGACAACAAAGTATTCTTGAATCAACTGCTGACAACAGGACAGACAGGACACAAAACAAAGGACTACTGATTCTTGCCAAAACAAGTGTGGTTATGGCTTTATCAAAAGGCATCTTCTGAGGCCAGGACAATATGGCACCATCCCTGAAGTGGACTTCGAAATCCGGAAAAGGTACAGTGACCTTTTCTTCGAAGGCAGCTGAACAGGCAGTGGGTCGATGGCTTCTGATGTGCAATGGAACAGCAGCTGAAACAGTTATTCTTGAAGAGTACCTAAGCTCAGAACACTCAATAGTAGACTGACATTTAATAGAAGGATATGGAGAAGAACCTCATGCTGAGATGAAGCCACATACACACACATAGCCAAGAAGAATGGACAGCTGAATAAAAAAAAAAATCAACAATTTCCAGAATTTAAAATCCTGAATCATTACATGACACTAGTGGAATTCAGGTGTTTCTGGTACATGGACTGCTTTCACCCAATGTGAGGTTGAACTGTTGACCTTGTGTACATCCTGCTTCACAAATGAGTCTGTCAGATACAATATGCCTATAGGCTGAAGATGATGCCCCAACACTATGGAGAAACCTCGGTGACTCTCCAGGCAGCTGGCCGTTTCTGTCAACTCACATTTTTTTTTTTTTTTTGGAAGCTGCTTGCATGCACTTCCTGTTTTCAATTTTTATTATCTAATATTATTTCCTTCTTGGATCTCTGAGGGAGTTGAAGATTAGTTAGTTATAGTTGAAGATTAGTTAGGATAGAAAGTGAATTAGGTACATTTTGGACTTACCACAATAGGATAGATAATGAAAGCATTTTCTCTGAATTTGTCAAATATAAATGGACTAGACATTGTTTAGGTATTTATTGCTTGTATATATGGTATATAGTTATTGTACTTTTGTATATAGTTTTTCTTGCGTTAGTTATAACCTTTTTCCTTTTTCTTTTTATTAAAATAGAAAAGGGGAAATATGGTGATATTTTATTTGTACTGAAATGTAATTTTATTTGTATGTTAATAAATAAAGTTGCCTGGGGGTCAGAGCTAATAGCAAGCCATAGCAGAAGCTGGGCCATGGTGGTCCATGCCTTTAATCCCAGCACTTGGGAGGCAGAGTTAGGCAGATCTCTGTGTGTTCAAGGATATAGCCAGCATGGAGACACATACCTTTAATCTCAATACAAACCATAGGAGACCTGGAGGTCTGTATAGATGGGCAGTGACGAGGAGGTCATTTGGTTGGGTTTACAACCAATGAGAAGGCAGAATAGAAAGTCAATAAAAAGGACAAAAACACAGGATATAGGTTTCTTGCTGAGGACGACAGCAGTGGCAGTGAAGGGTAAGGTTTTTAGTTCTTAGCTATATATAGTTCTGACCTCTTGGGCTTTCATCTCTGCATTGGCTCTGTGTTTCTTATTTAACAAGACGGTTACATCTACACCAAGCCTCCAGCATACGACTGTCTTGGGTCAAGACCTCTTAAAGCATAGTGTCCTCCTAGGAAGACTCGGGGTGATGGCTGAAGTCTTTTGGAAGATAACACATGGAATCCAGTCAGCCTCAGGTAGTGCTGACAAGCTTAGAGTACATACTGTGACCTCAAGACTTTGCTCCAAGATAAATTCCCCAGCAGATTAAAGGCTTATTACCTGGGGTGTTTATTTGTTCTCCAAGGAGTGTTCCAATGAGACCCGCCCATAGGAATGTCAACACAACCCCCCCCCCCTGCTTTCTTTCTTTTCTCTTCTCTTACCTTTGTTCAGGTGAACTTGAAGCGAGCACACCATGAGTCACTGTTCCCGCCTCCTCCTAGAATTGTCCCATCAGAATTCTAAGCTAGGATGACATTACAAACCTCTAACTCTTTCAGGATAGACTAAGCCACATACAATGCAAAGAAACACTTGGCATGTGTGAGTATGGTGTTTACACAGGTTAAAGAGGAAGCTTTGCTGGGTTGTTTGGAATATGAAAGAAAATCACAGAATTGAATGGCCACAAAACATTTTCAGCATCACCTGGCATAGAATGAACAGTTAGTAAAGGCGATCTGTCTGTGTCTTGGAAGAGTCCATGCTTCTAAGATGCGACCTGTTTGTGCTATGAACTCTTTGAAATTCATAACTCCATTTTTCCTGAAAGGAACACATGGTGTAAAATCAGATTAGACTGCAACTAGGGACCACATAATTGACTACACTGGGATTATTTTGAAAGACGGGTTGTCAGTAATTAAGCCAGGGCAGGAAGACAATCTAAAAGAATCATTCTTGCAGTAAAGTCACCGTCGACAGGGGCTAGCAGAGGGCAGCTGTCAGGAAACCGGTTTCCAAGTCATTTTCTGTGCCAGGCGCCCTTTGCTTGGGGACCGAGTTACATAAGAGGCAGCATCAAGTTGTGCCTGCTGAACATTCCTTGGCTCACAGCAAGAGTGTGTGGGAACCATGGCCTG
Organism: Peromyscus leucopus; assembly: GCF_004664715.2. Taxonomy (NCBI): domain Eukaryota; kingdom Metazoa; phylum Chordata; class Mammalia; order Rodentia; family Cricetidae; genus Peromyscus; species Peromyscus leucopus. The sequence continues at coordinate 169,311,504 of NC_051063.1, read as the reverse complement.
GCACCCCGCTTCAGTGGAATCTGGGGGGTGGGGGGAATGTCTCAGGGAGACATTGGGAGTGACTCTGGGGTTCCTCCCATGCAGGTAACTTCAGCTCCCTGGGCACAGAGAGATCAAAATGTCTTTCCAAAAACATAAATCAAAAGAGGGTTGGTGCTGGCAGCTGGGCAGGGGTGGTGCATGCCTTCAATCCCAGCCCTCAGAGGCAGAGGCAGGTGAATCTCTGAGTTCGAGGCCAGCCTGGTCTACAGAGGGAGTTCCAGGACAGCCAGGACTGTTACACAGATGGAACCCTGTCTCAAAGAAAAAGAGGGTTGGTGCTGTGGCCAGGGCCAGCCTGGGCTACAGAGTGGGACCCAGTCTCAAAGCAAAGCAGCTGCACTAGAGGCATAACTCCGTTTTCAGCAGTGCTTGTCGGCACACCTGAAGCCCGGGTCCCATCTCGAGCACAGCATGAACTGGAGGTGGTGGCTCACGTCTTTGGCTCTAGAGCTTGGGAGGTGGAGGAGGTGTGCTCAGGAGTTCAAGGTCATCTTCATAGTGAGTTTGAGGGTAAGACTGGGTTACCCGAGACGCTGCATCAGCACCATCCTCCCCACCTCTCGCCACACTCACCAGAAAAAGGAAAACTCCAACTCGACCAGAACAAATACAGATCAGGTACCGGCGTGTAGCTCAGTGGTAGAGTATGTACTGGACTTCTTGAGGCCCTGGGTTCAATGCCTAGCACTCTAACCCAAAACCACATTCAGGCAAATCTCTTCTCTACTCATAAGTTTCCATGCTTCAGTCTCTACGACCAATCCATTCTCCTTTGCCCTGGTGCCCAGGCACATTCACTTTGTGCCGGCAGTGCTGACCCTCTGGATATTTCTCCGAACTCAATCCACACAGCAGGGCCTTTGCACCTGCTGGTCCCTCTGAGTGGAGCTGACCTCATTCAGACAACTGTGTCCAGTACTTGCTCATTTTGGTTCTTTTTCCAATGAGCTGTTCCCAGCAAGAGATCTCTTGTCTATGTAGAAAGATAAATGACTGATGCCTTATGTGGCCATGCTGTGATTTATTTTATTCTTTCATATACAGGGGATGTGTGAGAAGGACCCAGCCTCAAATGTCACCTATGAAAACAGGACACAGGTCCATTGCAGCCTGTGTGCTGAAGCAGGCAACAGAAAGACAGCCAGGTCGTAGCCAGATGGTAGTTGACATTAGCATGGGAGGTGGGCTTGGGCCTCCCTCAGCTGCAGAATGAGCTTCAAAAGTAGGTGTCTTGTAGGGTTTCTGTTGCTCTGAAGAGACACCATGGCCATGGCACCTCTTATAAAGGGAAAACATTAAATTGGGGTGGCCTACATTTTCAGAAGTTTAGTCCATTATCATGGTGTGACATGGTGGCGTGCAGGCAGACATGGTGCTGGGAAAGAAGCCGCGAGTCCTGAATCTTGACCCACAGGCAATAGGAAGTGATCTGAACTGTAACACGGAGGGTAGCTTGAGCAAAGGAGACCTCAAAGCCCACCCCCACAGTGAGACACTTCCTCCACAAAGGCCACACCTCATAATAGTGTCACTCCCATTGGGGGCTGTTTTCTTTCAAACCACCACAGTAGGGCTGTAGATCTAGGGTCCCAGGAGGCAGCAAAGATGTGGGTGAGAAGCACAGTATGTCAGATAGGGAAAAAGCTTGTCATGGGTCAGAGACTCTTTTGGACATGCTCAGTTCCCTGCTGACAAGGGAAGTGGGGATCCGAGGAGGCTGAGAGGCAGCTGGGAAGGAGGGGGTCATGGAAAAAGGTGGAGCTTGCTGAATAGTGTTTTCCTCTGAATTCAAAGCTCCTGGAGGGAGGCTTATAGGACGAAGATCTCCTTTTGCTAATGAAACTTACTAGCCCAAGATGCTCAAAAAGTTGTCAGAGTCACAAAGCCCCTAGCCAAAGTTATAAAAGCAGCAAACAGTTGCTCCTGGGAGGAGACTCTTTGGTGGAGCTGCCTGCAGCCCGTGCGTAGAGTTCCAGGGGTGCGGCTCTCCTGAGTCGTCACCAATGCTGGAGTGCACTTTTTAGAGCTGCAGTCGTAATCCATGCCACTGTCAATAAATAACTCATTTATCTTCCTGTAAGTCACCCCAATAAACTCATTGGTTCAATATTTATGTGTATGTTTATTTAGACAGGATTTAGAAGAATACAAATGAAAACCTAAATCATATTTACCTCTAGCCTGTAGATCTTCTCCTTAAAAGGACAGAATCAAGGAGAGATATTCTGCTTTCATTTTGTATTCTTGTTCCACTTTAAAAACATCAGTACTGAGGTTTGAACCCACAGCTTCACACATCCTAGGCAAGTCCTCTACCACTGAGCCATGCCCCAGTTCTTCACTGGGGGATTCTAGGCAGGGGCTCTGCCACTGAGCCACACCCCCAGCCTCCCACTGGGGGATTCTAGGCAGGGGCTCTACCACTGAGCCACACCCCAGCCCCTCACTGGGGGATTCTAGGCAGGGGCTCTACCACTGAGCCACACCCCAGCCCCTCACTGGGGGATTCTAGGCAGGGGCTCTACCACTGAGCTATGCCCCTGGCCCCTCACTGGGAGATTCTAGACAGTTGCTCTACCACTGAGTCACACCCCAGCCCCTCACTGGGAGATTCTAGGCAGGGACTCTACTACTGAGCCACACCATCCCCTTTTCTTTGCTTTGTGTGTTTGTTTGTTTGTTTTTGAGACAGGTTTTTGTTTTGTAGCCCAGGCTGGTCTTAAACCTGCAGAATTCTTCAGTCTGCCAAGTGCTGGGATTACAGGTGTGTGCCACTACTCCTGGCTCTTGACTTTGAAAAAATATTTTGTGTATTTGAGTATTTTCCTGCCTTATGTTTGTGCACTGTACCATGTTTATGTTTCTGTCCTTAGAGGTCAGAAGAGAGTGTTGGATCCCTTGAAACTGGAGTTACAGTGTTGGGGAGCCATGTGAGAGGAACAGCAAACAGTTTTGGAACTCATGGAGGTCAGCATAAGAAGTCACAAGAGTCTTGGAGAGGCAGAGCCCAAGGGCTGTGTGTGTCCCGAGGACCTCCTGCTGTTATTGAACACAACTCTGCTTATCACCCTCACGGTCATCACATCCCTCATCATCTATGGGTTGTGTGAACACTCTCAGGGGGTTTCTAGCCCCTTACTGGGCAGTGTTACTGGTACTTACAATAACAGTGATTGACTTTATCCAAGTGTTGCTGCTGGAGCAGATTAATGATTCAACCACCACCCTTAGGAAGAATTTAGACATGTAGAATTGTTAGTAAGGTTAGGTTAAGGTGTTTTTGTTAATGGTTTTGAGGTAGAAAATCTTGGGGGACGATGTAAAGTTTCGAAAGGCACACTTCTGTTAGTTAAGCAAGGCACTCGCTGAGGTCAGGGAATAAAAACAATGGCAGCCTGGCTGTTGCTGCCTTTCTGGCTAGGATAGGTTGGTGATCAAAGGTGATGATTAATTAGTTCCTTGTACCCATTTCTGCCCCCAGCTTTCTGGTATGATTTAATAAAAAACTGTTCATGAGTGGGTATGCACCCTGAGAATTTAAAGTAGAAATGACTGTTTTTCATATATAAAAGTCTAGATTTGTGACTTTTAAGGTATTTATTTATTTATATAAAATTACCCATTGAGATAAATAATAAAATGATTGATTCTTTCTTTGTAAAAGAACTGGCTGAGAAGAAGACATTGCTTGCTTATACTCTGTTAATCTATAACAGGTTGCTTATCTATGAATGTATATGGACCTTTGGAAATCATTTGTTTTTTACATGTAATACTTAGGTTTACTCATGTAAGGGAAATGAGAAACATGCTGTTTTTTAGTTGTATTCATTGTAATCCTTCACTTGAAAAATAGAATGCAACCACAATGTAATTTTTATACTGCTTGAAAGGTATCATTGGGGTATATAAACTGTAATAAAAAAAAGAGAGAGAGATATGAGAGACCCTGACATTCTGGAGATGTGTGCTTGTGCTTGTGTGTGCGTGTGTGTGCGTGCATGCGTGCGTGCATACATGCATGTGTGTGTGTATGTGTGTTCTCATTTTTCATCTGCCCCAGAGAATTAAGTTTTACTCTCTCTGAGAAACAGTCTATTGTGTGAGCAGTTGCCGACTCCACACCTCCTCTGGCACTGCTGAGAGCTGGTTTTCATCAGCAGCCTTACAGGTAATTTTTAGCCATTGTATGGGGGATGGTAATGAAACCCAGGTCCTCTGCAAGAGCAGCCAGAGCTCTTAATTACTGAGCCATCTCTCAAGCCCCTGATTTCGTCTCTCTTTTTTTTCTTTTTTAACAAGTGTTTGCATTTCACATAGCAGTTAAGATTAAACTATTTCCCAGTGTTTGTATTGCTGTGTAATTTTTACATAACTCTAACAAAAGTGGTTATGAAAAAACTATTATTTTGGATTAGATGGGCTTTGCTTTAGAACTTTCAGTATATGCTTGCATTTAGATTTTTTAAAAAAGCAGATGCAGATGGACACTGTTCTAACAACACCTTTGGGTGTTTTCATTGCCTGGTGGAATCTGCAGCTCCTGAATGAACTGGGCATGCTCAGGAACAAGTGTGATTGGCACAGATCTGGGCTTACTTTCACCTATTCACCTGAGCCCAGCTGTCCCATCTGTCAGAAGACAGGAACTGGCTTATGTTAAAGAAGGAAGAACAGAGAGGGCTGGCATTCTCCCCAGAGTCACACAGCACGGACACTGCCCAGAGAAGGACAGGAAGGTAGGACTCCTCTCAAAAGTGCCATTGGTGTCTAGAAACTTCTCAGGCTGGAATGAAGCAGGTCCTGGAACTGGTCAGGGCCATGAAGGATGGAGTGGAGCAGTGGGATAACTGTGGTACCCTGTAGGAGGAGTTGGCACAGATGATCATGGCTGCCTACCCAGGGCAGCACCCAGAGATGGCCTCCTGGCATATGTCTCCCAAACTCGAGGGCCTACTCAGCCCTAGGGATAGAGGATGTGAGATTGTGGGCTACCAGGTCTACTCTCCTGGCAGGGTTCCTGCAACCTTCTCACTTGGCAACATGAGTTTCGCTATGGCTACCCAGCACAGCCAATGAATTACAGATGTGCCTTGTCTTACAATGGGGCAACCAATGGCCCACAGCCTTGTTGAGGTGAAAGGTGTAGGGACGGCCGGACACACCGGTGGTTTTTGCATCACGGGGCCCTGCAGTGTCATGATTATGTAGCTGATGGAAGCCATGGCCGGCTCACCCAGGGTTGAGAGAGAGCATTGCATATCACTGGTAAGTACATGAGCACAGTTAAAAACTCCAAAGCCAGGGAGTGGAGAGATGGCTCAGCCGTTAAAAGCCCTGTCTACTCTTGCAGAGGATCCTGGTTCGATTCCCAGCACCCACATAGTGGCTCACAACCATTTGTGACTCCAATTCTAGGGGCTAAGTTTCCCTCTTCTGGCCTCTGTGGGCACCACACATGCACATGGTGCAGACATAGATGCAGACAAAACATCCTCAAACTGCCCAGGTCCCCCACCCTGCTCCCAACTCCCCCACCCTGCCCCAGCTCCCCCACCCTGCCCCAGCGCCCCACCCTGCCCCAGCTCCCCCACCCTGTCCCCAGCTCCCCCACCCTTTCCCAGCTCCCCCACCCTGCTCCCAGCTCCCCCACCCTTTCCTCAGCTCCCCCACCCTGCCCCCAGCGCCCCACCCTGTCCCCAGCTCCCCCACCCTGTCCCCAGCTCCCCCACCCTTTCCCCAGCTCCCCCACCCTGCCCCCAGCGCCCCACCCTGTCCCCAGCTCTCTGGGCTCTCTCTCTCTCTCTCTCTCTCTCTCTCTCTCTCTCTCTCTCTCTCTCTCTCAGCTTGCTGTCTTTAGGTTCCCACGTCTCTGTGGCACCAGGTGCTTACTGAGCACCTACAAAAACACCAGGTCACATGCTTCCCAACGCTCGTTCCCATCTCATGATACACCTGTACCGTTAGCATCCCTAAATTTTCCTGATGAAAAAATTTAAGGCTCAAAGCTGAGTAGGCACTTGTTAGGCAGTCACACGCTGTCCGCTGAGTCACATCCCCAGCTCAAGGTATCTGTGTTTTGTCACTAGCCCTGTCTCTTTGTTCCTTATCCACCCGTGGGAGCCTAGAACTCTCCCCTCACTCTCACCATCCTCTGTCTGTCTGTTTGTCTGCCTCACATTCTCCATTATCAGGCTCTGCACCAGCCTGAGTTTGACACCCGACTTTATTTCTAGACCCAGTGGGCCCAGAGGCAAGCTGCCAGCCACGTTGTGCCTCCCTCACTGTGTCACCGACAGAATGGGGAGGAGAGCAGCCCACTAGGTATTTTTCCTCACCGAAAAGATCAGTTCTTTGAGAAATTTATACCGTGTGTTTTAATCACATTCACACCCTCCAGCCAGCTCCTCCTAGAGTTACACCCCTCTCGAACCACTCAAGTCTGTGCCCTCTTTTTTCTTTTTTTCTTTTTCTTTTTGTTTTTTCGAGACAGGGTTTCTCTGTGTAGCTTTGGACCCTGTCCTAGAACTCACTCTAGCCCAGGCTGGCCTCGAACTCACAGAGATCCACCTGCTTCTGCCTCTCGAGTGCTGGGATTAAAGGCATGTGCCACCAGGCCCCCTCTTTTTGCGTTTTTTTTTTTTTTTTACTTTTGAAACCAGAACATTTATTTTATGACTGACTGAAATTCCTCAAGATGAACTGGATGCTGCAACAGCTGCCCTCTTGGGTTTCGGTGTTGTCCCTTCACGGAATCCATGTCTGAATCTTCGATAGACAATTTTCAGGTGCCCCATCCGCCCAGTCCGGTAGTGTTTCGTCTCTTAGCCTTGGGTAATCACACTTGCCACAGGTCGACTTCTGAAGGTGGTAGGCCTTAGAGCCACAGCGGCGGCACAGCGTGTGCGTCTTCTTGCGACGCTTTCCAAAGGATGACGTTCCTTTCGTCATCTTGCTTCTGCCGCGGAGGCCAAAGAGCCTCTTTTTGCTTTTTAAAGAACCTTTCAAGTTCAGTTTGGGCAGCAACACTAGACCGTCAGAGGACTAAGTGGATTATTCCACGCAAAGGATTCGATGCCTTCCCAACATGCTCCCTGAATGAGGACCTGAGCTGCCCGGTAAGAGCAAGGTCGTGGGTTCATAAAAGTCCATGGTGGCGTCCTGCCAAGCTCATGAGTGTGTGGAGGTCCAGGTGTACTGTGTTGGTCCTCCCCCATGGGGTCAGAGGAGTCTGTGTGTGCCAGGTTCTAGAAGCTTTGACCTTTAGACTCAGACGCAGCACTGTCTCTAGCTGACCTCCCCGCCTCTGTTTTAACGGCCTCCACCCAAACCAGGACTATCGGTAAAGGAGGTTTGCTTACCTCTGCAAGCTGTTGACTGCTCACTTAAAACAGAGAGAGGCAACAGTGGGAACACATTCACCACACAAGGGGGAGTCAGGGCCTGAGTCCTGCTGAGATGGCCAGGATGCAGGCTTATCATGAGAAAGGAGGCAGACCCCTTCCTGCCAGTCACCAGTTACTCTAGAAATATCTCAGTTCCTTGAGGTTGGAGGACTGAGAGAAGAAAGGTGGGTGGTGCTTGGGAGAGAGGATGGAGAGAAAAAGGGAAACAGAGCATCATGCCCCAAGGGGCAGAAAAAGGTACTCAGACAGTGAAGGACACAGGCCGAACAAGACAGGGAGAGAGTGACCACCTCAGTCAGAGAGACCCAGGAGTCCACGGAGACATACCTCCTACCAGCTGTGTCCCTGTGTTACCGGGCCCCTGCTTTACTGCCTTCTCTACCTGCTCTGCATCCACCTCTGGGTCTCATGAGTCGCAGCTCGCACCGTCTCTCAGTTTCTCTCATCTGTGTTGATGGTTATTCCAGAAGAGAGGTAAAGGAGAAAGATACCAAACACCTTCAGGACACATGGAGATACATACACACCACACACACACACACACACACACACACACACAGAGTGTGCAGAGTAGGCATTCAATCCAGATTTTAAGAAGTGCTTGGTTACTCCCATAACAATCATGCCACTGTTGCACCGGTGGGCATATCTTACAGGCAGGTCATTATTATAACTCACAGGGCTCACAGCTGGGTGAGACTGATGATTGCTTTTCTCCTCCAGTAGCGTGCACAGCACCTTCTAGCACTATGGACACTAGTAAGTAGAGGTGAAGCTTCCAGATGAGTACCAGCTAGATTTCTCCATGTTCTATACCATAAGAATGTGGTGTCTTCAGCAATATGGTTTTACTGTCAAGTTGTGAAAGGCATTCAATAGTATTGGAAATAGGCTGTAATGTTTAGGGGGGCGGTCTATCAGACCCATTTGGCCAATTCAAGAAGATGTAGCCTATTCTTGGTACTGGGGGTTTTATTTGGTGGCATATGATGCCTAGTTGGGGTATTGTCTTCCTCATTATATGGCAATGCCATTTAAATTTCTTTAGTAGGTGTATATATTTTAGGACACTTCTACAGGAGTAGGATTCCATATGGCTTTTCAAAAGGCTTTCAGTGTTAATTATCCCTCCTTTCATCCCCTCCTCCACTCTGTTCTGCCATTCCTGCCCCATTTAATCCTCTTGTTCTAATTCCCATTTACTTCTTTATAACACTATATGCTATATCCCTTCCCTGAAAGATTCTCCTCTCCCAGGTCCCTTACCAGCTACTTATCCTCTGTGGGTATTCTAAATGAAACACTCATATTTAAAGTGTAAAAGCCACATACAAGAGAAAACATACAATGTTGGTCTTTCTGGGTCTGCCTTACCCTGGATAATCCTTTCTAGCTCCATTTTGTAATTTCATTTTTGTTAACAGCCAAATAATATTCCATTGTGTAAATGAACCATATTTTCATTATCCACTCATCAACCAATGGGCGTCTTGGCTATTTCCCACTTCTGGCTGTAATGAATAGAACAACAGTGGACATGGATGAGCAAGTATCTTTGTAGTAAGATGGTGAGTCCTTTGGGTACATGCCCAAGAGTGGTGTAGCTGGAGTCTTGTGGTAGATCTCCTTTCAGCTTGTTGAGGAACCTCCAAAGGGATTCCCATAGTGGCTATACCAGTTTGCACTCTCATCAGCCGTGAATAACTGCTCCCCCTTTCCCGAATCCTTGTCAGCATCTATTGCCCTCTGCTTTATTAATATTGGCTATTCTGGCTGGGGTAAGATGAAATCTCAAAGCAGTTTCTTCTCCCTTCTTCTCTTCTTCCTCCACTTCTAGAAGAGATTATCTTGAAGCAACCGTCTTGGTCCTTTGTCTCTTACAATGTTTTTGTGACATTCCCGGAGTCTCAGGAAATTTCCTAAGTGGTTATTTTGTACGTTTCTTTACTGGGGACAGGCAGCCCACAGTCAGTTGATCTCTGCATTTGACTAGTTGTGTCTTTCTGTAGTGATCTCAGATTATTGCAAAAAGGAGCTTCTTTAATGAGGGGTGGTAGATGTGCTTATCCATGGAGAAGTTTGATTTTTAAAAGTTCTCTATTTTATGTGTATATTTGCCTGCATATATGTTTCTGTACCATATGCATGCCATCAAATCCCCCAGGACTAGAGTTACAGGCCATTGTGAGACACCATGTAGCTGCTGGGAATCAAACTTAGGTGCTTTGGAAGATCAGTAAGTGCTTTTAACCTCTGAGCTATCTTTTCAGCCCTCTCTCTGCATGAAAGTATGAATATATATATATATATATCCATACATGCATGAAAGTAAAATGTATGAACTAAATAGCCCGAGGGTCCAGGGTATTCTCTTCTACAGTAGGGTTCTCATGTGTCACGTGGGGTGATACAACATCACCAGCAGACCGGCTGTGATAAGTTAAATGTGTATACTATGAACCTAAAGCAATATTGAAAACAGCAAGCGGCTAGTAAGACAAATGGAGTCAGAAAGATACTTGATAAGTTGAAGGTTTATACTTTGTACCTTGAAGCAGGGACAATGACAACAGACCAAGGACTATGGTTAGCAGGCTAGATTACATAATAGAGTCATGAAAAATACTTAAGCCAAAACAAGACGGGACAAGAGGAGAAAGGGGTAAAAAAGGAACATGGGGGACAAACAAATTGCTTTTAGACTTCTACCTAACGATGTCTGTAATCATTAGATGCAAATTAAGGTTGTAGATAAAAGTGACTCCCATGCATATATTTGTGGGGTGTTCTGTATCACATGGGATGTTCAAAGAAGGTGGGTCACTGCAGAATGCAATTTCGGCTCTTTAGCAACAGGGAGGTCTAGCCTCTGATGGACCAAACTTTGAACCACTATTCAAAACCTTATTTATTGAATGCCATACGAAGGGTGTTTTTCGGGTAAAACAAGTTCCTCATACCAAAGTACTCTTGATTTATTCTATATGTTCTTTGAAGGAAATCATCATATTATTGTGTATTGTTTGTCCTTATTGTGTACTGTTTGCAGTACTCAGTAATTCAAGATGCTCCAAGTGTGCCAGGATAGTCTTGTGACAGTCATGCAATGGATGGAAAACCCCCTCAGAAAAACAACTCTGTAAATCATAGAAAATAATCACTGTGCTCTACAATAATTTCCTTAGGGTCTTAGTACCTCCAACAAACAACGATTACATTCTACTGTTACCCTAGTACAGTGAGAAACAACTATTACATTCTAATGTTTACCCTAGATACAAAGACTCCACTAGATTCCCACTACACATATTGTTCATTATAAATACACTGGAGACCCAGCAAGTTATGCAGCAAACAAGGAATGAAGGAAACTCATCCATCTGCTAGAAGATGCCTATAGACTCTGCAGCAGACTCTGCTTCTGCTTGCTATAGCATGTTCTGGAATTGTTTCCTTTGTTATGAGCCTTCTCCCTGTTGTGAACAGATGTCTATTGGTACCACATGAACATTTTTTAACCTTGTAGCTTGGTGAACCAATGATTTTATTGGAGGTTGCTTTCAGAAGCACAAATAATCCAAAGGCAGCAGTATCACCCCAAACCCACCCTGGCATAGGCAATGGTTCATCAAAGCTGCATCTTTGGCACTCCATGACAATTTGCAGGCAGCTACACTGGAGAGTCCCTCCCTCCCTATCAGCATTCTTTATTGCTACATGACCTTAGAGAGGACTCTGTGAGTTTTAGAACCTTTTGAATTTTTTGAGCCTTGTGTCTTCCCATAGCTTCCTGTGTTCTTTTTTCTTTCTAGGAGAGAATGTTTCAAGTCACAGGAAATAGCTACACAGCATGTCTAAAGACTTGGTCACCAGTGTGGTACTATTGGGAGGTGATAAGACCTTTAAGAGGCAGGGCTCAGTGGGAGGGTTTCATGTTTGTTGCTGCTCACTCTGAGGGAGTAGTGAGACCCTAGTCTCTTCCTCTTCTTTTCTGGATGAGGCCATGAGATGCCTGGTTTTAATCTGCAACATGCTTTTGTTAAGATGTCCTGAATACCCTGGCTCAATCCTTGGTATCCTTACTTCAGTGAAAGACATTGACCTGCACATATGTTAAATAATTTTTTTTTTTTTTTTGGTTTTTCGAGACAGGGTTTCTCTGTGTAACTTTGCGCCTTTTCCTGGAACTCACTTGGTAGCCCAGGCTGGCCTCGAACTCACAGAGATCCGCCTGGCTCTGCCTCCCGAGTGCTGGGATTAAAGGCGTGCGCCACCACCACCCGGCATGTTACATAATTTTTAACAGTTACAAAAGCAGTCTGGAGGAGAAATACATTTTCAACCAATATTGCTGATAGGTTGGATATGAATATGCCAAAGAAAGAACATTGACCCATGCATGTTACCATATGCAAACATTGACTCAAAATGCATCACAAACCAAAATGGAATCCAAACTATAAAACTTCTAGAGGAAGTGTTCGACATTTGCAGCTGGGTTTAGGGAAGACATTCAGATTTGGCACTGATGGCATAAACCATGAAAAGAATGGTAAATGGAACCTTATAGGTGAAAAAAAAAGTGTAGCCCCTTAAATGACCTTGTTGCTGGGTGCTATGGTATATACCTTCAATTTCAGCATTTGGGAAGTGGAGTTTGTTGTAATTTAAAATGTGTCCTGTAATTTGAAATGTTTGCTCACATGTACATTCATCAACTTAATGATTATTCAAAAAAGAGGTTTAAGGAAGGGGCTGAAGCTCCTTTGGCAGAATGTTTGCTTAGCGTGCATGAAGCCCAGGTTCAATACCCAGCATTTCACAGACTTGGTGTTGGTGTCCACCTGGCATCCCAGCATGTGGAGGCAGGAGGACCAGTTCAAGACATTGCTGGCTACAAAGCAAATTCGAGGTCTATTGAGAGCTGCTGGTAGCAAAAGACCATGGGAGTATACAGCAGGTGACAACTAGAGTTCAGAAGGTCAACCTATCAGAACTAAGGGTTCTGTTAAAGGAAACCATCACGAAAGGCATGATGTAATTACTGCCTTTTGAATGAATTGGCTTTTTCTTGTTGTAAACTTCTTGTGCAATAACAGCTATGATTCTCCCCATTTACTGTGCATTTCCATGTTATGTATACATGTAACCTCATGATTGCATTTCAGTCTTATGGGCATAACTTCCCTTATACACTTGGGCTAATGGATAACTGTCCCAAGCTGTGTTTATTTTTCATTAACATAAATCTGGCCAGGGCCATTTTCCAGACAAAAGTACTTCAGCTAAGATACCTTTTTATCCTAGGACAAAAGCAGGTTGATAAACATTAGCTCATCTCACCCACAGATAGAGAAAATAACCACTAGCAATTAGATACTCAACTCCTTATCTTCACACCCAGTTATTTACACAAGATTCCAACTTAAGAGATTTATTGCTCACTTTCCTGGGATGATGTTTTAGCCACTGGTTAGTTACTGAGTTAAGGTAGTTATTTCCCACTGACCTAAGGAGATTTCTGACAAGGCTAGGCAGGCAACAGGTGCCAAGCTTTGCTTCTTGTGCAAATTAAGTTTTAATCCGCCTTAGCCACCAAATGCTACATGCTAAGAAGTAGGTTGCCTAGCAACCGAGCATAAGTCCCCTGCCCTTTCAGAAAGCAGCAGCAACTGGGATGAGCAGTGAAAAAAGCAGCAATAAAGACAGTTTCACTTTTCTAGTGACTTATTGATGTTTATAGACCCTTAACAGTCTACCCAACCACTTCTAGATTTGAGCACAGAAATTACTCGTTAGAATTCCCTTATTGATCTTAGCCTTTAGTTGACCCTACCAGAGAACTCCCCTTTAGTCACTCCCCCTTTTGGGTTGTAATTGGAAGCTGACAATTATTGCTTTATGTGTGGATCCCTATCACCTCTCTCTGCAACCCTGAAGACTTCAAATCTCACATTGCTTTGCCAAAGAATTACTGCTTGTGTATATACAGGTTCCTCTGCATCACGGGGTGGGGGTTGGGGTTGATTTAGAAGCACAAAGATGAGGACAGAGATGGAAAGAACCAGATAGAATAATGAGAGTGTCGAAGCTAGAGAGGAGCTAAGTATGAGAACAGCAAAGAAACTGTGTAGATCGAATTTTACTTAGAAGAATAAAGTGAATGGACTAAAGAACGCAGTGTGCTTGATTGATTTTATATCCTTTAGATTAGAATCCTAGCCACTTGTTGCTTCTGCTCTGGACCCGGGTAGAAATCTCAGAGCAGGCACCTGGGGAGAATTCGGTAGGGGCCAGCATAGTATACATGAGACCTCTCGTCTCAAAAACCAAGTCCAACATTGCTCATGCTTCTACCAACTTTCCTGCATTCTACAATGGCACCAAGTTTGGTGATAATAGAATTGCTTAGAGTGGGCTACTGACTTATGCACTTTGATAAAGCTATGCCTTCAAAACTCTTTGTTGAAAGTGTGAGGTTGTTTTTTGTAGGCTGTGAGGTGGTCGATTCTCTCCCTAAGAATGGAGTGAGCAGACAATGACTGAACTACAAGGGGGATTTTATTTACCTCACAGGAATAACCACTTAAATGAGAAAGTCAACATTTTAGACCCCATGGTGGCAGAAGGACTCCAACCACGAGAGGAGATGCTGTGAGCATCTTAGCTCTGCGCTCCTGATCTTGTCTCCTGGCAGGTCTCGAGGGCTGGAGCCAGCCTCAGGAATGAATTCTCATCTTCAGCAAAAGGATGGAATCTTAGAGGTAGAGGCAGAAATGTGTGCTGCTGCCCGTGGCCGCAGGTCGAGTCCCACAGGTCGGCGTGGTGGGATCCTGAGCAGGCTCCCTGCTTGAGACAGAAGCTTCGGTGCAGCAATCCTCAGACTTGTCTGTCTCTAGTGACTCTTGATCGCAGAGTTCCTTTTCTGTAGAGCATCTGGAAGCTCAGCCCTCAGCCAGGAACCAGGAGCCTCCTCAAGAGTCAGGCTCTGGCTGGGATGTGGGGTGGGGAATCCTCTTTCTCTGACTGTTGAATGACTTTACCCCTCTAGGGGGTCTCTGAACCCAAATTCATAGGGCCATCTGGGCCCTGATGGCTGAATATATACATATATGCAAATAAGGCGAAAATGGGACCAATCAGAGAAGAGTTGTCAAATCTAGTGGGAGAGGGAGGGAAACTAGTCTATAATCAGGTCAGTGCAGCTCCACCTTTGCAGTGGTAGAGAAGATGAGACTTAACTGTCCAAAGGGCTTCTATCAGTTCTAGGTCACCTTCCCCAGAAGCTGCTATGGGGAGGGAATTCTCCACCTTGCTTGGTTGCTGCTGTCACTTTGATCAAACACCCAGCTGTCCATCATTTCCTGCTGCCATCCACTTCCCCTCTTGTGTTTCAGTTTCATCCCGCTGGGGTTTGTGTTTCTTCCCCAGTTGCCTCATTTGACAGGTTGGGTTGACTTGATGCGGGTTGTCAAATAGTAATCCAGAGCAGCTGGAAGTCCTATCAGTCTCTTCTTCCACAATGATCTCTGAGCCTTAGGTGCAGGATCGTGTTGTTTATAGTCACTTTATTCTGTTTTCTCCAGGATATAGTTGTGTTGATACCTCTGGCTTCAGGGCATTCAGAGAAAATTTGGAAGCTAGCAGCCACACCCTGAAGGCAACCTACTGGCTTTCTAGATTTGTCGTCGTATGATGCTAATCCAGTCAGAGAATTAGACAAATTTATATTTTCACTTTTTTCTTTTGAGACAGGGTCTCACTGTGT
Source organism: Peromyscus leucopus (assembly GCF_004664715.2). Classification (NCBI taxonomy): domain Eukaryota; kingdom Metazoa; phylum Chordata; class Mammalia; order Rodentia; family Cricetidae; genus Peromyscus; species Peromyscus leucopus. The sequence goes on along the minus strand of NC_051063.1, from coordinate 169,296,288 downwards.
AGCCCTGACTGTTCTGGAATTCACTCTGTAGACTAGCCTGGCCTGGGATTCACTGAGATCCACCTGGCCCTGCCTTCTGCATGCTGGGATTAAAGACATGTGTCCCACCACTGGCTCATACACTTTTATGTGTTTAATTAGTGCTATGATTTGTTTCTGTAAAGCTGCCACCATAAACATCAAATATGCTTCATTGTTCTGAAGTTCTGGTGTGAGTCTTCAGTCCCTAGATTTGTAAATGGGAAACGCTAAAGCAAAGGTAAGATGCACGCACATGACTTACACAACCATTTCCTTTATGGCCAGTCTGTGCACACTATTAAACATTTACAAAATGCTTTAAATTTTTTTCTCTTTAAAAAATCTTGTGTGTGTGTGTGTGTGTGTGTGTGTGTGTGTGTGTTTATGGTGGATGTGCTCATGCTTATGTGTAGAGGCCAGATGTTGATGTTAGTATCTTCCTCAGTTGTTCTTCACTTAATTACTTTAATTAATTAATTAGTTAAATTAGTTTGAGACTGGTCAATGAGACTTACCTGCTCCACCCTCCAAATGCTGGGGTGGAGATACTCTATGGTGATATTTTATTTGTATTAAAATGTTATTTGTATGTTAATAAATAAAGTTGCCCCGGGGGTCAGAGCTATTAGCAAGCCATAGGAAAGCAGGGCAGTGGTGCCATACGCTTGTAATCCCAGCACTTGTTAGGCAGAGCTAGGTAAGTCTCTGTGTGTTCAGGGATACAGCCAGCATTGGATACACATGCCTTTAATCTCAATACCAAACATAGAAGACCTGGAGGTCTATACAGACAGGCCGTGATGAGGCGGTCATGTGGTTGGGTTTACAACCAATGAGAAGGCAGAACAGAAAGTCTATATAAAGACTTTAACACAGGAAGTAGCTCTGGTTCGAAGACGTAGGACCACTGCAGGAGGAAGGGTAAGGTTTCAGCTCTTAGCTCTGACCTCTTGGCTTTCTTCTTTGCATTGGTTCTGTGTTTCTTATTTAATAAGAAGGTTGGTTACATCTACATTTGGCACCCAACGTGACAAGAATCCACTAAAAACCGCTTGGCTTGGCTTGGCGGCAGGTCCAGTTTCCGGCCTGGGCGCCCGGCTCCCTAGCTCGGGCCCAGGTCTGACTGACCCACAGCTGGAGCTACTTGCTTAAAGCTGGTGTTACAAACAACTCAGGCCTGCCCTGCTGAACAGGGCCCCTGCCTGTAAAGCCAAGGCTTGACTCGGCTCAAGCAGCTATGCTTTCTTGCTCTCTCTCTCTCTCTCTCTCTCTCTCTCTCTGTCTCTCTCTGTCTCTCTCTGTCTCTCTCTGGATTCACATCTTGAACACCAGGTGGCTGTTTTGAAATTCCCTCGGATTTCTACTGATCTATGCAGACTTGGTAAGTCAATTAAGATCTATTTAAAAGAGAATTTTTTTCCTACTTAAAAAAAATGGGCTTTATGTGTACATTGGAAGAAAATTGGGCTTTGTTTGAAATTTTAGGTAGTCTGACAATGGAACAACTATATGAGAAGATTAATATTGATCGAATTATCCAATTAATTACTTTTCTTATCCTCATTTTACTATTTAAAAAGATAGTCAATTTAAGTGCCAGGATAACAGTCTTAGAAAAACCTGTTAAACCTGTAAAAATGAATTATAGAGAAATTCAAATTCAGACAGAAGAAATTAACAGTGAAGTTGTTTCAAAATTGGATCATAAAGTTACAGAAAGAAAGCCTGTTTTCATGCAATCACCCTAAATTTATCCGGTAGTCATACAGCAGTTACCTGGTGAAGAGAATGGACAAAATACTTGGATTCCAATTGAAATGTTAGACTTCCAAAGATTTAAGGAGGCAATAGCATCTTAGGGCATGCATTCCTCATATGTAAAGCAAATGTTAAACACCTGGTCAACTTGTAATAGGATTCTAGGAAAGGACTGGTGGGAGCTGGCACAGGCTGTTCTTGAATCCAGACAAAATCTTCAGTGGAATATGTGGTTCAAGGAGGAGACTAAAAATATAGAAAAACAATGGAAGGATAAAGGAATATAAGTCTGCCAGGATCAGCTTATTGGAGAAGGCCAATATGCTTCAGTACAAACACAATGTTTATATGATGTCCAAACCCTAATTCTATGTCAAATGGAAGCCTTGAATGCATGGGACACGGTTGAGGAACCAGGAAAAAAAACTGAGTCATTTGCAAAGGTTATACAAGGCCCAAAAGAATCTTTCACAGATTTCTTACAAAGACTGACTTCAGCAGTACAGAGAATGGTCCCAAATACAGAGGCTAGTCAGATAATAATTGAATCTTTGGCCTTTGAGAACACAAATGCAGCATGCAAAAGAATAATCAGGCTGTTAAAGGCAAGATCTGCACATTTGGAAGATTAGATTAGAGACCAAGATGATATGTGGGTAGGAGAAGCAATTTCAAGAGGTTTGAGGAATGTTAGATGTTTTGGATGTGGGAAGCAAGGACATTTGAAAAGGGACTGTAAACAGGTAATTACTAGAAATAATTTCTTCAAGGAACACTGGCAACAGAATGCCCCTTCCTTCTGGAGTATGGAGAAGGTATGGTAAGGGAAAACACTGGACCAACGAATGTAGATCAACAAGGGACAGACAGGGTAATCCTTTGCCTCAGGCTTTGGGAAAATCCCAGAGGGGACTCAGGCAGGCCCCCACAGTAAATCCAGTTCAAACCTTTCCTGCAGCCGTAGAGGAAACCCCTACTCAAAGCAACTAAATAACCAAATGCCTATTGGAATAAATCATGTTAGTCAGGATGATGAAAGAGAGAGAATAGGAAATTCAGGAAAAAACATAAGAAAATATTTTGGCAAACTTCTATTAATGAGCAAAGACCAAAATTAACAATAAATATTAATGGTGTTTTGTTGTCTGGTCTGATAGACACAGGTGCACAGGTTACCATAATTGCACCAGAATTTTGGCCTCCAACTTGGCCTCTTCAGGAGGGAAACATTTAACTGTTAGGAATTGGGACATTATCTCAGGTGAAACAGAGTGCAAGATGACTCGAATGTGTAGGTCCAGAGGACAGAGAGGAAAATTAAAACCATATGTGGCTAACATAGCTATGAACCTGTGGGGTCGAGACTTGTTGCAATAATGGAATACTCAGATTAACATCTCTCCAATCTCAGAAATAAATCATAAACTATCACATGTTTCTGAGAGAAATATTAGAAGGCATTATTCTAATGAGTGGTCACCAGCCATCCATGTCATACAAGAACAGGGCACAACAACTGATGATCTTCCAAAGACACCAATAGCTCTACCTTTAAAATGGTTAACAGACAAGCCTGTATGGGTCCAGCAATGGCATTAACAACAGAGAAACTCCAGGCTTTAGAAGAGCTGGTAGAAGAACAGTTAAATGTTCAGCATATTGAAGAGTCAGCCAGCCCTTGGAATTCTCCTGTATTTGTTATTTAAAAAAATCTAGTAAATGGAGAATGGTAACAGACCTTAGAGCAATTAACAAAGTAATTCAGCCAATGGGCTGTCTACAATCTGGAATTCCTTTGCCTACTCTGTTACCAAAAGGATGGCCTCTCATAGTTATTGATTTAAAAGACTGTTTCTTTTCAATACCCTTACAAGAAAAAGACAGACAACGATTTGCTTTTACAGTGCCTACTTTTAATAATTCTCAACCAGTTAAAAGATTTCAATGGAGAGTCCTCCCACAGGGAATGTTGAATAGCCCAACTCTGTGCCAATATTTTGTACAACAGACATTGGAAGTGGTACATAAAAATTTTTCTAAATCTATAATTTATCATTATATGGATGATATTTTACTAGCTGACTCAAATGCAGATACTTTAGAAAGAATGTTTGAAGAAGTAAAAAAATTTTGCCTTGCTGGGGATTACAAATTGCTCATGAAAAGATACAAAGAGGAGATTCTATTAATTATTTAGGATATAAAATAGAGTTACAAAAAATTAGACCCCAAAAGGTGCAAATTAAGAGAGATAGACTACAGACTCTTAATGACTTTCAAAGATTATTTGGAGATATTTTTCATCTAAGAACTATTATTGGGGTAAAAAATGATGAACTAAATAATTTGTTCAAAACTTTAGAAGGTGACAAGGACTTAAATAGTTCACGAGAATTATCACCTGTAGCTGAGAAAAAATTGGCCTTGGTAGAAAAGAAAGTACATGAAGGGCACATGGATCGTATTGATCCAAAGCTGGAATGCATTTTGGTTATTTTACCTTCTAGGCATTTTCCTACAGGAATACTAATGCAGAGGGAAGATATTATATTGGAATGGATATTTTTTACCAAATAATCCAAATAAAAAATTAAAAACTTATGTGGAAAAAATCTCTTACTTGATTTGGAAAGGAAAATTGAGACTTGGTCAATTAGTAGGAATAGACCCAGCAGAAACTGTTGTAACTTTAACTAAGGAGGGCATTGAAAAATTATGGACAGAAAGTGAACCTTGGCAAAGAGCTTGCAGTAATTTTTTTGGGAGAAATTAACAGCAAATATCCCAAAAGTGATAGAATTGATCTTATAAAGAGAGCTGATTGGATCTTGCCTCCAATTATATGGGAAAAACCCATATCTGGAGTTCGTACATTTTAAACAGATGCCAACAAACAAGGAAAGGCAGGTTACAAATCAGATAATTTAAGTAAAGTGGTTCAAAGTCCTTATAATTCAGTTCAAAAATCAGAATTGTATGCTATTCTGTTGGTATTAATGGATTTTTCAGAAACTATCAACATAGTAACTGACTCTCAGTATGCTGAAAGAGTGGTATTATATATTGAGACTGCAGAATTTACCCCTGAAGATTCGAAATTAACTTCACTATTTATTCAATTACAAGATACAATCAGGAAAAGGAGTCATCCTTTATATATAACTCACATTTGATCCCATACTGGTCTGCCAGGCCCTCTAGCACAAGGCAATGATGAGATTGATAAATTATTGATAGGAAATGTGCTGGAGGCCTCAGAATTTCATAAAAAACATCTTGTCAATACTAAATGTTTAAAAAAGGATTTTTCCATAACCTGGCAACAAGCCAAAGAAATAATAAAAAAAAAAATGTCCTACTTCTTCATTCTACAATCAAACGCCATTACCAGCAGGATGTAACCCAAAGGGTACAGAGAGGAATGAAATCTGGCAGATGGATGTGTTTCACTTTGCAGATTTGGGAAATTGAAATATGTACACCACACCATCGATACTTATTCAGGATTTCAATGGGCAACTGCTTTGAGTTCTGAAAAAGCTGATTCTGTAATCACTCATTTGCTAGAAGTTATGGCCATCATGGGTATACCTGCACAAAACAAAACTGACAATGCTCCATCATATGTCTCTGTTAAAATGAAACAGTTTTTTTTTTGCTTATTATAATATAAAACATATTACAGGTATACCACATAATCCTACAGGTCAAGCAGTTATAGAAATATCAAACAGAACTTTAAAGGATATGCTAAATAAACAGAAAGGGGTAACAAAACCCCCCAGAAATAGACTGCATAATGCTCTATTAACTTTGAATTTTCTCAATGCCAATGAGAAAGGAACAACAGCGGCAGAGAGACACTGGATAATAGAAAAAAAACTACAGAATTAAATCAGCCTATATACTTTAAGGATGTGCTGACCTCAGAATGGAAAACAGGATATGTGTTACATTGGGGACAAGGTTTTGTTTTTGTTTCTACAGGAGAAGATAAGCTGTGGGTACCATCAAAATTGATAAAGGTTCGATTTGAACAAGAGAGACCTCTTAATAGGAGGAGGTGATAGTTCATCAACCAACATGAACATCCTATTTAAACTAACTTGTACCAGTAACACATGCCTTTTAATTTAATCAGATATTAATTTGCCAAAAAGGAACATCCCCAAAATTAGTTTTGGGGAAAGGTTTTTGTTTTTGTCTTTTAGGAGAATGAACGTTAAGGAATCTGAAGAACACAAGACAAATGAGACAATTGAATAAAAGGGACAAATCATCTATCCCAGGAAACAGAGTGAAATGGCGTATGGGTATATTATCTAAAAAATTTTATGTCCTCCTAAATGTTTGTTTCTGCTCTTCTCTAAAGATTTAACACTATTGGTCTTCTAATAGTCCCAGTTCAATTAAAATCTAAAGCTGACTTTGGAGTTGGAGAATGGCTCTCTCCTTCTTTAAACTCAAGCATGTTGTTAAAAGGAAAATGCAAACTCCCTGTATCATGCCAGAATAAAAGAGGAATCTTCTGCTATGGACCAGGACAAAAGCCAAATTAATTAAGGGACTATTCTATTACTAACCTCAACTCTTTGATTCTATTTTGATTCTCCTAAATAATTAATAGAATCTCCTCTTTGTATCTTTTCATGAGCAATTTGTAATTCCCAGCAAGGCAAAATTTTTTTTACTTCTTCAAACATTCTTTCTAAAGTATCTGCATTTGAGTCAGCTAGTAAAATATCATCCATATAATGATAAATTATAGATTTATAAAATCTAGGAAATTTAGGAAAATTTTTATGTACCACTTCCAATGTCTGTTGTACAAAATATTGGCACAGAGTTGGGCTATTCAACATTCCCTGTGGGAGGACTCTCCATTGAAATCTTTTAACTGGTTGAGAATTATTAAAAGTAGGCACTGTAAAAGCAAATCGTTGTCTGTCTTTTTCTTGTAAGGGTATTGAAAAGAAACAGTCTTTTAAATCAATAACTATGAGAGGCCATCCTTTTGGTAACAGAGTAGGCAAAGGAATTCCAGATTGTAGACAGCCCATTGGCTGAATTACTTTGTTAATTGCTCTAAGGTCTGTTACCATTCTCCATTTACCAGATTTCTTTTTAATAACAAATACAGGAGAATTCCAAGGGCTGGTTGATTCTTCAATATGCTGAACATTTAACTGTTCTTCTACCAGCTCTTCTAAAGCCTGGAGTTTCTCTGTTGTTAAAGGCCATTGCTGGACCCATACAGGCTTGTCTGTTAACCATTTTAAAGGTAGAGCTGTTGGTGTCTTTGGAAGATCATCAGTTGTTGTGCCTTGTTCTTGTACAATATGGATGGCTGATGACCACTCAAAATAATGCCTTCTAATATTTCTCTCAGAAACATGTGATAGTTTATGATTCATTTCTGAGATTGAAGGTATGTTAATCTGAGTATTCCATTATTGCAACAAGTCTCGACCCCACAGGTTCATAACTATGTTAGCCACATATGGTTTTAATTTTCCTCTCTGTCCTTCTGGACCTACACATTCGAGTCATCTTGCACTCTGTTTCACCTGAGATAATGTCCCAATTCCTAACAGTTGAATGTTTCCCTCCTGAAGAGGCCAAGTTGGATGCCAAAATTCTGGTGCAATTATGGTAACCGGTGCACCTGTGTCTACCAGACCAGACAATAAAACACCATTTATTTTTATTGTTAAATCTGGTCTTTTTCATTAATAGAAGTTTGCCAAAAAATGTTCTTTATGTTTTCTCCTGAATTTTCTATTCTCTCTGTTTCATCATCCTGACCAGCATGATTTATTCCAATAGACATTTGGTAATTTAATCGCTCTGAGCAGGGGTTTCCTCTACGGCTGCAGGAAAGGTTTGAATTGGATTTGCTATGGGGGCCAGCATGAGGCCCCTCTTGGAGTTTCCCGAAGACTGAGGGAAAGGATTACCCTGTCTGTCCTTTGTTGATCTACATTCGTTGGTCCAATGTTTTCCCTTGCTACACCTTCTCCATACTCCAGAAGGAAGGGGGCATTCTGTTGCCATTGTTCCTTGAAGAAACATTATTTCTAGGAATGACCTGTTTACAGTCCCTTTTCAAATGTCCTTGCTTTCCACATCCAATATATCTAGCATTTTCAAACCTTTTGAAATTGCTTCTCCTACCCACATATCATCATGCTCAAGAGCCTCAACATTAATTGTGTGTCTAATCCATTCTTCCAAAGGTGCAGATCTTGCCTTTAATGGCCTGATTATTCTTTTGCATGTGGCATTCGAATTCTCAAAGGCCAAAGATTCAATTATTATCTGACTAGCTTCTGAACCCGAGACCATTCTCTGTACTGCTGAAGCCAGTCTTTGTAAAAAATCTGTGAAAGATACTTTTGGGCCTTGCATAACCTTTGTAAATGACTCAGGTTTTTTTTCTTGGTTCCTCAACTCTGTTCCATGCATTCAATTCCGCCATTGGCCATAAAATTAGGGTTTGGACATCATATAAACATTGTGCTTGTACTGAAGCATATTGGCCTTCTCCAATAAGCTGATCCTGGCAAACTTGTATTCTTTTATCCCTCCATTGTTTTTATATGTTTTTAGCTTCATCCTTAAACCAAGTTAAAAATTGCAGCCTCTGGCTGGGTTCAAGAACAGCTTGTGGCAGCTCCCGCCAGTCCTGTGGTACAATCCTATTATATGTTGACCAAGAGTTTAACATTTGCTTTACATATGGGGAATGCATGCCATAAGATACTATTGCCTCCTTAAACCTTTTTTAAATCCAATATTTCAATTGGAGCCCAAATAGTTTGTGTAGTCATTTGATCAGGCATCTGCTGTACGGTTACAGGATAAATTAAGGGGACTGTGTGAAAACAGGCTTTCTTTCTGTAACCTTATGATCCAATCTTGAAACAACTTCACTGTTAATTTCTTCTGTATGAATTTTTACAGGTTTAACAAGTTTTTCTAAAGCTGTCATCCTGGCACTTAAATTGACTATCTTTTTAAATTGTAAAATGAGGATAAGCATAGTGATAAACTGGATAATTCCAATAATACTAATCTTTTCATATAGTTGTTCCATTGTCAGACTGCCTAAAATTTCAAACAAAAACCTTTCTTCCAATGTACACATAAAACCCATTTTTTTTTAATGTGGAAAAAACATTCTCTTTTAAATAGTTTCCTTTAAAATATCTGATATGTTGTGACTTACCAAATCTGCGTAGAACAGTAAAAATCAGAGCAAATTTCAAAACAGCCACCTAGTGTCCTAGGTGTGAATCCAGAGAGAGAGAGAGAGAGAGAGAGAGAGAGAGAGAGAGAGAGAGAGAGAGAGAGAGAGAACAAGAATGCGTAGTCGGCTAAAGCTTAAATCCATCCTCATGTTCCCTCTTGAGTCGAGTCAAGGTTTGGCTCTGGCTTCCTTAAGCTCCCACCACGTTCATTGGCTTTACAGGCAGGGGCCCTGTTCAGCAGGGAAGGCCTGAGCTGTTTGTAGCACCGGCTTTAAGGAACCAGTTCACGGTTAGTCCGGCCTGAGGCCAAGCAGACCTGGGCCGGGGCTAGGGAGCCAGCTGCTCAGGCTAGGGAGCCGGCCCCAAGCAGTTTTTAATGGATTCTTGTCACGTTGGGCACCAGATGTAGATGTAACCAACCATCTTATTAAAATAAGAAACACAGAACCAATGTAAAAGAGAAAGCCGAGAGGTCAGAGCTCAGAGCTAAAATCTTACCTCCTGCAGTGCTTCTAGCTTCCCTGAAAGAGAGCTACTTCCTGTGTGTCTGTCTTTAAATAGTCTTTCTGTTTTGCCTTCTCATTGGTTGTAAACCCAAACACATGATTGCCTCGTCACTGCCTGTAAGTACCACCCTCCAGGTCTTAAAAGCATATGTCTCCAATGCTGGCTGTATCCCTGAACACACAGAGATCTACCTAGCTCTTTTACCAAGTGCTGAGATTAAAGGCGTGCGCCACCGCCGCCGCCGCCGCCGCCGCCGCCGCCGCCGCCGCCGCCACCACCATGCTCTTGCTATGGCTCTAATACCTCTGACCCCCGGGCAACTTTATTTATTAACATACAATGAAAATCACATTTCAGTACAAATAAAATACTACCATACACATTCCCAAAGAGGTCGTGTGGGGCGGGTGGTTTTTTGGTCTTTTAATGGGTTTTGGGTCTGGGATAATTTTCATTGATTAGGGGGGTTGGTTACAATTTGTTGTCAAGGGTTAGGAAAAGGGCTAAGCAAAGGAGATTAGATTTAAGGGTCTTGTTTAAAAAAAAAGAAAGAAAAAAGAAAAATGTAAATACTTTACATTGGATTGGATTACTTTATATTGTATACAAATTATATATTGAAATTGATATTGATATTGTTAGAAAATGCTATATGTATATTTCTAATTGTACTTATACCATTCATTTAACAATGCAATTTTCTGATCCTTGAGTGTTGTTATTACCAACTATTAGGATATAAAGAAATGAAAATTAGTAGTTAGACATTATAATAGAACTTGTAGTCATATTAGGTGTGTTTTCAAGATTGAGCAGATATATTTTAGATAGACAGGTCATCTTCAAATTCTTCAGCGATCTACAGAATATGGCATTTATAATGTTTTAATAACTTAGAAAAATTTTCTTTTTTGTTATAACTATGAGACATGTTGGCTCCTAGCAGCACCAATCTACTTCAGAGAAAATATGGGCATTGAAAAAAACTGCATATGGAGTTAACTTTCATTGTGGCAAAAGTTAGCCACTGGACAACAAAGTATCCTCAAATGAACTGCTGACAAACAGGACAGACAGGACACAAAACAAAGGACTACTGATTGTTGCCAAAACAAGTGTGGTTATGGCTTTATCAAAAGGCATCTTTTGAGGTCAGGACAATATGGCCCCATCCCTGAAATGGCCTTCACAATCCGGAAAGGTACAGTGCCCTTTTGTTCGAAGGCAGCTGAACAGGCAGTGGGTCGATGGCTTCTGATGTGCAATGGAACAGCAGCTGAAACAGTTATTCTTGAAGAGTAATTAAGCTCACACCTCTCAATAGTAGACTGGCATTTAATAGAGGGATGTGGAGAAGAACGGGATGCTGAGATGAAGCCACATACACACATAGCTAAGAAGAATGGACAGCTGAATTCAAAAAACTTCAACAATTTCCAGAATTTAAAATCCTGAATCATGACATGACACTAGTGGAATTCAGGTGTTTCTGGTATATAGACTGCTCTCACCCAATGTGAGGTTGAACTGTTGACCTTGTGTACATCCTACTTCACAAATGAGTCTGTCAGATTCGCTAAGCCTATAAGCTGAAGATGATGCCCCAACACTGTAGAGAAACCTCAGATGACTGTCCAAGCAGTTGGCTGTTTTTGTCAATTCAATTTTTTAGAAGTTGCTTGCATGTACTTCCTGTTTTTATTTTTGTTAGCTAATATTATTTCCTTCTTGGGTCTCTGAGGGAGTTGAAGATTAGTTAGTTGTAGTTGAAGATTATTTAGAATAGAAAGTGAATTAGATACAATAGGATAGATAATGGAATTATTTTCTCTGAATTTGTCAAATACAAATGAACTAGACATTGTTTAGGTATTTATTATTTGTATATATTGTAAATAGTTATTGTACTTTTGTATATAGTTTTTCTTATGTTAGTTACAAACTTTTTCCTTTTTTCTTTTTATTAAAATAGAAAAGGGGAAATATGGTGATATTTTATTTGTATTAAAATGTTATTTGTATGTTAATAGATAAAGTTGCCTGGGGGTCAGAGCTATTAGCAAGCCATAGGAAAGCAGGGCGGTGGTGGTGTACACTTATAATCCCAGCACTTGTTAGGCAGAGCTAGGTAAGTCTCTGTGTGTTCAGGGATACAGCCAGCATTGGATACACATGCCTTTAATCTCAATACCAACCATAGAAGACCCTGAGGTCTATATTGACAGGCCGTGACAGTCAGGCAGTCATGTGGTTGGGTTTACAACCATTGAGAAGGCAGAACAGTAAGTCACTTTAACACAGGAAGTAGTTCTGGTTCGGAGAGGTAGGACCACCACAGGAGGAAGCATAAGGTTTTAGCTCTTAGCTCTGACCTCTTGGCTTTCTTCTTTGCATTGGTTCTGTGTTTCTTATTTAATAAGAAGGTTGATTACATCTACAATGCTCCATTCATTTCTAGCTTTTATGTGGGTGCTGCAGATCCAAACTTAGGTCCTGGTGCTTGTGAGGCAGGTACATCTCTGACTGAGCTATTTCTCCAGGTCCTCTTCAACTGTTCACTAGCTTTTTTAGTATAGAAAATAATGGATTTTATTTTGAAATTTTCATACATATCATACTTATTCCTCTACTACCCTGTGTCTCTCTGTAATGGGGATTAAACTTCTGATGTCATTTATGCTAGACTAGCGTCATACTACTGAGCTCTAAGGCCCTCACTGTTGATTGCCACAGTCCAGGTATGGCAGTTTGAATGAGAATGACCCCATAGACTCATGTTTGAATGCTTGGTCCTCAATTTTTGGAACTCTTTGGGAAGGATTAGGAGGTGTGGCCTTTGGAGGAAGTATGTCATGGGGGTAGGCTTTGAGATTTCAAAAGCCCAACCATTCCCAGTTAGCTCTCTTTCTCTCTGCCTTGTGCTTGTGGATACGGAGTTGAACTCTCAACTATTCTTACTTGCCTGCTGCCATGCTCTCTGCCATGGTGGTCATGGACTCCAACCCTCTGGAACTGTAAGTAAGTCCCAAGACATTCTTTCTTCTGTACATTGCCTTTGCCATAGTGTCTCTTCACAGCAACTGAGAAGTAAGTATGACACCAGGCAAGTGCTCTAACACTGGGTACATCACCCACTCTTTTAAGGTTTTAATTTGGAGGTAGGGTCTTGCTAGATTATTTAGGCAAGGTTTGATGCTTAATCTCAGCCTTCCTAACGCAGAGACGAGAAGCATGGGTGGCCATGCTCATCCTTAGATCTCCCTTTCTTAATAAGACTTCATTTCTGTTTACTGGAGAAAAAGATGGAGTGAAGGGGGGAGGCGGCGACCTTTCTGTGATGTCCAGCCAATGCCTGTCTGATGTTGTCAGCAGAGCTATATGGCAGAGGTTGAGGAGAAAGGTCAGGAAACCATCGTGATTTCAGGCATAGCATCTGTACTTTTCTGACCTTGGCAAGGTGCCACAATAGACTTGACTAACAATAGGACCTTGTCCTGCCAAGCAGTGTGATCTGGCACTGAACTTGGGTCATTATTCCAATCCAGAATCCCAGTGGGAGCCATGAAGTACATTTTATGTAGTAACTGGCACATTTTGGGAGAGTATATTGCCTTCACCTACTAATGGACAGAAGTACATAGGTGTTAAGAACCTTTATCTTAGGCCACACAGTGGATTCGAACTACACTATACATATCATAGCTTCTTTCCAAGCATCATCATAAAGCACTTGAAATGTGCCAGATGTGGTAGCACACATCTGTAGTCCCAGGAGTGGGGAGGCTGAGAGGAGAACATTATTGCTGTATTCCAGTGGTTGAGGAGAAAGGTCAAGAAATCATGGTGATTTCAGGCAATCATCTGTACTTTTCTGACCTTGGCAAGGTGCCACAATAGACTTGACTAACACTAGGACCTTGTCCTGCCAAGTGGGGGTGATCTAGCACTGAACTTGGGTCATTATTCCAACCCTGAATCTGAGTGGGAGCCATGAAGTACATATCATGCAGTAACTGTCACAGTCCTCACACTTTGGAGGAGGTATATTGCCTTCACCTACTAACAGGCAGAAGTTCATAGGGGGCCACACAGTGGGTTAGAACTCCATCAGACTGGGATACAGAGGGAGATCTTGTGTAAGGACAAACAAACAAAGAGACCAACCACTGAATGCATTTCAAATGAGATATAGCCCATCAAATGTAAATTTAAATCAACTCAATTTTGAAATTGATACTCAACTGTTGGAAAACTTCAGATATTCTTGGAACATCAGAGTCATGGAAATCCTCTTTTTTAGTGGGAAGATTCATGAACTCTAAATATAAATCCAAGAATTTTTTAAAAAGAAAAGTAAAAGGAAGACAAAGAACAAAAGAACATCTTTTAAAAACATTTAGGTTCCCAATGAAGGCAGGCCACCATTGCCAAAACACATACCAGATTTCAAGCATAGCATGAAAAACCAACAACAACAAAATTATAGCCAGACCTGGTGCTGTTAGATTTCAAACCCAGCTACTTCAGAAGTTGAGGCAAGTTGACCGCAAGTTAAAGGCCAGTCTGAGCTACAAAGTGGGACCTAAAACCAATAGCTGGGTATGGTGGCACAAATCTGTAATCCTGACACTTGGGAGGTAGAGGCAGGAAGACCAGAGGTTCAATGCTGGGCTGGGCTCTTCCATATCAAAACAAGACAAGACAAGACAAAACAAAACAAAACATCAAAAAAAGAAATTATTGGGGCCATGGGTGTAGCTAAGCTGGCAGAGTTCTGGCTTACATAGCATACATGAAACCCTGGGTTTAATCCTCATCCTTCTTTAATGTGACCATGGTGGCTCACACTTGTATTCCCAGCACCTGGGAGATGGAGGCAGGGGGATCAAAAGTTCGAAGTCATCCTTAGCTACAAAATGTGTTCAAGGTCAAGTAGGGCTACATTAGATAGACCTTGTCTCTAGAAGAGGGAAGGCATTATGGTGCAATATTAGCCTGATGACCTGATGAACAAACCATCAGGAGGACCATATGCATGGAGTCATCCTTGGCCACTGAGCCATGATGATGTCGGTGGGTTTGGGTCTTTGATAATTGAAATTTCTTTATTGGGGAAAGTCATTATAACTGAAAGTGAGATAATTATGTATTTAAAAATCATCTTACGTTCCTGCTCCGTCTCCAGAGTGATGGGTTGTATGCCTGCGTCATCACACCCACTTTATGCCACGCTGAGGATGATACCCAGAACTTGGTGAATTCTGGGTAAAGACTCTATCCACTTGAACACCTCCAGCTGATTTTGTCCTATAATGCTCCTGTAATTTCATGCTACCACAATCACTTTATGCAATGCTGAGGATTAAACCCAGAACTCTGTGCATGCTAGGCAAGGATTCTACCAACTGAGAGGCATCTCCAGCCAATTTTGTCCTATGGTGGCCTCTGTAATTTGAAAGATTGCTGTAGATGCCAGTGTTGTTTACATGGTTCTCTTTGTTTCTCCCACATCTTCCTCTCCAGATGAGTCAACATGACCTTCCAATTCTTCATTTGTCCTCAATTGTTTTGTAGATATCAGGATAAGGAACAAGTTACCACAGGGAGAAGATAAAAATCTCATTTGAGGCATATACATATGTGCAATCTTCTGTGATCCTATACACAAACTATACAAGTTTATACCAGTTTATATTTTCCCATGTGAATGATGAATAATAATATCCACAAAGTAAATGGTTGTGTGAAAGATTGTCAGCAAAATAAAACTTATTGGTAGGGAGTGAATATTATTTGTGTGTGAAAACACATGAGGATTGTGTGTGTGTGTGAGTGAGTGAGTGAGTGAGCATGTGTGTGTGTGTGTGTGTGTGTGTGTGTGTGTGTGTGTGTGTGTGTTGGGGGAGCAGGGTAGAAACTATAGTTTGAATGTCATCTCTAAAACCCATGTTGAAATTTAAATGTCATTATAACAATGGTAAGAAGTGAGATGTTCAAAATGTGATAAGGTCATAAAGCTTTTGACTTGATGTTATAGACTAACTCTGAATGTTTCCCAAAACATGTGCTTGAACATTTGATCCACAGCTGGTGGTTCTGTTTTGGGGAATTATGGGATCTTTAAGAGGTGAGGCCTGTCTGGTGGAAGAAGGTTTCTTACAATGGACTGTAGATAGATTAGATGACGGCTTGAAACCTGGGCCTGATCTCAGCTTCTCTCTTTCTCTCTTGCTTCTCATCTGCCACTGTTATGTGACCAGCCATGAGCTCCCATTTCAAGCCCAGAGCCCCAGCTGACAATGACTCCAGCCTCTGAGTAACATGTTTATCCTACAACCTAGCTCTGGATCCATTTTTCTGCCTTTCTTGTCACTGTGGCCAAATTCCTGCTACAAAGCAACTAAGAGGAGAGGATTTATTTTCTCTTACTTTCATGGCAGGCTAGGTGTGGCACTTGGGGCTTTGGTCTAAATGAAGGAGTATACCTGAAAGTTTTTCTGCGTCCTACTTGGCCCACAGTTGGGACATATCTCTCATCCACAGTTCTGCAGCCTTTTATAAAATAATCACACAGAGGCTTAATATTAATTTTAAACTATGGTCACGACAGGCTTATTGCTAGCTAGTTCTTATATCTTACATTAACCCATTTCTATAAATCTATACCTAGCCATGTGTCTTGTGGCTTACCAGTACTTTTACATCTTGCTTCTCATGGTGGCTGCTGGCAGCATCTGCTCTCCTTTCTTTTCCTGTCTATCTGTTTGGATTTCCTGCTTGTCTTTAAGCTGCCTTGCCATAAGCAAAAAAGCGTTATTTATCAAGCAATCAGAGGAAAATATAATCACAGCATCCAGAAAGACATCCACAGCAAGGGAGCTTGTGGTTGTTCTTATATATGGCAGATGGAGGAAAAAGGAGGAGGATGAAGAAGAGGAAGACACACACACAGACACACACAGAGACACACAGACACACACACAGATAGATAGATAGATAGAGATGCATGTAGTGGAGTTGTGACCTATCATCTTGCCTCCAACAATGTAATTCTTGCAAGCTTTACCTCTTAGGGTGTCCTGCCACCTCGCCAAATAGTGTTATCAGTTAGGTACAAAGTGTTGATGTGTGAACTTGTGACAAGGATTTCATGTTTAAAACGTTACGTGTTATACTTGATGAATGGATCAAAGTCGTCATTGTAGTGGTGGGCTAGCTGAAAATGTTCAGTTTCCTTTTTTCATATATATATATTTATTTTATTAAGAGATTTTTCTATTCATTTTACATACCAACCACATTTTCCCCTTTCCTAGCTCCTCCTGCCCCCTAGCCTCCCTGCCCCAACACCCCCACCCCCAGTTTCCTTTTTAGGTTTCTCCCTCAGTCTTAGGCACTTTTGCTGACCCCTGTGTCATGTTATAGAGCACCAGCAAGGGCCTCACAGGACACCAGTGCTATGTTCTTGGAAATAACTGCTTCGAGAGCCACAAAATTAAAAAAAAATCTGTTCATATAATTGCTGGGTTTCCAATATTCTACTACTGCACAATACAGACTAAGATGGTCTCTGCGTCTTGCAGCAGAGTCTATGGGATGGGGACAGGGGGTAGAGACACTATGAGAGAAAGATAGGAAGAGAGAGGGTTGGAGAGCTTCATGACCTATGAAGACAGCCAGGAGGACAAAAGGAACCATTTGTCATTAGTCACAGCAATCAGAGACTATTTAGTTAGGGTTTCTATTTCTGTGACAAAACACTGTGACCAAAAGCAACTTGTGGAGGAAAGGGTATATTTTGCTTGAATTCCCACTTTATAGTTCATCATTCAGGGAAGTCAGGGTGGGAACACAAGGCAGGAACCTGGAGGCAGGAGCTGATGCAGAGGCCAGGCAGGGGTGCTACTTACTGGCTTGTTCCCCATGGCTTGCTCAGCCTGCTTTCTTATAGAATCCAGGACCACTATCCTAGGGATGGCATCACCTACAGTGGGCTGGGTTCTCCCCATCAATCACTAATGAAGAAAATGCCTTACAGGCTTGCCTGCACTGCGATTTTAGGGATGCATTTTCTCAACTGAAGTTCCTTCCTCTCAAATGACCCTAACTTGTATCAAGTTGACATAAAAGCTAGCCAGTCCAGACACCCAGAGGCCCCAACAGCTCCACTGCCAGGTTTCAGCCTCTCTCTCCTCCTAGTTCCTGAGCTTTCCCAATTCTGAATCTCTTGCCTCTCATTTCTTCTCCTTCTTTTTCTCCCATCTGTGGCTGTCATGGGCCAGAGAGTGCAATAGGGACTCTGGAGAAATTGTATCTGCAGCCCCTCAAGGACTCAAGGTGGGGAATGCATTGACGCACAGAGATGCGCACAGTCCATGCGACACTGTTCTTGTCACTTAAATGTAATCACATTCATATATGAAACTAAGAACATAGAGTAAGGCCTCCACAATTTAAGATTATACATTCAAACACACCCCAGATGTGCAAGAGTAGACTAGCAAGCACATCTAGACTCAAACACAGAAACATACATCTGCACATTCATATTAGAATGACCAGCTGGGCAGTGGTGACGCACACCTTTAATCCCTGCACTTGGGAGGCAGAGGCAGGCAGATCTCTGTGCATTCTAGGCCACCCTGGGCTACAGAGTGAGTTTCAGGACAGCCAAGGCAGTTACACAGAGAAACCCTGTCACAAAACAAAAACAAAAACAAACACAAACAAACAAACAAACAAACAAAAAGAAATGGCCTTTCACTATAAGAAGCATACAGTGCACACACACAGTTCCATGCTTGATTAAATAAACAGACAAAACTGAGCTGACATGTGTATATTCACCCCCAGAAATCGAGACACATTACTCCCTATGCCCTTTTGTACTATGTATCTGTTTCTATCTGTTTCATGGTGATCTTGCCAACATCTAGGGGAGGGGGAGGGGAGAGGGAGTGAGCAGGTCACCAGCAGCCCAAGCAGGAAGCAGAGGTGCTCACACTCCTGGACAGTGATGAGATAGGAGTTGGGAACAGCTCAAGTTGCATAACTAAGTGGAGAGGCAGGCTCAGCATAAAAGGTTCTGCTGGAGTGTGCAGTGAAGTTGTCAGTGGCCAGACCAGGACCATGGAGCCCAGTGTCCTGCTCCTCCTCACTCTCCTCGTGGGCTTTGTACTGCTCCTGGTCAGGGGCCACCCAAAAGCCCGTGGCCACCTCC
Organism: Peromyscus leucopus; assembly: GCF_004664715.2. Taxonomy (NCBI): domain Eukaryota; kingdom Metazoa; phylum Chordata; class Mammalia; order Rodentia; family Cricetidae; genus Peromyscus; species Peromyscus leucopus. Next base: position 169,277,532 of record NC_051063.1, on the reverse strand, counting down.
CACCAGGACCACATCCACTGCCCCTCCTGGGAAACCTCCTGCAGATGGACAGAGGAGGCCTCCTCAACTCCTTCATGAAGGTGAGACTTATATGGGGCCTTTGTGTGGGCTTGTCCTTGCTTTTGTGCATGGAGATCCCTGAGAGGGATGAGCAAGCGACTCCTTCCAGGCCATAGGTTCAGTTGGGAAAGCTGCTGAGTGGAAGGTGGGATGCTGATTGGTGATGATGGGCAGGCATGTCCTCACTATGGTGGAATCCTGTGGGGGCAATGTGCTTGGAGTGTGGAAGGTGTAGAGCCATTGAGGTGTAAGTGTGTAGAATTTCACTCCGTGGGCCTTGTCAGAAAAATGTCAGAGGCATCAACAACAGGTTTTGCTCCTGCCAACAAAAGAGAGAGCAAAGATTAGCTTGAGGTGTTCAGGGACAAAGGGGAAGAGAGGCAGGGCAGGAGGAGGGGCAGAAGGGAGTGTTTATCAGTTTATTGCAGCAGCTAACATTGTATTTACCAGTCTCTGCACAGAAGCTTCACACTGGGGATTTCATGTTTAATTACCACTTGCTTGCTAATAATTCATCAGCATCCATGCTCCTACTTTCCATGAGAGAGCTGAAGCAGTGATTGTAAGTCCCACTCCTCTGTCCCTCCCCATGGCTCTGGAGAGCTCCCTCTTGAACCTTATGTTTGTTACCCCCTGGTCTTTAAAAGACCCCCCTCCAATAAATGGCAAATTTAGCTATTTTGCTTTATATTATGAGACAGGGTCTCCCCTTGTTTTTAAGTTTGGCTTTCAACTCATGATTCTCCTGCCTTAGCCTCCTGAATGAAATGAGAAGTGTGTATCACCACACCCTGACACACGTGTTTTAAACAAATACTTCCCACATGTTAGAAAACTCAAGTCAACATCCTATTTATTTTAATTTTAAAAAATCCTTAGATACTTTATCATCTGCATATACTGGATTTCAGCCATTTGTGACCTCCCTTTTACCCCTCTCTCCTCCCTCTTTTTCCTACAGAACCCCTTCTTTTTGCCAACAAGATTCTCCAAGCTTTAATATCCACTTGTTCCCCCCAGAAAGTCCAATTAGAGTCATTCAGAGGGGGCTTATGTGGGGCTTGTTGCTTGGAGATCACTTTGCACAAAGAGAAAGGATGCCTTCTAGGTTCTAGGTTTAGGTGGGAAGGTTGGTGAGGAAAAGTCAAGATGCTGACTTCTGCTTGGTGTGGTTGGGGCTCAATTCTTGGACTGTGAACATCTCATGAGTGACTACACCACTACAGAAATCGGCACCTTCCCCCAGCAGCACTAACTGCCCACAGACCCACAGTGAGGGGTGGTAGCATTCTGTCTCAGTGTGAAATGCTGCATCTTTCCCCTGCAGGGACAGTGATGTTAATGATATGAACACACAGGGTCTAGGAAATGTGCAGACAGCAGGAAATTCCAGCATATACCAGCTCTGATGTGATGGTTGGTTGTCTTTGTAACTATATATTTTGAACAATGAAGAGTCCCATGTTCCCCTGCAAGAATGATAGTGGCAGCATTGAGCAGCAGAGCTGCATTCCTGACACCTGGGAGCTGACAGACTAGTTTGAGATGTAGAATAAACATACAAAAGTTAATTAGCTAAGTTGCCTGTTCACGTGCCTGATACAGAACACAGGCAAAGCAAAATGGCTTTCCTCTCAAAGGTTTATTTTTACTCTATGTGTATGAGTGTCGCCTGCATTTATGCATACATAGCACATGCATGCTTGGTGCTCCAAAGGGTGTAGGATTCCCTGGAAATGAGTTACTGATGGTGTAAGTACCAAGTGAGTGCTGGGAGCTGAACCCAGGTCCTCTGCAAGAACAGCATGTGCTTTTAAACCCTAAGTCATTTTTCCAGTCTAGTAAGGACTAGAAAGCTGCTGATGGAAGTGCTGCAAGTGGCTGCACCAAGGTCAGGGAAGGAGAAGCACACCAGCTCAATAAGGTGATGATTTTCCTCCCTAGATCAATAAGGGGATGACCATTCCTCCCTAGATCAATAAGGGGATGATTATTCCTCCCTAGATCAATAAGGGGATGATTATTCCTCCCTAGAGCAATAAGGGGATGACCATTCCTCCCATCTGCTTATCATGGTTTAATGAACCAGTCTTCTCCAGGGCTTGTCTCTTGGCTGAAGTTTGAAGGGCCCAGCTGAATTAACTCTTAAGGGAGGAGTCAATCTTTGGAGTAGGTAAGAATATCCTGTCTCCACTCAAAACCAAAGGGAGGAGGGAGGAAGAAGCAGGGATGAGAGAGGAGGGAAACAGGAGCAGGGAAGCAGGAGGAGGGAGGAGTCTATTCTAAACTACTTTTAAGGCTCTTTAACAGTCTCCTCTTAAGATTGGGGACTCTAAAATAATTGGGAGATGGTCTAAAATTTGGAGATGGAACATTTCCAAAGCTGTTCAGGGTGGGTCAGTGTCTGGATGGGTTTCAGTTACATGTAGCCCCAGGAAGAAATGCTCATTTAGGAGAAGACGTAAGAAGGACCTTGGTGGTGGAGGAGGAGAGCTGGACAAGCAGTTAAGAGCACTGGATGCTCTGTCGAGGACCCAGTTTCAGTTCTCAGCACCCAAAATAAATGGCTCCCAACCATCTGTAACTGCAGTTCCAGGGGTTCTGGCTCCTTCTTCTCGCCTTTGAGGGCACTGCATGCATGTGTTGCACTTTCGTATATGCAAGTTTAACACTCATATAAAATCCATGATGCTCCCTTGGTAGGGTCACAAGAACATGGATCTGTGCCTGCTCTCTGGGCTCTTCATCAGGCTTTTAAGTGTGGCCTCTAAGGCTTGATCAAGAGTGGTGGACCTGGGATCTATTTTCAAATGCTTTGATAGTTGTTGGGGTATCTAGAATCACAGCCTGGGTGTGACTGCTAAGGTCCTGGAGTGTGACCACCTCACAGGAACGTCTTTAGAGTTCCATCTTATTCACATCAGAACCTCAAGGGAACCCACCGTTACCATGGAAACTGGTGTTAGGAACAGACTTAGGAGAAATGCAAGGGCAATCTTATCAGACTTTGAGATTAAAAACATCAGGGCAGGCAAGTGGTACATCTTGGCAGCTGCTGGAAGATGAAATTGAGTGAGAGAAATAGAGGAATCCATGCCATTTATAAGCACCATGTGGTGAAAAATGAGTGGGCGAGCTTCAGAAAAAGAGAGGGACAGCTCAGAGTGTAGGGAAAACACACCCAGCCTTTGGTCGGTATCTGAAGAACAAGAGATAGAAAGGAAGTTTTGGAAGAGTCATGATTTTCTGAGTCAGGACTCAGAAGAGGAGGTGGGTCTCATGGTACAGGCACTACAGTGCTTCCTTATGGAAGTTCTGCAAGTGGCTGCCTAGAATTCTGAAAGAAATGTTATTATTATTATTATTATTATTACTACTACTACTACTATCATCATTATTATTGTGTGTCCGTTTGAGTGTATGTTTACTTTGTGTGTCGATGCACACACCTTTACATAGAGGCCAGATGGTGGCCTTGGTTGTTTTCTATCATTCTCTGTCTATTCCTTTGAGGCAGGGTCTCTCCCTTAACCTAGGCCTGGCATTGTCTTAGCTAGGCTGGAAACCAGCAAGCCCCACCATCCTCCTGTCTCCACCTACACTTTGGAGGTGGGGCTATGGGTGTGCTTGGGACACCAGGCTTATAACTGGGGACTGGGGTGCAAATCCCAGTCATCATGTAGCAGCAAGTGTTTCAGACCACTGAGCTACCTCTCCAGCTTCAGTTATAATTTAAAATGATTCATTTTAGATTTATTTTTATTTTGTGTGTAAGAATGTTTTGCCTGCACATATGTCTGTGCACCTTGTGTGTGTCTGGTGCCTGCAGAGGTCAAAGAGGGCATTACATCCCCTGGTACTGGAGTTAAAGATAGTTGTAAGCTGCCATTCAGGTTCTGGGAACCAAACCCAGATCCTCTGCATGAGATTTTTAACCTCTAAGCCATCTCTCCAACTACTCCAGTTTTAACTTTTGAGCTATGATATTGTTGAAGTTGATCATCAGCCTTTCTAATGATATGACCCTTCAATACAGTTCCCCAGGTTGGGGTGACCATCAACCATGGAATTATTTTTGTTGCTACTTCATAAATGTAATTCTGCTACTGTTATGAATCATAATGTAAATATTTGTTTTTTGTTGTTCTTAGGGTCCCTGTGAAAGGATCAGTCAATTCCCAGAGGGGTTGTTGAAACCCACAGATTGAGAACCAATGCTCTACAAGAGCACACCTCAGTGAATTTTCAAAGCAAACACATTCTTATCATCAATGTGCAGATCAGCTCACATTAAGATTGGTCCCTGTCTTGTGCCCTATAGTTACTACCCTCTCACTATTCTGACTCTGGGGATTGACTTTACCTGTGTTCAAACTTCATTAGGATAACAGCAAATGTAAGCAGAAGATGCTTTTATGACAACATTAAGTGTATGATCATTTCTATAGTTGATCTGATAGGCAGGCTTTTATTTTGTTGATGTACGAGGTTTCTCGGTGTGGGCTCACCACTGTTGCATGTAACACTTTATTAAGAAGGCTTCCTTTTAGGAATAATCTCGTTCATTCAATTGGTGAATATGTGTACATATTTTTGTTTTACAAGCACTTGGAGGCGAAGTTTCCCTGTATGTTTATATTCAGCTTCAAAACTTATAGCTGATTCCCCTAAAGGCTGATTCTCTACTCACAGATTCAACTAGCTGTGGATTAATAATACTTAGTAGAAATGCATTTGTGAAAAAAAAAGAAATGCATTTGTGGCTAAGTGTGACTCACATCTGCAACCCCAGCCCTTCAGAGACTGAGGCAGGAGAATGACAAATTTGAGACAACTTAAACTACATGGTGTGTCCCAGGTCAGCCTGGCCTATATAGTTTTAAGATCTTGTCTTAAAACATAAACACATGTAAATCACACATGTATAGAGTTTCCTTCTTAGCACTTTTCATAAATAGCATCAGGTCTTGACCATTTTCATAGCCTGTCATTTCTATTAGCTGTATTGCAGTCTAGAGTGAGATAAAGGTTGTGAGAGGATGAGGTGGGTTATGTGCAAACACTGCACCATTCTCTTCAAGGGCTTCCAGCACTTGAGGTTTATGACATTCCTGGGATCAATTCCCTGTAGATGCACAGATGGTTGCATTGTCAGGTATTTTCCAACTCTCTGTACTGTAGTCATGACTCACATTGAGGTCCACCACCAGGTGACTATCACTTTCCCTTCTCATGTAACCCAGTGGGTGAATCAGGGCCATTCTCTAGAACATTGTGAGAAGTAATTGGATAGGTTGAAGCCGGGTCACAGGAAGCATGATTCTTGATTGATATTCCAGAGCTGTCTAGACTGAAGGGTATCGTCTATAGGTATGTACACGTACCTATATCTGTATTTACATTGATATACATATATATCTATATATATGTTAACATCCTTATCATATCCATATATGTAGCTGGATTTTTCTTCAGTCCTGACCAGCCCTGTAATTAGGATGAATCTCTCCTACCCACATCCTGCAACCACTTGGTCCCAAGAAAACACAAAGAGGCTTATATTACTTACAAAATATAAGACCTCTGTGTCAGGCTTCTTGTTAGCTAACTCTTATAACTTAACTCAACCCATTTATATTAATCTATATGTTACCACGTGGCTGTGGCATTGCTCATCTGAGGGCATCTTGTTGCTCCTTGGGTAATGGGCTGGCATCTCTCCCATCTCATCTCTCTCTTCCCTGTATCTCTGTTTGGATTTCCCACCTGCCTCTAGGCTGCCTTGACATAGGCCAAAGTAGCTTATTTATTAGCCAACTAGAACAACACATATTCACAGCATACAGAAAGACATCCCATAGAACTTCCCCATTTCTGTCTAATCAAAAAGGACATTTTTAACTTTAACATAGTAAAATTACATAGAATAGTGCTCGCTTCGTCAGCACATATATTAAAATTGGAATGATACAGAGAAGATTAGCATGGCCCCAGTGCAAAGATGGCACTCAAATTTGTAAGCATTCCATATTTAAAAAAAATACATGTAAATAAAACAGTTATCAATCAAGAATTAGTTATAATATCTAGTCTATTTGTATTTGGCAAAATTAAAGAAACTAGGCTATCAGCTGTCCTATATTTGTGAGTTTAAAGTTTTATATCCAATTTTATCTTTTATCATAGCCAAGGAAAATTATAATTATAACTATCTAGTCTTCAACTCCATCAAAGACCCCAGAAGGATATAATATTACCTGAGTAAACAGGAAGTGAATTGCAAGAAACTCCCATAATTTTAGAAATTACTGAGATATCTGGTTGCCTGGACAGGCATTCAAACTTTCTCAGCACCATTGGGGCATTGATCTTCAGGCCTAGAGTCTCTGGTAGACTTTTTAGTGAAGCAAGAAAGTCGAAGGATTGTCTTGCCTATTGGCAAAGTTCACCAGTTGCTTCTCCCTGTGTCCTGAAGAATATCTGGCAGTCTCCTCTGTGAGGCAGCAACCTGAAGAAGGTTCTCACCTTATTTAGGCAAAGTTTAGTGGTCACTTTCCCATGGGTCCTACATGTCCAGTCTATACCACATATTGTCAAGCAGTCCAGGCAAGAGCAGTTTCTTGCCCAAATAGCCAGTTTTGCCAAGAAGATGATAAACTCCATATGGAGTGTCTTTGATGCTCAGCTTCCTCTTTAAAGTAAGTGAGACATGTCTCATTGTCCAGAAAAGTCTAAGTTTTAAAACATTCTAAATGCCATATTCTGTAATTCTTTGAAGTATTTGAAGATTACCTACCTAATTGAAAAATACCTATATATCAAGAAAACTTAACTAACATGACTACTTATTAATCTGTATTTCTCAACTATACACTACAATTTCAAATGAGCAACACAAATATAGTACCCAAAACAGGAGTAGAAATACATACAATATAACAAAATTTTTCTTTAATTTGCACCAATAAACAAAACAACTTCAAATTTGCATCAATAAACCAAAATCCATAGCAATGTAAAACATTTAAAATAAGTTGTTGCTCTTTAAGTGCCCTGAATAACCTACCCTTTAATTCTATCATGTCTATACTATGCCCTTTTCTTCTTTAGGAAGAGTTTGCATTCATAATCAACCACTTTTAAGTAAAATTAAACATTTATAAACAATATTTTAGAAATTTGGGCATAGCTTTTCATACTACTTTCTGCTGGTTGGGGGTGATGGCAATCTTATGGGAATCCTGAGAAAATTAAGAATCATAGTTAAATCTTGGCTGTAGCAGTCTGTGAGGCTGTATCAACCTCTCAGAGGGTCTTGGTTGATCAAACCATGTTAGCCTGGAAGCAGTCCATGGGTTCTCATCTTCTGTGGAAATAAAAGCAGAACATCTTTTCCAAAGTAATGTATCCTTAGACATAAATTTTGAAGTCAAGATACCTTTAAAAAAATATATATATATTTGTTTAATTCAGCAGTCTTTACAATCAAATGTCTCTCTCCAATTAAAAATCCCAAAGACAATACAATCCAGGTTCTCTGTGTAATTTTTATCTTTATGTGGTTTGACTTTTATATTACTTTTACTGTCTCTTTAAATACTTTATTTTTTAAAACTATCTATTTATATAACTACATATGTTCTTTTTCTCTCTCTTCTAAGCCTATGTACATTTTTACATACATTTTAAACCATTTAGAGTTTTATATCATCTGAATCTGTCTTGTTGTGAATCTATAATCCTTCTTTGACAAGGAGCAATTTTAAGCTGTTAAGCTGCATGGTGACTTTGGCTGTTGCCTCCACTCCCAACCCCCAGCTTCTCAACATGGTGAAGGTATGATTACCACCAGCTCTGGGATCCATGCTCACCAATGATTCTGGGAAGCAGTGGGTCTATGCCTCCATCCAGCAGTATATAACCCAGAATTCCACCCCCAGTGTTTTGTCTGTACTAGCAAAAGCTAAATCCACCATGCATCACACTGCATGGCTTGGAGACACCTCTGTGTACCATGACCGGAATCTGCCATGATGTAGGTCAAGCCCACACAGCTGTGAACCTGACATGCTGTAACTCAAGCATGCATGTTGTAGCATCTGTATGTCATGACTTTCCTGAGAGACTCAATGAGGAAGCTGCTCTTGACTCCATTTTAGAATCCATTTTTATAGCCTTCTCAGGTTTTGGGTAGAAATTCTTGCCCCACATTGGGTGTCAAAATGTAGCCAGAGGTTTCTCCAGTCCAGCCTGGCCCTGAGGTTGGGATGAATCTCTCTCACTCACACCCTTCACCTGCTTGGTCCAAGTAAACACACAGAGGTTTATATTACTTACAAACTGTATGGCCTATGGGTCAGGCTTTATGTTAGCTAGTTCTTACAACTTAACCAATTTCTATTAATCTATATGTTGCCAAGTGGCTGTGGCATTAGTAGTCTGCAGGCATCTTGTTGCTCCTTGGGAGGTGGGCTGGCATTTCTCCAATTCTGCCTTTCTCTTTCCTGTATCTCTGTTTGGATTTCCCATCTGCCTCTAACCTGCCTTGCCATACGCCACAGTAGCTTATTCATTAGCTAACTAGAGCAACACATATTCACAGTATACAAAAAGATACCCCACAACACATATCAGAGTCTATATCCATACCTGTGTTTGAAGCAGCAGGTTAAGCCCCTTCCCCACACCCGTGAGAATTTACTCCAAACACTTGAGAAATAAAAATAAAGCTCTTTAATAATGCACATCTGGTTCTGGCCAACATCCTAGAGAAACTAGCCTCAAAGAGACATTTTTAACAACTTGTGTAAATCTTGGGCACTACCAATCCATACGTGTTTTCATCTGTAAATATCTGTAAAAATCCATCAGACTTTGAGCAGTTACACATATTTCACAGAGATAGGAACTGCAAGCCTGCCTATTTCAGATAAGTGAAAATTTATAGCAAAGATATCGTCACCACTAATTTTAAAGTAGACCAGTGTTGTTCTTTTTGAATCACATTGCTTGTGTCTCAGGCATTGTTCTGTTGCTGTGAAGAGACTCCATGACCAAGGCAGCTCTAATAAGAAAGTATTTAGTTCATTATCATCATGACAGGAACATGACAGCAGGTATGGCAGGTACTGGAGCAGTAGCTGAGAGCCACATCCTGATCTGTAGGCAGAGAGAAAAACTCTAGGCTTAGCATGGGCTTTTGAAACTTCAAAGCCCATCCTCAGTGACACACTTCCTCCAACCAGGCCACATCTACCAATCCTAATCTTTTCAACCTGGTGACCAAGCATTCAAATACATGAAATTATAGAGGGCCATTCTTATTTAAACCACCACACTGGTGCTCTCCTGCCCTCCTGGCAGAATTACACTCTTCCTGATAAGAGAAACAGGACTTAATGATGATTGTTAGCCAGTGCTATCCCCTTTGAACTGCCCAGTAGAGCCATGTTCTTTGATATGGGAATGGAGCCTAATTCACAACTAACTTAACAAACAAATATTAGCAGAAATACATTCTCAGAAGCCTAAACTACAATTATCTTCAAGGTACAATATTTTTCCTACAGTTTCTAACAAGTCTGGCTGTCTTACTACTTATCAACCAGTCATATGAGAGGCAGCACTGCCTTAGCTAAACCCTACCTTGTGCAGCTTAGTATTTCCTAAGCAAGTTTACTACTGAATCCTCTGTAATGTCAATCCATTACTCTCAGTTTTCCTACATCATATTTTTATATTGTTTATTTTTTCAATACCCGTTCTCATGTAGCCCCAGGCTTGCCTCCACCTCAACAGCAGCAAGAGATGATCTTGAACTCCTGATCCACCTCATTTATGTCCCCAGTGCTGGGCTGATAGCAAGAGCCACCCGCCCACAGCCATACTGTAATGCAATTCTGCTCAGATCATCCAGCATCCATGCAGACTTCCATGGTGGTGGATTGACCCTGAAATTGCTATGTCCTCAGAAGGGGAAGGGTGGTCAGAGTAGGGCTTCCTATGTATCACTTTGTATCTAAGTGTTTTCACAGGGTAGCAACAACGTCTGCATTGACTAACAACAATCCTGGTACTTTTATGCTTGGTAGCTTCGAGAAAAATATGGAGATGTGTTCACAGTGCACCTGGGACCGAGGCCCGTGGTCATGCTGTATGGCACAGAGGCCATAAGGGAGGCGCTGGTGGACCAAGCTGAGGCTTTCTCTGGCCGGGGGACAATTGCTGTGGTTAGACCAGTCTTCAAGGACTATGGTAGGAGTCTCAAAGTTTGGGTTGAGGTGGGCTGGAGAATGGGCCCAGAGAGAGGAGAATCTGATGGAAGGGAGGGCAAGGGGTGGGGAAGGACCCAGGTTTCTTTGAACTTCCTCTATAACTCCCCCATGCTCCCCCTACTTTCTTAGGTGTGATCTTTGCCAATGGGGAACGCTGGAAGACCCTTAGGCGATTCTCTCTGGCCACTATGAGAGACTTTGGGATGGGAAAGCGGAGTGTGGAGGAGCGGATTCAGGAGGAGGCCCAATGCCTGGTTGAGGAGCTTAGGAAATACCAGGGTGAGTTTCTGGAATGGGTATAAAGGAAGATGGTGATGCAGAGACCTGAGTGCACAGCCAAAGAAAGAGAAAGAGACATACATGGGCAGAGAAATAAACACATACACACATACATACATACAGACACACATACAAGACTCACACACAATTACACACACAGACACACTCATAGACATACACACAGACACACACAGAGACACACATAGAAACAGACACACAAACATACACACACACTCATTGGGGAGAGGATTAGATAGGGGGAGAGAGAAATACAGAAAGACCGGGAAAGAGATGTAAAGTTCACAGTATCCAAGAATGGCTCAGAGACATAGATATTGGTATTTGCATTCAGTTTACTTATGTTCAGGGAAATCAATGCCTGGATTAAGAATATGTGTCATCTGGTGTGATGGTACAAGCCTGTCCTCCCAATACTCAGGGTACTGAGACAGGAGGATCATAAATTCAAAGCCAATTTGGCTACATCATGAAATCTTGTCTCAGAGAGAAACCGTGGTCGACACAGTGGGTGCAGGTCAGGCTTGCTGGGCTTGCTTGGCACACACAGTTCCCAGCCTGATCCCAACACCACAACATTGCCATGGTGCCACATGCTAGTCACCATGGTATACCTGAAGTGGAGGCAGGAGCTTAAGGTTGAGGTCATCCTTGACTTTATACCGAGTTCAAGGGCGTCTTGATCACATTATTCAGTCTTAAAACACGGTCTGTGTCCAAGGCAGGTGTTAGAAGCAGAGAACTGTGTTCTTTTCTTGTGGATATCCTGATGAGTGGGGTGGTGAGCAAAGATGGGGTGTTTTAGTTTGTGGCAGTCATAGGCACTTCTGGGTACTTATAGAAACTTCACATCAGGGGCATCCTGGTGACCCAGTCTGTTTTTACCACCTCATTCCTTTGTATCGGTGTTTGTCATCTCTTTTAAGATTTCTCAGGAGACTCTGAGAGATCCATGCAGAGACTGGAAGGGAACAGAAGAAAATCAAGAGACTAGGAAGGAGAAAGCATGGTGACAGTGGCTGAAGCTGAGATGGAGCTTGAAGGACCAAACAGAAGAGAAAATCTGGGGGAGCAGGAGTGAGGGGAATAAAGGGTGGAGGATGAAAGGTAGGGAGAGGGAAAAGAGAAAGACAGAAATGCTGAGAGACCTTTAGACAGGAAATAAAGGCTGACAAGCATCAGGGAAAGATCTGCAGAGGAGTCAGAGACAGCAGACAGGCCAGACCTAGAGAGAGGGGTAACAATGGCCTAATATTCCTGGGCTGACAACATCCCTCCCACCATGAGGGCCCATGAAGGAACCAGGAACTAAAGGCAGCAGGCACTCGGTGTTGATGGTTCTTGGAACACCACAGAGCCTAGAATAGAAGGAATGGAGGAAGACTCAAAGGAGAGACTTCTAAATCCACACAGGCAACCCCAACCCCGTTCTCTGCACCATTCCTGCCAGTGGGAGTCAGCTATGGGCTCAGAGTCAGAATGTTTTCCTGGGAGGAGGTGCACATTGGACTTCTCAGCTCCCTGGGTCTGATCCTGGTCCCAGTCATGAGGAGCTGTGTTACCTTGGTGAAGTTAGCGCCCATCTCTGTGTATACTAATTGCATTACATCTTATGTATAATTTTGGGAGGAAATTAAATAAAATGCAATTGTGAGTGCAGGGCCTAGTGCATCATGTGTACAAATGGGGTAGCAGCAGTTTATATTGAGTAGTGAGTGGTGGGGACTGGTTTACAGAGATGGGGCCAAAGCCCAATGTTCCCTTGATGCCATGTCTCCTGAACTGCATGCACATTCTCCAGGAGCACCCGTGGACCCTACCTTCCTCTTCCAGTGCATCACAGCTAACATCATCTGCTCCATTGTCTTTGGAGAGCGCTTTGACTACAAAGACCGCCAGTTCCTGCGCCTGCTGGACCTGTTCTATAGGTCCTTCTCTCTCTTCAGCTCATTCTCCAGCCAGGTCAGTGGATGGGAAGAGAGGAGCATCCAGGGCAGAGGAAAGAAGAGGTTTCTCTGTGGGTGAAAAAGGGAATGTCTCAGGGCTGGAAGAAAGGCAGAGACAACATGGAGAGACAAGAAGCCTGAAGCCTGGAGGGCGAGGTTGGGGGTCAGATGTTAAGTAGGGTGGAGAAACCCTAATGCAGAAATACCAAGTCACCCAGACATGGGAAAATGATGACATGGGGGCTATGGCTATAGCTAAGAGGGTAGAGGACTTGTCTATCATGTGTGAATCCTGGGTTTCATCCCTAGCACAAATTAAGCCAGCTTTGGCGGTACATATGTGCAATTCCACTACATGGGACATCAGAATTCAAGGCCATCTTTGGATAAATATTGAGTTTGAGGAGAGTCTGAAAGACATGAGACCCCAACTGAAAAAAACAAAAACAAAATGATGGCTTAGGAGAGTGAGAGAGAATACAATACAAGTGCTGGAGAAAGACTTAGAGAAACAGGCTGAGAGCATGCTGTGTGTGTGTGTGTGTGTGTGTGTGTGTGTGTGTGTGTGTGTGTGTGTGTATGAGAGGGGAAATGAAGGAAAGAGAAGATGAGCAAGGGAGTGGGGGAGGGGAGGGGAGAGAATGGAAGGAGAGAGGGCAGATCCTTATGAAATTGGGGGACCTAGGAACACAGCCTATTCCTTGAGGCCTGATAGCTCCAGGTGACCTCCTGACCTTCTTTCCTTCAGGTGTTTGAGCTCTTCTCTGGTTTCCTGAAGTACTTTCCTGGAGCCCACAGACAAATCTCCAGAAACCTGCAGGAAATCCTTGACTTCATTGGCCAGAGTGTGGAGAACCACCGGGCAACCTTGGACCCCAGCAATCCAAGAGACTTCATCGATACCTACCTTCTACGCATGGAGAAGGTAAGTCCTGCATGAATGAGAGAAGTGATGGGTGAGAGTGAAGGCTGAGGATGTGAGCAGAGGAAAAGGGGGGCAGAGGATGTGAAGGAGAGATAGGAAGTGGAGTGGAGGAGATGCAGGAAAATCTAGAAATTAAGACTAGAGAAAGGGAGGAGAAAATGAAACAGGGAGAAAGAAAGCTGTGTAAGAAACACAGGGCAAGGGACAAAAAGCAGAAAAGACCTCAGAGGAAGAAAGCCTGGGAGGAAAATCATGATAAATACGAGAGAGCAAAGTCGAGAGAGAAGAAGACAGAAGAGAGAGCCAATGACAATGTTGAGGATTGAGCCTGGCAATGCGGCCCATACAGTGTGAGACAGAAGGACAGTTCCCAGGATGTGTGAGCATCTCCCTGTAAGGACCCAGTCACCCCTGACCCTCTCTTCTCTCTCCCATCTGGAACCAGGAGAAGTCCAACCAACACACGGAGTTCCATCACCAGAACCTCATTATCTCCGTGCTGTCTCTCTTCTTTGCTGGCACTGAGACCAGCAGCACCACGCTCCGCTATGGCTTCCTGCTCATGCTCAAATACCCCCATGTTGCAGGTGAGCCACAGGCTGCCAGTTGAGGGAGCTTCTAGCTCCTTTTAGCTGTGGAGGTTTGTGTGGACGAGAGAGACAAGGGCCTCTTACATCTGGAGTTCTGAAGGCTTTGGTCTACTTCTAAACTAGGGCAGTGCTGTGGGTAGTGTGTGAATGAACACTCAGCTGGCCCAGTTTCCTTTGAGTTTTCCTTTCACTTTAATGTTTACCAATCTGTCCACCAACCCACCTACCCATCCATCTATCCAACCACCCACCCACCCATCCATCTGTTCATCCATTCATTCACCCATCCATCCATCCTTCTTTCCTTCCTGTCATCTTTCTGTCATTACATCCATTTATTCATTTATCTTTCTATCCATGCACCTCTTCATCCATCTACTCATTCTGTTCATTTACCCACCTTTCTGTCCACCAACCAACTCATGTCATCCACCTTTCTCTTCATTCATTTTTCCATTCAACTAAGCATCTGCCTAACCAAATATCTATTTACTCAACCATTCTTCTATCTACTCACCTGTAAACATTCATACACACACACACACACACACACACACACACACACACACACACACACTTCCCACCCACTCTTCATATATCAATCCACTGTCTAATTTTTAATGATCACCTGACCTGTCCTTTTGTTCATTTATTTTAATTCATCAACTTAGTTTCCCTTTGATCAGTAGAATTGAATAAATTATTTTCATTGATTATGCATAAACTTATCTACCCTTCTATCAAAAGTTTTATTCCTTAATCTTTTCACTAATTGGCCTTTGAGTTTATCTTTCATACATCTATCCATTCTTTCATTTATACTCTAATTGAGTCATCTTTTGACTTATGAGTTGAATAAATAATCCAGTGTTTAGTCTGTTCATTTCATTGTCACAAGTCTGTTCAATTAATTGATTTATCTATTAATTATATTATACATTCATTTGCTAATCTGCCTGCTTCTCTGTTATATTCCTGAGGATACAGCCTCGAGTTCATAATATAAAATTCCATGTAGAGTTATGGCTTGTGGGCAAGTACAAGCATGTGTATGTTATTGTGCACATGTGTCTGTGGGTATTATGTATATATGTATGTGTGTGTGTATATGTGTGTGTAGAGATAGACAATTCATTCCCCTGCGAATGTGAGATTTTTATGCTTTTCTCCCTCACACTCTTACACCAACATGATTGCTCTGAAGTCTTCCTATGCAATATCCCTTTGTTGTATTTTTCTCTTTTTTTAAATCCCTGCTGAAATGAGGTTGAAGCTCGTCAAGGAGAGCTGTGATATAGTTTTAAGCATGGGCACAGTCGCTTAAGAACAGGACAGTTGTTTGTACCCACAAGTGTACTGCGTTTCTCAGGGAGGCTCCGTGATGCCCTCTTTCCTGGGTTGTTGGCTTATAGAATGAAATATCATTGCTGCAAATCATCAAAGTAGATCCAGTGTTCCTCTTTTCTGTGCAGAGAAAGTGCAAAAGGAGATCGATCAGGTAATTGGCTCACACCGACTCCCAACCCTTGACGACCGCACCAAAATGCCTTACACTGAGGCTGTCATCCACGAGATTCAGAGATTTTCAGATCTCATCCCCATTGGTGTCCCGCACAAAGTCACCAAAGACACTTTGTTCCGAGGGTACCTGCTCCCCAAGGTGAGACCAGCTGCCATTCCACATCTCTACTCCATGATCATCCTCCATTTTCCTATTCACCAGCCTCAGCCTTTTTGTGATTTCCTACACTCTGTGTTTCTCAGGGACTGACAGTTTGCAGATGGGAGTCAGGGTATGCTAATATCTTTGTGTCTCATAATGTCTCCTAGAACACTGAAGTGTACCCCATCCTGAGTTCAGCTCTCCATGACCCACAGTACTTTGAACAACCAGACACCTTCAACCCTGACCACTTCCTGGATGCCAATGGGGCTCTGAAGAAAAATGAAGCTTTTATGCCCTTCTCTATAGGTGAGACCCACTTGTGCTTTCTTTCCCAGACACTATAGGGCAGGCTCATCCTCCTGGACACAGCCAGGTCTAGGTCTCTGTTTACTGATTTATTTCAGCTGCTTTGTCTGAACCATTTCATTCACCCTGGCTATAGTGCCATAAGAGGACTCTTGAACTAAAGGAGCATTCTGTTCATCAGTATTTTGGGGAATTATTTAAAGGCCTCTAAATCTGAGAAAATGCATTTTCTTAAGAACCAACAGTAAGAACAAGTGACATCATCTATGCACACTGCTGTGAATTGGGTAGGGTCTTGATGGCCAAGGAGGCATTGACTTTAGCTGTGAGCACTGGGGAGTTGGGGCATGTCTTGACATGCTTGTCTCTGTGTGCAGTAAATGCTCTGGCTTGCTAAAATGTAATAGAAATAAAAATTACTACCATTTATTTGAGCAAAGAAACCATCCATGATGGATAAAATCCTGAACCAGAAAATGTTCAGATTTACAGCATCCATTAGTGTCTGCATGTGCTGTCTATAGACAATAGGGAGCTGGGCATCAACACACAGCTCAATTGTTGCCACTTCTGCTTTTGCCTTACTTGGCCATGCTGGAGTAGTTGGCAGCCTAGGGTAGGTAAACTGCTATGAGAGACCAAGACTTCTTCATTGGAAGAATATAATCTCAAGTAGTTTTGTTGGCTGTTGTGTTTGGTTAATTTGTTAGTGTCTCTGGCCAAATTTAATTCAGTTTTATGGACTCTATGAGATATAAACATGGAAGCTTTATGTTCATGTTTTTATCTTTTGGAGAAAGGGGCATTCTAGAAACGATTCTTTAGCCTTTAGTTGTGCCCTCTCTATCTCATGTTCTCACGATAGGGATGGAATCCAAGGGTAAGTGTTTGTTAAGCAAGTTCTCTCAGAAGAGTCCAAACCTCTAGCCTCTCCTTGGTGCATTCTAGAAGATGCTCTCCTGTTGTTCCTCCTCCTGTTCTCATTAACTCACTGAGGGATTTCAAGCAAGTGTTCTCTTACTTGCCATGTCTCAGCTAAGAATTGTCTAGTGTTGAGTGTCCAAGTGACCAGTGACAAGTGTCCAGTGACCCTGGGCTTAGCCTTGTTCCTGGCTCTGTCCAATATAAGGGCCTCATTTCCTATTTGATCCTCATAGTTGCAGACATGTAGAATGTGAGATAAAAGTGAATTGTCTGTATAACTGTTCCAAGTTTTGAAAGGCAGGTTTTTGTGAAAGGAAATGTAAGAATAAGACATGTAAGAAGGAATTCATGACCAAGTGTGGTTGGCCAGAGAAGTTGGAGGGGTTAGGACGCTGGCGAGGAAGTTTAGAAAAAGCAAGCTGAAGAGAATAGATAATAAGACACATAGTGATGGTTGGTACAGACACAGGATCAGAGGGACTGCTGTGGGATGCAAGCAAGCAAGCAAGCAAGCAAGCAAGCAAGCAAGCAGGCAGGCAGGCAGGCAGGCAAGCAAGCAAGCTAGAGAGTGAGCAAACAAGTCAAAAGGATATTAATGCCAAACGGACATGAATGGTGTCTGAATCGCCAGCTCCAGGTGTGGGGACATAGTGTTGAGAGTGAGATTATCCATTAAAAGGTGCTCTGGAAAAATCTGGGTCATAAAATGAGTTCCAGGAGAACTGTCTCAGAGAGATACTCCATGAATTTCTAAGCTCATGTCACCTAAGTTCTGGAAATGGAATGCCCAAAGGGATAGGGTGCTTTCCCTAGACACCCCTACACAGGCACAATTTCCCAACAACTTGAGGGCACAGGCGTTGCTTGGAAATCCTTCCTGCATCTGGAGGCCTGATGTGGTCATTTGCAGATTAGGAATCTCTAAGGTACAGGGCAGGGGGTGGAGCCCTTGTCTGGTCTTTCAGGCTCCCATTATTCTGTGGTGCTCCATGCCCAACGTGACAAACCTTATATCTCTGATAATACTGTGGATGTCATAGGCTCCTTATCATGTGCCCCTGCCCATTCTCAATTGTGTGAACCATTGTGTTTGGGATCTTGTTGAAGTTCATTGATCACAACATGAAGAAGCAAAGGAGGTAGAGAGGAAGAGAGAAAGGTGGAGGAGAGGATGAGTGACAGAGGGGACAGAGAAAGGGGAGAGACAGAGAGGCCATGCTCTGTAGTCCATCAATTTCCTGCCTCAGTCTCCCAAATGTTGCACTTGCAGACATGTGCCTCCATGTCTGGCTCATATAGGACCCTTAACACCATCCAGTTGTTAATCTAAGAGTCTTTGTAAACAGTATCTTCACCCTCAGTGCAGCCAATGAGAGGGATAACAATCCTTGACTTGAATTAAAATAGAACACTAAAGATGTTACATTAAACATGTATACACATACACACTTCATTCCTAGTCTAGTACCTTCTTACAATTCTGAAACAAAGGACTCTGATAATCCCACAAATGGTAGAAATCTGTCAGAAGTGACCACAAGACACCCACTAACAGTTTGTCTTAATTTTATGATTAATTTATTGTGTATATGTTTGAATGCATATACATGTGTGCTACGGTGTGTGTGTGTGTGTGTGTGTGTGTGTGTGTGTGTGTGTGTGTGTGTGTGTGTGTTTATATCAAAGGACAGAGAGGCATTGGTTCTCTTCTTGCAACATGTGGGTCCAGGAGATTGAACTCATGTCCTCAGGGTTGATAAAAGGCTCCTTTTTGTGCTAAGAAGTCTCACTGGCCATTGCACCAATTCTTTAAGGTTTTGGGAATCTCTTAGTGTTTTCCAAGTGCAGGTTGAAGGTCAAACTCATTCGTATTCTTTGCAATGGGCAGAGTTGTCTGGGTTTAGTAATGGGACAGTCCAGATGTTTTATACTCCCCTGGGGCTCACATGGCTCATCCTCTGTGCCTACAGGAAAGCGCATTTGTCTTGGCGAAGGCATTGCCCGCAACGAATTGTTCCTTTTCTTCACCACCATCCTCCAGAACTTATCCGTGTCCAGTCCCATGGCTCCTAAGGACATTGACCTCAATCCCAAGGAGAGTGGCTTCGGCAAAGTGCCTCCAACATACCAGGTCTGCTTCTTGGCCCGTTGACTGGGCTGTGGTGGCCAGGTCTCCCCATTCCTGTTGAGAATGGCCCCATCTTTCTGCCTCTGAGAGACCTGCTGGAATCCAGGCCCTGGGTCACTGCTGACTTCCTTCCTCATTCCTGCAGCTTCTGCAAAGCTGGAGGTGTGTTCTTCTGCTCTGTGAATGGCACTGGAGAAATCAATCAGGTGCCTTTATTGATGTGTGAACAGAGAGATTTCAGGAGGCCACATCTCATACTGAATCACTCCCAACAGCCACAGTCCCCATGTATCAGCTCCCTGTGATCCATGATCTATGCTGATAGACTCTGTATGTGATCTGAATTCTGTGTCTATAGACTTGCCTAATACGTATAGTTCACAAATAAACAGAATCACATAGTGTGTGATCATTGGTGTCTGGTATCTTTTACTTCACACAACATTATCTAGGCCCTTTGCAGGCCACAGTCAAAAACCTTCCTGGCATTTTCTCATGATCTTTCTCACCCAAAAGCGTAATTACCTTTTTCCCTGTGTTTTACCAGCAGAAGGTGTGGTCCTGATTTAGGCTGGGTCTTCCTGCTTCTAAGAATCTGATAAGAAATCCCTCATAGCTTGCCCAGCAGCTTAGGTTTTAGTTGGTACCAGATGCAGTCAACACTCAAAAGTAGCTATCACAAGGCCCAGTCTCCTGACCTCATGGTTATTTTTACATGTGACATCTTGGTTGTCTGGTAACTAAGGTTGTTTTCAGAGGGCTGCTGGCTGCAAATTTCATCACATCCAGGCCAGGTTTTTGAAAGGACAACCTGTTGCCTAGTTCCCTGCTGCGTTGTGAGAACCTGGAACAGGAGGTGACTGATGCCAGGTGTTAAATATGGTGGGAAAATAATCAATAAGTAAATAAACAACTCAATACTGTGACAAAATGAAGCATTCCTTAAACTTGCCCAATATGCAGCAAGACCTAGTCTGTCTCAAATCTCTGTCACTCCCCTCAGATGACCAGATTAAATCCTCGTCCCCAGACTCTCCTGACTGACCCAGTTCTGTGAGTTATCTGCTCTTGCTGTCTTGTCACCTTCTGACAGAAGTGTCTAGGAGCCACCCTTTGAGCAGTGTCCCCTGAAACTCAGCCTCTGCACACCACACTGCTGGGACAAGCAGGTGCTTGTGGGAAGTGCCATTTATTTAACATCATCACCTATGAAGGTGTCTCTAGGCAGTCTTTGGCCAATCAGCAGGCAGCTCTCAACTCACCTCTGATATACTAAATTTCCACCTTAGTTACCAAGCTCCCTGCAGCCTACGGAGAGTTACCAGGAGCTTTGCCAAAAGTAGATTCCTGGCTCACTCTCTTCCACCAACCACAGCAACAGGACAGTAAACAGATCAGTCTGTCTTCAAGAAAAACAGGAATGTGCATCATGCTGAGGTAGGACCATGGCACTCTGGCTTCTCCTGAATCTTGCTAGTCTGGATCTCCGGTAGCTCCAGCTCAAGAACTGTCTTTATCATGGACAATGGCTTCTGCCTTTGCTGGAGAACATTTTGCAAACGGACTCATGAGCTACTCACATTTTTCCAAGGGGTGAGATGGGGAGGAGTTCAGGGTGAGGAGGCAGGAGGTGGGAGGAAGGAAGTGATGCTCACAGGCAGCAAAGAGTTGCAAGTCCATGGTTCAACAGACATCTCCAGATCAGGCTGGGAGTTTTCCAATTCTTCTTCCAGCCCTGCTGTGGCACTAGAGAAGCTTCTAGAATTCTTATGAGGAGGAACAGTTTGAAGGTAGGTAGGGAGATAGGTGCCGGTAGATGTAATGTGTTCTCCATCCTCGAGAGCTGCATTTGCTTACATAGAGTCCCTGAATCTCATAAAGTCCTAAGTTGGGAAGGTTCTCAGAAAAGCTGGGACCATGGAAGGGTATGAGAGAGATGGTCATGTGAAACCACAGAACTCAAATTTAGGTTCTTCCCTGATGAGACCCAGACAACCTTGGGAGTGTGATCCAGAGAGGAAGGATCCATCACTATGGTCAGCTTGTGAGTTCTGGGCCTTGCCTCTGCAGCTGAGGGTGAAATATGGAGATACTGTCATGCTACAAGCCATAAAAATATATGAGGTAGGATTTCAGCTGATTATGACAAGCTAATACCTGGAAGAAGCCAAGGGCCTTCAAGAGGTCACGCAGAGACTCAAGGAGTCTTGGTGATATTGGCTTTTGATTATTAGCCATTTCCTGCCATGAATTTCTCATGAACTATTGTAGCTTTTCCATTATTCATTGGGTACAACTTCTCCTGCACTAATGGAATGATTTGAGAACCTTCTGCACTGACAGCTATGCACAGCCAGAACCCCAGTTCAAGCCTTCATTAATTATCATCATTGGCAGCATCTGGCCAGGACCATCCCTAGATGGACAAAAGTATCTGATCAGAGATACCTCTGTGCTCCCTAAGAACTTAAGCATCCAGACTATCTGTTTGAACAGGCCTGGCAGATGTGATAATTAAGCTTAACTTTCTCCTTTCTAAAGTCTTATCTCCAGTTTTAGATCAACCTTTAACAATTAACTCAGAACTAAACCGTTCTTACCTACAGGTACATCCAGCTGTTATGGAAGTGGCTTAGCCAAGATGCCAAGTGATCAAGCACACTTCTCTTCACCCTGCCAGAAAATGTGGGAGCAGGGATTGTTTGGAGAGATAAGGGCTAAAGGGATAAAAGACAGTTTTATTTTCAGAGGAAGGACTAGATGGAGAAGAGAAGGAGAATGGAAGAACTAGATGGGTAAGAACTGGAGAGGAACAAACTGAGATGGGGAAGAACATTGAAAAGCTAGAACAGAATACTAGAGGAATGAGATGGAAGATGAGGAAGAGCCAGATGGGGAAGAACAAGATGAGAAAGAAGTTGATGGGAGAGGACTTAAGATAGGAAAGAACTAAATGGATGAGAACCTAGATGGGGCAGAACTAAGATGAGAGAATTAAGATAGAACTTAAAGGGGACAGCAGATAAAAGTAGAGAGAAATCAGGCAAGAAAGTAGCTAGGCATGAGAGCAGAATTGAGGCTATGTAGACAGAATTTTATCCCAGAGGAATAAAGTAGACAGACAAAAGAGCTCGGTGTACTTAGATTCTTTTCCTGAAAATAATTCTTGCCATTTGTAGCCTCTCTTGTGAGCTCCTTGGAAGAAGATTATTAAGGCTGGCCCTTAATAATATTTGAGACTGTCACACTCTACATGGGCTTCAGCCTAGTCTTGTCCTGGGTGGACATGAGGCAATATGGGAGGCCGTAGAGGATCAGGCTGAGGCTTTCTCTGGCCAAAGGCTCATGACCATCGTTGATCCATCTTCCAGGAAGTGATGAGTGGGAGATGGTTTTGAGGTTAGTTGGAGGGAAGATCCCACCTACCCCACTCTTAAATATGCTGGTTTTTATTTTATTTTTTTTGGTCAAAGAATAACTTGGAACTTTCTCTAGTGGTTCTATATGACCACCATGAAGGACTTTGTAGCAGAAAATGGAGCATGCAGGCTGAAGTCAAGGTAGAAGCTTGGGGTCTGCTGGTGTAGCTTTGGAAAACCTGGGTTGAGTCCCAGGGTTATGTGCAGGAGGTCAACACATTGGAGACAAAGAGATGGAGTGTGTGATTGCTAAAGATTCAGAAGAGTGATGAAGAGACAGGTTCTTGGGGTGGGGATGTAGGATGACAAGTTAAAGATCCAAGGATACATTTTGAAATAGAAGTTTCACCGAAAAAAATTAGAACTAAAATATGTGATACTAGAAATAGTTGTCAGAGACACAAAGTCTGGGTGGGAAGTACAGATGGATATGAGACTAACAGGTATGTGGTAATTTGAATGAGAACAACATCCATTGGCTCATATATTTGAATACTTGGTCCCCAGTTGGTAGAAATGTTTAGAAAGTATTAGATGCTGTGGCCTTCTAATTGATGGAGGAGGTGTGTCACTGGGGATGGGCTTTGAGGTTTCCAAACCCCATGCCTTTCCCAGTTAGCTCTCTGCCTGCCTCCTGACATGGATGAGATGCAAGCTCTCAGGTACTGCTTCAGCACCATGACTGTCCACAGCTTCCATGATCCTGACATGATGGCTATAGTCTCACCTCTGAAAATGTCAGCCCCAGTGAATTCTTTTTTTCTCTCAGCTAAGCTGGTCATGGTGTCTTAGCAGAATAATAGAAGAGTAATCAAGACAAAGGGCATAAAAGGAGAACAGACTCTCAGAGAGTCAGAGATGAGACCAGAGAGACACAGGTGCACAAGGAGTCACACCATGACTAGAGAATAATAGATACAGCAACATTTCTGAAGTACAGGCAAACCAGGGGATGGCACCAGCTATGTGAGTGTCAGCTTGAGGGACAATGTAGGGGAATGAGACCAAGACAGAGGGTACAGTACAGGAAGGTGGATACAATGGAACAGAGGACTAAACCAGAACTCTGTGCATGCTAGGCAAGGATTCTACCATCTGAGAGACATCTCCAGCCAATTTTGTCTTATGGTGGCCTCTGTAATTTGAAAGATTGCTGTAGATGCCAGTCTTGTTTATGTGATCCTCTCTGTTCCTCCCCCATCCTCCTTTGCAGATGAGTTAACATGACCTTCTACCTCTTCATTTGTCCTCAATTCTTTTGTGGATATCAGGATAAGCAACAAGTTACCACAGGGAGAAGATGAAATTCTCATTTGAGGTGTAATGATATGTGCAACCTTCCATGATCCTATACATGAACTATACAAGTTTATACCAGTTTATATTTTCCCATGTTAATGACGAATAATAAAGTTCACAAAGTGAATGGTTGTGTCAAAGACTGTCAGCAAAATAAAACTTATTGGTATGGAATGAATGTTGGAAACCCAACAATTTTTTATGAACAGATTTTTTTTTTAATTTTGTGATTCTGGAAGTACTTATTTCCAAGAACACAGCACTGGTATCTGGTGAGGCTCTTGCTGTTACACTCTAACACGACACAGGGGTCAGCAAATGTGACTAAGACTGAGGGAGAAACCTAAAAAGGAAACTGGACATTCTTAGCTAGCCCACCTAGCTGTAATACACAGACTAAGATGGTCTCTGCATCTTTCTGCAGAGTCTATGGAATGGTGGCAGGGGGTAGAGTCACTGTGAGAGAAAGATAGGAAGAGAGAGGGTTGGAGAGCTTCATGACTTATGAAGACAGCCAGGAGGACAAAAGGAACCATTTGTCATTAGTCACAGCAATCAGAGACTATTTAGTTAGGGTTTCTATTTCTGTGACAAAACACTGTGACCAAAAGCAACTTGTGGAGGAAAGGGTATATTTTGCTTGAATTCCCACTTTATAGTTCATCATTCAGGGAAGTCAGGGTGGGAACACAAGGCAGGAACCTGGAGGCAGGAGCTCATGTAGAGGCCAGGCAGGGGTGCTACTTACTGGCTTGTTCCCCATGGCTTGCTCAGGCTACTTTCTTATAGAACCCAGGACCACCAGCCTAGTGATGGCATCACCTAAAGTGGGCTGGGTTCTCTCCATCAATCACTAATAAAGAAAATGCATTACAGGCTTGCCTGCACTGCGATTTTAGGGATGTATTTTCTCAACTGAAGTTCCTTCCTCTCAAATGACCCTAACTTGTATCAAGTTGACATAAAAGCTAGCCAGTCCAGACACCCAGAGGCCCCAACAGTTCCTCTGCCAGGTTTCAGCCTCTCTTTCCTCCTAGCTCCCAAGCCTTCCCAATTCTGAATCTCTTGCCTCTAATTTCTTCTCCTTCTTTTTCTCCCATCTGTGGTTGTCAAGGGCCAGAGAGTACAATAGGGATTCTGGAGAAATTATTTCTGCTGCCCCTCAAGGACTCGGGGTGGGGAATGCATTGACGCACAGAGATGCTCACAGGTCCATGCAACACTGTTCTTGTCACTTAAATGTAATCACATACATATATGAAGCTAAGAACATAGAGAAAAGCTTCAGCAATTTAAGATTATACATGCAAACACACCACAGACATGCAGGATAGACTAGCAAACACGTCTAGTCTCAAACACAGAAACACACATCTGGCACATTCATATTAGAAATGACCAGCTGGGTGGTGGTGGTGCACACCTTTAATCTCTGCACTTCGGAGGCGGAGATGGCAGATCTCTGTGCATTCTAGGCCACCCTGGGCTACAGAGTGAGTTTCAGGACAGTCAGAGCTACACAGAGAAATCCTGTCACAACACGAAAACAAAAACAAAAACAAACAAATGAAAAGAAATGGCCTTTCACTATAAAAAGCATACAGTGCACACACACAGGTCCATGCTTGATTAAATAAACAGACAAAACTGAGCTGACATGTGCATACTCACCCCCAGAAATCGAGACACATTATTCCCTATGCCCTTTTGTCCTGTGTATCTGTTTCATGGTGATCTTGCCAACATCTTAGGGTGGGGCAAGGAGATAGGGAGTGAGCAGGTCACCAGCAGCCCAAGCAGGAAGCAGGGGTGCTCACACTCCTGGACAGTGATGAGATGGGAGGCGGGAACAGCTCAAGTTGCATAACTAGGTGGAGAGGCAGGCTCAGCATAAAAGGTCCTGCTGGAGTGTGCAGTGAAGCTGCCAGTGGCCAGACCGGGACTATGGAGCCCAGTGCTCTGCTCCTCCTCACTCTCCTCGTGGGCTTTGTACTGCTCCTGGTCAGGGGCCACCCAAAAGCCCGTGGCCACCTCCCACCAGGACCACATCCACTGCCCCTCCTGGGAAACCTCCTGCAGATGGACAGAGGAGGCCTCCTCAACTCCTTCATGAAGGTGAGACTTATATGGGGCCTTTGTGTGGGCTTGTCCTTGCTTTTGTGCATGGAGATCCCTCAGAGGGATGAGCAAGTGACTCCTTCCAGGCCATAGGTTCAGTTGGGAAAGCTGCTGAGTGGAAGGTGGGATGCTGATTGGTGATGATGGGCAGGCATGTCCTCACTATGGTGGAATCCTGTGGGGGCAATGTGCTTGGAGTGTGGAAGGTGTAGAGCCATTGAGGTGTAAGTGTGTAGAATTTCACTCCGTGGGGCTTGTCTGTTCCAGAAGAGAAAGAAAAATGTCAGAGGCAGTTGGCAGGTTTTGCTCCTGCCAGCAAAAGAGAGAGCAAAGACTAGCTTGAGGTGTTCAGGGACAAAGGGGAAGAGAGGCAGGGCAGGAGGAGGGGCAGAAGGGAGTGTTTATCAGTTTATTGCAGCAGCTAGCATTGTATTTACCAGTCTCTGCACAGAAGCTTCACATTGGGGATTTCACCACTTTCTTGCTAATAATTCATCAACATCTATGCTCCTACTTTCCATGAGAGAGTTGCAGCAGTGATTGTAAGTCCCACTCCTCTGTCCCTCCCCATGGCTCTGGAGATCTTCCTCTTGACCTTGTATTTGTTACCCCCTGGTTTTTTAAAAGACCCCCCTCCAATAAATGGCAAATTTAACTATTTTACTTAATATTTTGAGACAAGGTCTCCCCGTGCTTTTAAGGTTGGCTTCCAACACATGATTCTCTTGCCTTAGCTTCCTGAATGAAATGAGAAGTATGTATCACCACACCCTGACACACGTGTTTTAAACAAGTACTTCCCACATGTTAGAAAACTCAAGTCAACATCCTATTTATTTTAGTTTTAAAAAATCCTTTGACAGTTTAACATCTGCATATACTGGATCTCGGCCATTTGTGACCTCCCTTTTACCCCTCTCTCCTCCCTCTTTTTCCTACAGAACCTCTTCTTTTTGCCAACAAGACTCTCCAAGCTTTAATATCCACTTGTTCCCCCCAGTAAGTCCAATTAGAGTCATTCAGAGGGGGCTTATGTGGGGCTTGTTGCTTGGAGATCACTTTGCACAAAGAGAAAGGATGCCTTCTAGGCTCTAGGTTCAGGTGGGAAGGTTGGTGAGGAAAAGTCAAGATGCTGACTTCTGCTTGGTGTGGTTGGGGCTCAATTCTTGGACTGTGAACATCTCATGAGTGACTACACCACTACAGAAATTTACCTTCCCCCAGCAGCACTAACTGCCCACAGACCCACAGTGAGGGGTGGTAGCATTCTGTCTCAGTGTGAAATGCTGCATCTTTCCCCTGCAGGGACAGTGATGTTAACGATATGAACACACAGGGTCTAGGAAATGTGCAGACAGCAGGAAATTCCAGCATATACCAGCTCTGATGTGACGGTTGGTTATCTTTGTAACTATATATTTTGAACAATAAAGAGTCCTATGTTCCCCTTCAAGAATGATAGTGGCAGCATTGAGCAGCAGAGCTGCATTCCTGACACCTGGGAGCTGACAGACTAGTTTGAGATGTAGAATAAACATACAAAAGTTAATTAGCTAAGTTGCCTGTTCACGTGCCTGATACAGAACACAGGCAAAGCAAAATGGCTTTCCTCTCAAAGGTTTATTTTTACTCTATGTGTATGAGTGTTGCCTGCATTTATGCATGCATAGCACATGCATGCTTGGTGCTCCAAAGGGTGTAGGATTCCCTGGAAATGAGTTACTGATGGTGTAAGTACCAAGTGAGTTCTGGGAGCTGAACCCAGGTCCTCTGCAAGAACAGCATGTGCTTTTAAACCCTAAGTCATTTTTCCAGTCTAGTAAGGACTAGAAAGCTGCTGATGGAAGTTCTGCAAGTGGCTGCACCAAGGTCAGGGAAGTAAGCACACCAGCTCAATAAGGTGATGATTTTCCTCCCTAGATCAATAAGGGGATGATTATTCCTCCCTAGAGCAATAAGGGGATGACCATTCCTCCCATCTGCTTATCATGGTTTAATGAACCAGTCTTCTCCAGGGCTTGTCTCTTGGCTGAAGTTTGAAGGGCCCAGCTGAATTAACTCTTAAGGGAGGAGTCAATCTTTGGAGTAGGTAAGAATATCCCGTGGCCACTCAGGACCAAAGGGAGGAGGGAGGAAGAAGGAGAGAGGAGAGAGGACAGAGGAGAGAGGAGAGAGGAGGGAAACAGGAGTAGGGAAGCAGGAGGAGGGAGGAGTCTATTCTAAATTACTTTTAAGGCTCCTAAACATTCTTCTCTTAAGAATGGAGAGGCCAAAATAATTGGGAGATGTGCTGAAATTTGATGATGGAACATTTCCAAAGCTGTTCAGTGAGGGTCAGTGTCTGGACTGGTTTCAGTCACATGTAGCCCCAGGCAGAAATGCTCATTTAGGAGAAGACGTAAGAAGGACCTGGGTGGTTGTGGAGGGGTGCTGCCCCACAGTTAGGAGCACTGGCTGCTCCTTCATGGACCCAGTTTTGGTTCCCTGCACCAAAAATAAATCACTCCTACTTGTAACTGCAGTTCCAGTGGATCTGGCTCCCTCTTTGGGCCTTTGAGGGCACTGCATGCGAGTGTTGAACTTTCATACCTGCAGGTGTAACACTCACACAAAGTCCATGATACTCCCTTGGTAGGCTCACAAGAACATGCATCTGTGTCTGCTCACTGGGCTCTTCGTCAGGCTTTTCAGTGTGGCCTCTGAGGCTTGATTCAAGAGTGGTGGACCTGGGATCTATTTTCAAATGCTTTGATAGTTGTTGGGTGTCTAGAGTCACAGCCTGGGTGTGACTGCTAAGGTCCTGGAGTTCGACCACCTGTTTTATCCTCACAGGAACATCTTTAGAGTCCCATCTTATTCTCATCAGAACCTAGGGAAACCCACTGTTATCATGGAAACTGGTGTTAGGAACAGACTCAGGAGGAACGCAAGGGCAATCTTATCAGAATTTGAGATTAAAAACATCAGGGCAGGCAAGTGGCACATCTTGGCAGCTGCTGGAAGAGGAAGGTGGGTGAGAGAAATAGAGGAATCCATGCTGTTTGTAAGCACCCATGTGGTGAAAAATGAGTGGGTGAGCTTCAGAAAAAGAGAGGACAGCTCAGAGTGTAGGGAAAGCACACCCAGCCTTTGGTCGGTATCTGAAGAACAAGAGATAGAAAGGAAGTTTTGGAAGAGTCATGATTTTCTGAAACAGGACTCAGAAGAGGAGGTGGGTCTCATGATACAGGTACTATAGTGCTTCCTTATGGAAGTTCTGCAAGTGACTGCATAGAATTTTGAAAGAAAAGTTATTATTATTATTATTATTATTATTATTATTATTATTATTATTATGTGTCTGTTTGAGTGTATGTTTACTTTGTGTATGGATGCCCACACCTTTACATAGAGGCCAGATGGTGACCTTGGTTGTCCTCTATCATTCTCTGTCTATTCCTTTGAGGTAGGGTCTCTCCCTTAACCTGAGTCTTGCATTGTCTTAGCTAGGCTGGAAACCAGCAAGCCCCACCATCCTCCTGTCCCCACCTCCACTTTGGAGGTGGGGCTATGGGTGTGCTTGGGACACCAGGCTTATAACTGTGGACTGGGGTGCAAATCCCAGTCATCATGTAGCAGCAAGTGTTCCAGACCACTGAGCTACCTCTCCAGCTTCACTTATAATTTAAAATGATTCATTTTTGATTACTTTTTATTTTGTGTGTAAGAATGTTTTTCCTGCACATATGTCTGTGCACCATGTGTGTACCTGGTGCCTGCAGAGGTCAAAAGAGGGCATTACATCCCCTGGAACTGGAGTTAAAGATAGTTGTGAGCTCCCATGAGGGTGCTGGGAACCAAACCTAGATCCTGTGCATGAGATTTTTAACCTCTGAGCCATCTCTCCAACTACTCCAGTTTTAACTTTTGAGCTATGATATTGTTGAAGTTGATCATCAGCCTTTCTAATGCTACGACACTTTAATACAGTTCCTCAGGTTGTGGTGACCACCACCCATGGAATTATTTTTGTTGCTGCTTCATAACTGTATTTATGCTACTGTTATGAATCATAATGTAAAAATTTGTTTTCTGTTGTTCTTAGGTGGCCCTGTGGAAGGATCACTCAATCCCGAGGGGTTGAACCCACAGATTGAAAACCAATGCTCTACAAGAGCACCCCTCAGTGAATTTTCAAATCAAACACATTATTATCATCAATGTGCAGATCAGCTCACATTAAGATTGGTCCCTGTCTTGTACCCTATAGTTACTACCCTTTCACTATTCTGACTCTGGGGGTTGACTTTACCTGTGTTAAAACTTCATTAGGATTACAGCAAATGTAAGCAGAAAGTTGCTTTTATGATAACATTAAGTGTGTGATCATTTCTAACATTGTCCTGATAGGCAGGATTTTATTTTGTTGATGCACAAAATTCTCTGGTGTGGACTCACCACTGTTGCATGTAACATTTTATTAAGAAGGCTTCCTTCTAGGAATAATCTGGTTCATTCAATTGGTGAATATGTGTATACATTTTTGTTGTACAAGTACTTGGAGGTGAAGTTTCTCTGTATGTTTATATTCAGCTTCAAAACTTATAGCTGATTCCCCATAAAGGATGATTCTCTACTCACAGATTCAACTAGCTGTGGATTGAAAATACTTAGTAGAAATGCATTTGTGGCTAAGTGTGGCTCACATCTGCAACCCCAGCCCTTCAGAGACTGAGGCAGGAGAATGACAAATTTGAGACAACTTAAACTACATGGTGTGTCCCAGGTCAGCCTGGTCTATATAGTTTTAAGATCTTGTCTTAAAACATAAACACATGTAAATCACACATGTATAGAGTTTCCTTCTTAGCACTTTTCATAAATAGCATCAGGTCTTGACCATTTTCATAGCCTTTCATTTCTATTAGCTGTATTGCAATCTAGAGTGAAATAAAGGTTGTGAGAGGATGAGGTGGGTTATGTGCAAACACTGCACCATTCTCTTCAAGGGCTTTCAGCACTTGAGGTTTGTGACATTCTTGGGATCAATTTTCTGAAGATGACCAGGTATTTTCCAACAGTGTGTGCTGCAGTCATGACTCACATTCAGGTCCATCGCTAGGTGACTATCACTTTCCCTTCTCATGTAACCCAGTGGGTAGGTCAGGACCATTCTCTAGAACATTGTGAGAAGCCATTAGACAAGTTGTCACTGGGTCACAGGAAGCATGATTCTTGATTGAGATTCCAGAGCTGTCCAGACTGAAGAGTATCAGCAAGGACCTATATCTGTATTTACATATATATAAATATAAACATCCATATCATATCCATATCTGTAGCTGGAGTTTTTCCAGTCCTGCCCAGCCATGTGGTTAGGATGAATCTCTCCTACCTGCATCCTGCAGCCACTTGGTCCCAAGTAAACACACAGAGGCTTATATTACATACAAAATGTAAGGCCTATATGTCAGGCTTCTTGTTAGCTAACTCTTATAACTTAACTCAACCCATTTCTATTAATCTATATTGTAGATGTACGGTCTTGTTAAATAAGAAACACAGAGCCAATACAGAGATGAAAGCCCAAGAGGTCAGAGCTAAAAACCTTACCCTTCACTGCTGCTGTTGTCCTCTTCAGCCAGAGAACTACTTCCTGTCTGTTTGTCTTTTTTATAGACTTTCTATTCTGCCTTCTCATTGGTTGTAAACCCAACCACATGACCTCCTCGTCACTGCCCGTCTGTACAGACCTCCAGGTCTTCTATGGTTGGTATTGAGATTAAAGGCGTGTGTCTCCATGCTGGCTGTATCCTTGAACACACAGAGATCTGCCTAGCTCTGCCTACCAAGAGCTGGGAATAAAGGTGTGCACCACCACAGCCCAGTTTCTGCTTTGGCTTGCTATTAGCTCTGACCCCCAGGCAACTTTACTTATTAACATACAAATCAAATCACATCTCAGTAAAATTAAAATATCACCATACTATATGTTGCCTTTTAGCTGTGGCATTGCTCATCTGAGGGCATCTTGTTGCTCCTTGGGTGGTGGGCTGGCATCTCTCCCATCTCATCTCTCTCTTTCCTGTATCTCTGTTTGGATTTCCTACCTGCCTCTAGGCTGCCTTGACATAGGCCAAAGTAGCTTATTTATTAGCCAACTAGAACAACATATATTCACAGCATACAGAAAGACATCCCATAGAACTTCCCCATTTCTGTCTAACCAAAAGACGGTTTTAACTTTAACATAGTAAAATTACATAGAATAGTGATTGCTTCGTCAGCACATATACTAAAATTGGAATGATACAGAGAAGATTAGCATGGCCCCAGTGCAAGGATGGCGCTCAAATTTGTGAGCATTCCATATTTTTTAAAAAAATACATGTAAATAAGACAGTTATCAAACAAGAATTAGTTATAATATCTAGTCTATTTGTATTTGGCAAAATTAAAGAAACTAGGCTATCAGCTGTCCTATATTTGTGAGTTTAAAGTTTTATATCCAATTTTATCTTTTATCATAGCCAGGGAAAATTATAATTATAACTATCTAGTCTTCAACTCCATCAAAGACCCCAGAAGAATATAATATTACCTGAGTAAACAGGAAGTGAATTGCAAGCAACTTCCATAATTATAGAAATTACTGAGATATCTGGCTGCCTGGACAGTCATCCAAAGTTTTTCAGCACCACTGGGGCATTGATCTTCAGCCTACAGGCCTAGCATCTCTGGCAGACTTTTTAGTGAAGCAAGAAAGTCAAAGGATTATCTCGCCTATTGTCAAAGTTCACCAGTTGCTTCTCCCTGTGTCCTGAAGAATCTCTGGCAGTCTCCTCTGTGAGGTAGGAACCTAAAGAAGGAGCTCACCCTGTTTAGGCAAAGTTTAGTGGTCACTTTCTCATGGGACCTGCATGTCCAGTCTATACCACATATTGTGAAGCAGTCCAGGCAAGAGCAGTTTCTTGCCCAAATGGCAGTTTTGCCAACAAGAAGAAGATAAACTCCATATGGAGTGTCTTTTATGCTCAACTTCCTCTTTAAAGTAAGTGAGACATGTCTCACTGTCCAGAAAAGTCTAAGTTTTAAAACATTTTATATGCCATATTCTGTAATTCTTTGAAGTGTTTGAAGATTACCTACCTAATTGAAAAATACCTATGTATATCTAGAAAACTTAACTAACATGACTACTTATTAATCTGTATTTCTCAACTATACACTACAATTTCAAATGAGCAGCACAAATATAGTACCCAAAACAGGAGTAGAAATACATACAATATAACAAAATTTTTCTTTATTTTGCACCAATAAACAAAACAACTTCAAACTGGCATCAATAAACCAAAATCCATAGCAATGTAAAACATTTAAAATAAGTTGTTGCTCTTTAAGTGCCCTGAATAACCTACCCTTTAATTCTATCATGTCTATACTATGCCATTTTCTTCTTTAGGAAGAGTTTGCATTCATAATCAACCACTTTTAAGTAAAAATAAACATTTATAAACAATATTTTAGAAATTTGGGCATAGCTTTTCATACTACTTCCTGCTGATTGGGGGTGATGGCAATCTTATGGGAATCTTGAGAAAATGAAGAATCATAGTTAAATCTGGGCTGTAGCAGTCTGTGAGGCTGTATCAACCTCTCAGAGGGTCTTGGTTGATCAAACCATGTTAGCCTGGAAGCAGTCCATGGGTTCTCATCTTCTGTGGAAATAAAAGCAGAACATCTTTTCCAAAGTAATATATCCTTAGACATGAATTTTGAAGTCAAGATACCTTTAAAATATACATGCTGGTTTAATTCAGCAGTCTTTACAATCAAATGTCTCTCTCCAATTAAAAATCCCAAAGACAATACAATCGAGGTTCTCTGTATAAATGTTATCTTTATGTGGATTGACTTTTATATTACTTTTACTGTCTCTTTAAATACTTTATTTTTTAAAACTATTTATTTCATTATATAACTGCATATGCTCTTTTATCTCTCTCTTCTAAGCCTATGTACATTTTTACATACATTTTAAACCATTTAGAGTTTTATATCATCTGAATCTGTCTTGTTGTGAATGTATAATCCCTCTTTGACCAGGAGCGATTTTAAGCTGTTAAGCTGCATGGTGACTTTGGCTGTTGCCTCCACTCCCAACCCCCAGCTTCTCAACACGGTGGAGGTATGATTACCACCAGCTCTGGGATCCATGCTCACCATGATTCTGGGAAGCAGTGTGTCTATGCCTCCATCCAGCAGTGTATAACCCAGAATTCCACCCCCAGTGTTTTGTCTGTACTACCAAAAGCTAAATCCACCATGCATCACACTGCATGGCTTAGAGACACCTCTGTGTACCATGACCGGAATCTGCCATGCTGTAGGTCAAGCCCACACAGCTGTGAACCTGACATGCTGTAGCTCAAGCATGCATGTTGTAGCATCTGTATGTCATGACTTGCCTGAGAGACTCAACGAGGAAGCTGCACTTGACTCCATTTTAGAATCCATTTTTATAGTCTTTTCAGGTTTTGGGTAGAAATTCTTGCCCCACATTGGGTGCCAAAATGTAGCCTGAGGTTTCTCCAGTCCTGCCTGGCCCTGAGGTTGGGATGAATCTCTCTCACTCACACCCTTCACCTGCTTGGTCCAAGTAAACACACAGAGGTTTATATTACTTACAAACTGTATGGCCTATGGGTCAGGCTTTATGTTAGCTAGTTCTTACAACTTAACCCATTTCTATTAATCTATATATTGCCAAGTGGCTGTGGCATTAGTGGTCTGCAGGGATCTTGTTGGAGGTGGGCTGGCATTTCTCCAATTCTGCCTTTCTCTTCCCTGTATCTCTGTTTGGATTTCCCACCTGCCTCTAACCTGCCTTGCCATAGGCCAAAGTAGCTTATTTATTAGCCAACTAGAGCAACACATATTCACAGCATACTAGAAGATATCCCACAGCACATATCAGAGTCTATATCCATATCTGTTTTTGAAGCAGCAGGTTAAGCAACCCCCCACCCATGAGAATTTACTTCAAACACTTGAGAAATAAAAATAAAGCTCTTTAATAATGCACATCTGGTTCTGACCAACATCCTAGAGAAACTAGCCTCAAAGAAACATTTTTAACAACTTGTGTAGATCTTGGACACTAACTCCATATGTGTTGTCATCTGCAAATATCTTGGATTCCATCAGACTTTGAGCAGTTACACATATTTCATAGAGATAGGAACTGGAAGCTGGTCTATTTCAGATAAGTGGAGATTTATAGAATAGATATCATCACCATTTTTTTTAAAGTAGACCAGTGTTGTTCCTTTTGAATCACATTGCTTGTGTCTCAGTCATTGTTCTGTTGCTGTGAAGAGAAGCCATGACCAAGGCAGCTCTAATAAGAAAGTATTTAGTTCATTATCATCATGACAGGAACATGACAGCAGGTATGGCAGGTGCTGGAGCAGTAGCTGAGAGCCACATCCTGATCTGTAGGCAGAGAGAAAAACTCTAGGCTTAGCATGGGCTTTTGAAACTTCAAAGCCCATCCTCAGTGACACACTTCCTCCAACCAGGCCACATCTACCAATCCTAATCTTTTCAACCTGGTGACCAAGCATTCAAATACATGAAATTATAGAGGGCCATTCTTATTTAAACCACCACACTGGTGCTCTCCTACCCTCCTGGCAGAATTACACTCTTCCTGATAAGAGAAACAGGACTTAATGATGATTGTTAGCCAGTGCTATCCCCTTTGAACTGCCCAGTAGAGCCATGTTCTTTAATATGGGAATGGAGCCTAATTCACAACTAACTTAACAAACAAATATTAGCAGAAATACATTCTCAGAAGCCTAAACTACAATTATCTTCAAGGTACAATATTTTTCCTACAGTTTCTAACAAGTCTGGCTGTCTTACTACTTATCAACCAGTCATATGAGAGGGAGCACTGCCTTAGCTAAACCCTACCTTGTGCAGCTTAGTATTTCCTAAGCAAGTTTACTGCCGAATCCTCTGTAATGTTAATTCATTACTCTCAGTTTTCCTACATCATATTTTTATATTGTTTATTTTTTCAATACCCGTTCTCATGTAGCCCCAGGCTTGCCTCCACCTCAACAGCAGCAAGAGATGATCTTGAACTCCTGATCCACCTCATTTACTTTCCCAGTGCTGGGCTGATAGCAAGAGCCACCCGCCCACAGCCATACTGTAATGCAGTGCTGCTCAGATCATCTAGCATCCATGCAGACTTCCATGGTGGTGGATTGACCCTGAAATTGCTGGGTCCTCAGAAGGGGAAGGGTGGTCAGGGTAGCGCTTCCTATGTATCACTTTGTATCTAAGTGTTTTCACAGGGTAGCAACAACGTCTGCATTGACTAACAACAATCCTGGTACTTTTATGCTTGGTAGCTTCGAGAAAAATATGGAGATGTGTTCACAGTGCACCTGGGACCGAGGCCCGTGGTCATGCTGTATGGCACAGAGGCCATAAGGGAGGCGCTGGTGGACCAAGCTGAGGCTTTCTCTGGCCGGGGGACAATTGCTGTGGTTAGACCAGTCTTCAAGGACTACGGTAGGAGTCTCAAAGTTTGGCTTGAGGTGGGCTGGAGAAGGGGCCCAGAGAGAGGAGAATCTGATGGAAGGGTGGGCACGGGGTGGGAAAGGACCCAGGTTTCTTTGAACTTCCTCTATAACTCCCCCATGCTCCCCCTACTTTCTTAGGTGTGATCTTTGCCAATGGGGAACGCTGGAAGACCCTTAGGCGATTCTCTCTGGCCACTATGAGAGACTTTGGGATGGGAAAGCGGAGTGTGGAGGAGCGGATTCAGGAGGAGGCCCAATGTCTGGTTGAGGAGCTCCGGAAATCTCAGGGTGAGTCCAGGAGAATGGGCATGAAGGAAGATGGTGATACAGAGACCTGAGTGCACAGTCAGAGAAAGAGAAGAGACACCCATGGGCAGAGAAAGAAATACACACACAGACACACCAAAAAGACATACACAGAGACACACACACAGACATACACACACAGAGAGACATACACAAACATATACACAGACACACACACACACAGACACACACAGACACACACACACACACACACACACACACACACACACACACACACACTGGGGAGAGGATGGAGAATGAGGTAGGGGGAGTGAGAAATACAGAAAGACAGGGAAAGAGATGTGAATTTCACAGTGTCCAAGAATGACTCAGAGACATAGATTGAGAGAATTGCATGCAGGCTACTTACGTTCAGGGAAATTGATGCCTGGGTTAAGAATATGTGTCATCTGGTGTGATGGCACAAGCCTGTCCTCCCAATTCTCAGGGTGCTGAGACAGGAGGATCATAAATTCAAAGCCAGTTTGGCTACATCATGAAATCTTGTCTCAGAGAGAAACCGTGGTCGACACAGTGGGTGCAGGTCAGGCTTGCTGGGCTTGCTTGGCACACACACAGTTCCCAGCCTGATCCCAACACCACAACATTGCCATGGTGCTGCATGCTGGTAATCTTGGTATACCTGAGGTGGAGGCAGGAGCTTAGAGTTTGGAGGTCATCCTTGACTTTATACCAAGTTCAAGGGCGTCTTGATCACGTTAACCAGTCTCAAAACACGGTCTATGTCCAAGGCAGGGGTTAGAAGCAGGGAACTGTGTTCTTTCCTTGTGGATATCCTGATGAGTGGGGTGGTGAGCAAAGATGGGGTGTTTTAGTTTGTGGCAGTCATAGGCACTTCTGGGTACTTATAGAAACTTCACAACAGGGCATCCTGATGACATAGTCTGTTTTTACCACCTCATTCCTTTAAATCTGTGTTTGTCATCTCTTTTAAGATTTCTGAGGAGACTCTGAGAGGTCCATGCAGAGACTGGAAGGGAACAAAAGGAAATCAAGAGATTAGAAAGGAGAAATCAGGGTAACAGAGAATGGGAAGCTGAGATGGAGCTTGAAGGACCAAATAGAAGAGAAAATCTGGGGGAGCAGGTGTGAGGGGAATAGAGTGGGGAGGAAAATAGGTACGGGGAGGGAAAAGAGAAAGACAGAAATGCTGAGAGACCTTTAGACAGGATATAAAGGCTGACAAGCATCAGGGAAAGATCTTCAGAGGAATCAGAGACAGCAGACAGGCCAGACCTAGAGAGAGGGGTAACAATGGCCTAATATTCCTGGGCTGACAACATCCCTCCCACCATGAGGGCCCATGAAGGAACCAGGAACTAAAGGCAGCAGGCACTCGGTGTTGATGGTTCTTGGAACACCACAGAGCCTAGAATAGAAGGAATGGAGGAAGACTCAAAGATGAGACTTCTAAATCCACACAGGCACCCCCACACCGTTCTCTGAACCATTCCTGCTAGTGGGAGTCAGCTGTGGGCTCAGAGTCAGAATGTTTTCCTGGGAGGAGGTGCACAGTGGAGACTACATTACACATGCTCTGCTTCTCAGCTCCCTGGGTCTGATCCTGGTCCCAGTCATGAGGAGCTGTGTTACCTTGGTGAAGTTAGCACCCATCTCTGTGTATGCTAATAGCATTGCATCTTATGTATAATTTTGAGAAGAAATTCAAATAAAATG
This sequence comes from Peromyscus leucopus, assembly GCF_004664715.2. NCBI lineage: Eukaryota > Metazoa > Chordata > Mammalia > Rodentia > Cricetidae > Peromyscus > Peromyscus leucopus. The sequence continues at coordinate 169,238,993 of NC_051063.1, read as the reverse complement.
TTGTATGCAATCCTGAGTGCAGGGCTTGGTTCCGTATGTCCAAATGGGGTAGCAGCAGTTGGTAGTGAGTAGAGAGTAGTGGGGACTGGTTTACAGAGATGGGGCCAAAGCCCAATGTTCCCTTGATGCCATGTCTCCTGAACTGCATGCACATTCTCCAGGAGCCCCCGTGGACCCTACCTTCCTCTTCCAGTGCATCACAGCTAACATCATCTGCTCCATTGTCTTTGGAGAGCGCTTTGACTACAAAGACCGCCAGTTCCTGCGCCTGCTGGACCTGTTCTATAGGTCCTTCTCTCTCATCAGCTCATTCTCCAGCCAGGTCAGTGGATGGCAAGAGAGGAGCATCCAGGGCAGAGGAAAGAAGAGGTTTCTCTGTGGGTGAAGAAGGGAGTGTCTTAGGGCTGGAAGACAAAGGCAGAGACAACATGGAGAGACAAGAAGCCTGAAGCCTGGAGGGCAAGGACGAGGGTCAGATGTTAAGTAGGGTGGAGAAACCCTAATGCAGAAATACCAAGTCATCCAGACATGAGAAAATGATGACATGGGGGCTGTGGCTGTAGCTAAGAGGGTAGAGGACTTGTCTATGGTATGAATCCTGGGGTTCATCCCTAGCACAAATTAAACCAGGTTTGGCGGTACATGTGTGCAATTCCACTACATGGGACATCAGAATTCAAGGCCATCTTTGGATAAATATTGAGTTTGAGGAGAGTCTGAAAGACATGAGACCCCGATTGAAAAAAACAAAAACAAAATGATGGCTTAGGAGAGTGAGAGAGAATACAATACAAGTGCTGGAGAAAGACTCAGAGAAACAGGCTGAGAGCATGCTATGTGTGTGTGTGTGTATGAGAGGGGAAATGAAGGAAAGAGAAGATGAGCAAAGGAGTGGGGGAGGGGAGGGGAGAGAATGGAAGGAGAGAGGGCAGAACCTTGTGAAATATGGGGACCTAGGAACACAGCCTATTCCTTGAGGCCTGATAGCTCCAGGTCACCTCCTGACCTTTTTTCCTGCAGGTGTTTGAGCTCTTCTCTGGTTTCCTGAAGTACTTTCCTGGAGCCCACAGACAAATCTCCAAAAACCTTCAAGAAATCCTTGACTTCGTTGGCCAGAGTGTGGAGAAGCACAGGGCAACCTTGGACCCCAGCAATCCAAGAGACTTCATCGATACCTACCTTCTACGCATGGAGAAGGTAAGTCCTGCATGAATGAGAGAAGTGATGGGCGAGAGTGAAGGCTGGGGATGTGAGCAGAGGAAAAGGGGGGCAGAGGATGGGGAGGAGAGATAGGAAGTGGAGTGGAGGAGATGCAGAAGAATCTAGAAATTGAAGGCTAGAGAAAGGGAGGAGAAAATGAAACAGGGAGAAAGAAAGCTGTGTAAGAAACACAGGGCAAGGGACAAAAAGCAGAAAAGACCTCAGAGGAAGAAAGAGCCTGGGAGACAAAACTTGATAAACTATCAGAGAGCAAAGTTGAGAGAGAGAAGGAGACAGAACAGGGAGTAAGTGACATTGTCGAGGACTGAGAAATGCCTTGTGGTCCATATAGTGTGAGACAGAAGATCAGTTCCCAGGATGTGTGAGCATCTCCCTGTAAGGATCCAGTCATCCTGACCTTCGCTTCTCTCCCATCTGGAACCAGGAGAAGTCCAACCAACAGACGGAGTTCCATCACGAGAACCTCATGATCTCTGTACTGTCTCTGTTCTTTGCTGGCACTGAGACCAGCAGTACCACGCTCCGCTATGGCTTCCTGCTCATGCTCAAATACCCTCAAGTTGCAGGTGCGCCACAGGCGGTCAGTTGGGTGATCTTATAGCTCCCCTTTGGTTGTGGAGATTTGTGTGGATGAGAGATACAGGGGCCTCTTACAACTGGAGCTCTGAAGATTTTGGACTACTTCTAAACTAGGGCAGTACTGTGGTTGTTGTGCAAATTAACACTCAGCTGGCCCATTTTCCATTTATTTCTATCACTTTAAGGTTGATCCATCCATCCACCCATCCACCCATCCATCCATCCATCCATCCATCCATCCATCCATCCATCCATCCATCCACCCTTCCACCCATCCATCCATCTATCTACCCATCCATCTTCCACCCATCCATCCATCCATCCATCCATCCATCCATCCATCCATCCATCCAACTTTCTTTCCTTCCTTCCATTTTTCTATCTTTACATCCATTTATTCATTCATCTTTCTGTCCATGCACCTGTTCATCCATCTACTCATTCTGTTCATTTACCCACCTTTCTGTCCACCAACCAACTCATGTCATCCACCTTTCTATTCATTCATTTTCATATTAATCTAAGCATCTGCCTAGCTAAACATCTATTTACTCAACCATCCTTCTATCTATCTACATATAAACACTTATTCACACACACACACACACACACACACACACACACACACACACACACACAGTACCTACCCATTTAATCATGTATCAGTCCACTGTCTAATTTTTCGTGATTACCCAACTGGCCATTTCATTCATTTATTTCAATTCATCAACTTAGTTTCCCTTTGATAGGTAGAATTGAATGAATTGTCATTGATTATGCATAAACTCATCTATTCTTCCATCAAAAGTTTTATTCCTTAATCCTTTCACTAACTAGTCTTTGAGTTTATCTTTCATCTGTCTATCCGTTATGCTTTTATCCTCTAAATGAGTCATCTGTTGACTTATGAGTTGAATACATAATCCAGTATTCAGTCTAATCATTTCATTAACTCACAAATCTGTTCCTTTATTAATTGATTTATCCTTTAATTTTATTATGTATTCATTTTACATGCATCCATTGATAGATTCATTTGCTAATCTACCTACTTCTCTGTTATATTCCTGAGGATACAGCCTCAAGTTTATAATACAATATCAGTGTAAATTTATGGCATGTGTGTGAGTGGAAGCATGTGTTTGTTAGTACTCGGGTGTATGTGTCTAACATGTGTATGTGTGTGTGTGTGTGTGTGTGTGTGTGTGTGTGTTTGTATAGAGAGACAATTCATTCCCTTGAGAAGGTGAGATTTTTATGCTTTTCTCCCTCACACTCTTACACCAACATGATTGCTCTGAAGTCTCCCTATGCAATAGCCCTTTGCTGAATTTTTCTCTTTTTTTAAATCCCTGCTGAAATGAGGTTGAAGCTCGTCAAGGAGAGCTGTGATGTAGTTTTAAGCATGGGCACAGAGAGACAGCGGCTTAAGAACAGGACAGTTGTTTGTACCCACATGTGCAGTGAGTTTCTCAGGGAGGCTCCATGATGCCCTATTTCCTGGGTTGTTGGCTTATAGAATGAAATATCATTGCTACAAAGCAGGCAAAGTAGATCCAGTGTTCCTCTTTTCTGTGCAGAGAAAGTGCAAAAGGAGATCGATCAGGTAATTGGCTCACACCGACTCCCAACCCTGGAGGATCGCACCAAAATGCCTTACACTGAGGCTGTCATCCACGAGATTCAGAGATTTTCAGATCTAGTCCCGATTGGTGTTCCACACAAAGTCACCAAAGACACTTTGTTCCGAGGGTACCTGCTCCCCAAGGTGAGACCAGCTGCCATTCCACATCTCTACTCCATGATTACTCTACACTCTCTTCATCACCAACCTCAGCCTGTTTGTGATTTCCTACACCCTGTGTTTCTCAGGGACTGACAGTTTGCAGATGGGAGTCAGGGTATGCTAATATCTTTGTGTCTCATAATGTCTCCTAGAACACTGAAGTGTACCCCATCCTGAGTTCAGCTCTCCATGACCCACAGTACTTTGAACAACCAGACACCTTCAGCCCTGACCACTTCCTGGATGCCAATGGGGCTCTGAAGAAAAATGAAGCTTTTATGCCCTTCTCTATAGGTGAGACCCACTTGTGCTTCCTTTCCCAGACACTATAGGGCAGGCTCATCCTCCTGGACACAGATAGGTCTAGGTCCCTGTTTACTGATTTATTTCAGCTGCTTTGTCTGAACCATTTTATTCACCCTGCTACAGTGCCATAAGAGTACTCTTGAATTAAAGGAGCATTCTGTCCATCAGTACTTTGGGGAATTATTTAAAAGCCTCTAAATCTGAGAAAATGCAATTTCTTAAGAACTAGCAGCAAGAACAACTGCCATCATCTATGCACACTGCTGTGAATTGGGTAGGGTCTTGATGGCCAAGGAAGCATTGACTTTAGTTGTGAGCACTGGGGAGTTGGGGCATGTCTTGACATGCTTGTCTCTGTGTGGAGTACATACTCTGGCTTGCTAAAATGTAATAGAAATAAAAATTACTACCATTTATTTGAGCAAAGAAACCATTCATGATGGATAACATCCTGAACCAGAAAACGTTCAGCGTTACAGCACCCCTTATTGTCAGCACATGGTGTCTATAGACAATAGGGAGACTGGCTCACACAGCTCAATTGTTGCCAGTTCTGCTTTTGCCTTACTTGACCTTGCTGGAGTAGTTGGCAGCCTAGGGTAGGTCAACTTCTATGAGAGACTGAGACTTCTTCATTCGAAGAATATAATCTCAAGGTATTGAGTTATGTGTTGGCTGTTGTGTTTGGTAATTTGTTAGTGCTTCCATCCAAATTTAATTCAGTCTTATGGACTCTATGAGATGTAAACATGGAAACTTTTTCTTCATGTTTTTATCTTTTGGAGAAAGGGGATTCTAGAAACAATTCATTAGCCTTTAGTTGTATTCTCATGATAGGGATGGAACCTGAGGGTAAGTTTGTTTGTTTGTTTGTAAAGCAAGTTCTCTCAGAAGAGTCCACACCTCCAGCCTCTCCTTGGTGCATTCTAGAAGATACTCTCCTGTTGTTCTTCCTCCTGTTCTCATTAACTCACTGAGGGATTTCAAGCAAGTGTTCTCTTACTTGCCATGTCTCAGCTAAGAATTGTCTAGTGTTGAGTGTCCAAGTGACTTCAAGACCCTGGGCTTAGCCTTGTTCTGGCTCTGTCCAGTAAAAGGGCTTCCTTTCCTTTTTGATCCTCCTAGTTGTAGACATGTAGGATGTGAGATATAAGTGAATTGTCTGTATGACGGTTCCAAGTTTAGAAATGCAGATTGTTGAGAAAGGGGATGTAAGAAGAAGACATGGAAGAAATGCATGAACAGATGTGGTTGGACAGAGAAGTTGGAGGGTTTAGAATGTTGGCTAGGAAGTTTAGAAAAAGCAAGCAGAAAATAATAGGTAATAAGATAGTAGTAATGGTCAGTAGAGACACAGCTTCAAGGAGACTGCTGTGGAATGCAAGCAAGACAGCAAGGAAGCTAGAGAGTGAGCAAGCAAGCAAGCAAGCCAAAAGGATATTAGAACCAAAGAGATATGAGCGGTGTCTGAATCACCAGCTCCAGGTGTGGGAACATTGTGTTGAGAGTGAGATCATCCATAAAAAGCTGCTCTGGAAAAATCTGGGTCATAAAATGATTTCCAGGAGAACCGTCTCAGAGAGATACTCCATGAATTTCTAAGCTCATGTCACCTAAGTTCTAGAAATGGGACACTCAAGGGCATAGTGTGCTTTCCCTAGACACCCCTATACAGGCACAATTTCCCAACAACTTGAGGGCACAGGCATTGCTGGGAAATCCCTCCTCTACCTGGAGGACTGAGCTGGTCAGGTGCAGAGTAAGAATCTCTGAGGTACAGGGCAGGAGGTGGAGCCTATGCCTGGGCTTTCAGGCTCCCATTGTTCTGTGGTGCTCCATGCCTGAGGTAACAAACCTTATGTCTCTGAGAATACTCTGGATGCCCCTGCCCGTTCTCAATTGTGTGAACCATTGTGTTTGGGAACTCAGTGAAGTTCATTGATCAGAAACTGAAGAAGCAAAGGAGGTAGAGAGAAAGAGAGAAAGGTGGAGGAGAGGATGGGTGACAGAGGGGACAGAGAAAGGGAAGAGACAGAGAGGCCATGCTCTGTAGTCTATCAACTTCCTGCCTCAGTCTCAAAGTGCTGCACTTGCACACATGTGCCTCCATGTCTGGCTCACCATCCAGTTGTTAATCTAAGAGTCTTTGAAAACAGTACCTTCACCCTCAGGGCAGTCCTATGCAATGGGTACCAATCCCTCACATGAGCTAGAAGGGAACACTAAAGATGTTGCATTAAACATGTGTACACATACACACTTGGCTCCTATTCTAGTACCTCTTTACAGTTCTGGAACAAAGGACTCTGATAATCCCACAAATGGTAGGAAGCTGTTGGAAGTGACCATGAGACACACACCAACAAATTGTCCTGAATTTTTGATTAATAATTGTGTATATGTTTGAAAGTATATACATGTGTGCTATGATGGGTGTATATGTCTTTATATCAAAGGACAGAGTGGGCGTTGGTTCTCTCCTTGAAACATGTGGTTCTAGAGGGTGAACTCATGTCTTCAGGGTTGATAAAAGGCTCCTTTCCATGCTAAGAAGTCTCACTGGCCCTTGCACCAAATCTTTAAGGTTTTGGGAATCTCTTACTGTTTTCCAGTTGCAGGTTTAAGGTCAAACTCGCTGTTATTCTTTGCAATCCCCAGAGTTGTCTGGGTTTAGGGATAGGACAGTCCAAAGGTTGTATATTGCCCTGGGGCTCACATGGCTCATTCTCTGTGCCTACAGGAAAGCGCATTTGTCTTGGCGAAGGCATTGCCCACAACGAATTGTTCCTTTTCTTCACCACCATCCTCCAGAACTTCTCCGTGTCCAGTCCCATGGCTCCTAAGGACATTGACCTCAATCCCAAGGAGAGTGGCTTTGGCAAAGTGCCCCCAGCATACCAGATCTGCTTCTTGGCCCGCTGATTAGGCTGTGGTGGCCAGGTGACCCCATTCCTGTTGAGAATGGCCCCATCTTTCTGCCTCTGAGAGACCTGCTGGAAACCAGGCCCTGGGTCACTGCTCACGTCATAAGACCTCACTGCAGCTTCTGCAAAGCTGGAGGTGTGTTCTTCTGCTCTGTGAATGGCACTGGGGAAATCAATCAGGTGCCTTTCTTGATGTGTGGACAGAGATATTTGGAGGCCACATCTCATACTGAATCACTCCCAACAGCCATAGTCCCCATGTGCCAGCTCCTGTAGATACATGATCTATGCCAATGGACTCTGTATATGATCTGAATACTGAATTCTATAGATTCGCCTAATATGTGTGGCTCATGTCAACAGAATCACATAGTGTGAGATCTTTGGTGTCTGGTATCTTTTACTTTACACAATATTATCTAGGTCCCTGTGCATTGCAGGCCACAGTCACAAACCTTCCTAGGCTTTTCTCTTGATCTTTCTCAGCCAAAAGCATAATTACCTTCTTTCCTGTGTCTGCCAGCAGAAGGTGTGGTCCAGATTTAGGCTGGGTCTTTCTGCCTCCAAGAATCTGATAAGAAAACCCTCATAGCTTGCCCAGCAGCTTAGGTTTTAGTTGGTACCAGATGCAGTCGAGTCAACACTCAAAAGTAGCTATCACAAGGCCCAGTCTCCTGACCTCCTGGTTACGTGTGACATCTTGGTTGTCTGGTAACTAAGGTTGTTTTCAGAAGTGCTGCTGGCTGCAAATTTCATCACATCCAGGCCAGGTTTTTGAAAGGACAACCTGTTGCCTAGTTCCCTGCTGCGTTGTGAGAACCTGGAACAGGAGGTGACTGATGCCAGGTGTTAAATATGGTGGGAAAATAATCAATAAGTAAATAAACAACTCAACACTGTGACAAAATGAGTCACTCGTTATACTTGCCCAATATGCAGCCAGACCTAGTCTGTCTCTAATCTCTGTTACTCCCCTCAGATGACCAGATTAAATCCTCGTCCCCAGACTCTCCAGACTGACCCAGTTCTGTGAGTCATCTGCTCTTGCTGACTTGTCACCTTCTGACAGAAGTGTCTGGGAACCACCCTTTGAGCAGTGTCCCCTGAAACTCAGCCTCTGCACACCACACTGCTGGGACAAGCAGGTGCTTGTGGGAAGTGTCATTTATTTAACATCATCACCTAGGAAGGTGTCTCTGGGCAGCCATTGGCCAATCAGCAGGCAGCTCTCAACTCACCTCTGAGATTCTAAATTTCCACCTTAGTCACCAAGCTCCTTGTAGCCTAGGGAGAGTTACTAGGAGCTTTGCCAAGGTAGATTCCTGGCTCACTCTCTTCCACCAACCACAGAAACAGGACAACAAACAGATCAGTCTGTCTTCAAGAAAAACAGGAATGTGCAGCATGGTAATGTAGGACCATGGCACTCTGGCTTCTCCTGAACCTTGGATCTTGGGTGGCTCCAGCTCAAGGACTGTCTGTCTCCTGGACAATGGCTTCTGCCTTTTCTGGAGAACATTTCACAAACAGACCTCATGAGCTACTCACATCTTTCCAAGGGGTGAGATGGGGAGGAGTTCAGGGTGAGGAGGCAGAGGGTGGGAGGAAGGAAGTGATGCTCACAGGCAGCAAAGAGTTGCAAGTCCATGGTTCAACAGACATCTCCAGATCAGGTTGTAAATCCTCTAATTCTTCTTCCATCCCTGCTGTGGCACTAGAGAAGCTTCTAGAATTCTTATGAGGAGTCACAGTTTGAAGGTAGGTAGGGAGACAGGTGCAGGTAGATGCAATGTGGTCTCCATCCTTGAGAGCTGCATTTGCTTACATGGAGTCCCTGAATCTCATAAAGTCCTAAGTTGGGAAGGTTCTCAGAAAAGCTGGGACCATGGAAGGGTATGAGAGAGATGGTTATGTGAAACCACAGAACTCAAATTTAGGTTCTTCCCTGATGAGACCCAGACAACCTTGGGAGTGTGATGCAGAGAGGAAGGACCCATCACTATGGTCAGCTTGTGAGTTCTGGGCCTTGCCTCTGCAGCTGAGGGTGAAATATGGAGATACTGTCACGCTACAAGCCATAAAAATATATGAGGTCGGATTTCAGCTGATTATGACAAGCTAATACCTGGAAGAAGCCAAGGGCCCTCAAGTGTCACACTGAGGCTCAAGGAGTCTTGGTGATATTGGCTTTTGATTATTAGCCATTTCCTGCCATGAATTTCTCATGAACTATTGTAGCTTTTCCATTATTCATTGGGTACAACTTCTCCTGCACTAATGGAATGTTTTGAGAACCTTCTGCACTGACAGCTATGCACAGCCAGAACCCCAGTTCAAGACTTCATTAATTATCATCATTGGCAGCATCTGGCCAGGACCATCCCTGGATGGACAAAAGTATCTGATCAGAGATACCTCTGTGCTCCCTAAGAACTTAAGCATCCAGACTATCTGTTTGAACAGGCCTGGCAGATGTGATAATTAAGCTTAACTTTCTCCTTTCTAAAGTCTTATCTCCAGTTTTAGATCAACCTTTAACAATTAACTCAGAACTAAACCATTCTTACCTACAGGTACATCCAGCTGTTATGGAAGTGGCTTAGCCAAGATGCCAAGTGATCAAGCACACTTCTCTTCACCCTGCCAGAAAATGTGGGAGCAGGGATTGTTTGGAGAGATAAGGGCTAAAGGGATAAAAGACAGTTTTATTTTCAGAGCAAGGACTAGATGGAGAAGAGAAAAGAGAATTGAAGAACTAGATGGGTAAGAACTGGAGAGGAACAAACTGAGATGGGGAAGAACATTGAAAAGCTAGAATAGAATACTAGAGGAATGAAATGGAAGATGAGGAAGAGCCAGATGGGGAAGAACAAGGTGAGAAAGAAGTTGATGGGAGAGGAGTTAAGATAGGAAAGAACTAAATGGATGAGAACCTAGATGGGGGAGAACTAAGATGAGAGAATTAAGATAGAACTTAAAGGGGACAGCAGATAAATATAGAGAGAAATCAGCCAAGAAAGTAGCTAGGCATGAGAGCAGAATTGAGGCTATGTAGACAGAATTTTATCCCAGAGGAATAAAGTAGACAGACAAAAGAGCTCGGTGTACTTAGATTCTTTTCCTGAAAATAATTCTTGCCATTTGTAGCCTCTCTTCTGAGCTCTTTGGAAGAAGATTATTAAGGCTGGCCCTTAATAATTTTTGAGACTGTCACACTCTACATGGGCTTCAGCCTAGTCTTGTCCTGGGTGGACATGAGGCAATATGGGAGGCCGTAGAGGATCAGGCTGAGGCTTTCTCTGGCCAAAGGCTCATGACCATCGTTGATCCATCTTCCAGGAAGTGATGAGTTTTGAGGTTAGTTGGAGGGAAGATCCCACCCACCCCACTCTTAAATATGCTGGTTTTTATTTTATTTTTTTTGGTCAAAGAATAACTTGGAACTTCCTCTAGTGGTTCTGTATGACTACCATGAAGGACTTTGTAGCAGAAAATGGAGCATGCAGGCTGAAGTCAAGGTAGAAGCTTGGGGTCTGCTGGTGTAGCTTTGGAAAACCTGGGTTGAGTCCCAGGGGTGTGTGCAGGAGGTCAAAACATTGGAGATAAAGAGATGGAGAGACAAAGAGATTGCTAAAGTTTCAGAAGAGTGATGAAGAGACAGGTTCTTGGGGTGGGGATGTAGGATGACAAGTTAAAGATCCAAGGATACATTTTGAAATAGAAGTTTCACAGAAAAAATAGAACTAAGGTATGTGATACTAGAAATAATTGTCAGAGACACAAAGTGTCTGGGTGGGAAGGACAGATGGATGTGAGACAAACCAGGATGTGGTAGTTTGAGTGAGAATAACCCCCACTGGCTCATATTTTTGAGGACTTGGTCCCCAGTTGGTAGAAATGTATTATGAGGATTACAAGGTGTGGCCTTGATGGAGGAGGTGTGTCACTGGGGATGGGCTTTGAGGTTTCCAAAGCTCATGCCTTTTCCAGTTAGCTCTCTGTCTGCCTCCTGACATGGATGAGATGTAAACTCTCGGGTACTGCTTCAGCACCATGACTGTCCACCTGCTTTCATTTTCTTAACATGATGGATATGGTCTCACCTCTGAAACTGTCAGCCCCAGTAAATTCTTTTTTTTTCTCTCAGCTGAGCTGGTCATGGTGTCTTAGCAGAATAATAGAAGAGTAATCAAGACAAAGGACATAAAAGGAGAACAGACTCTCAGAGAGTCAGAGATGAGACCAGAGAGACACAGGTGCACAAGGAGTCACACCATGACTAGAGAATAATAGACACAGCAATGTTTCTGAAGTACAGGCAAACCAGGAGATTGTACCAGCTATGTCAGCTAGAGGGACAATGTAGGGGAATGAGACCAAGACAGAGGGTACAGTACAGGAAGGTGGATACAATGGAACAGAGGATTAAACCAGAACTCTGTGCATGCTAGGCAAGGATTCTACCAACTGAGAGACATCTCCAGCCAATTTTGTCCTATGGTGCCTCTGTAATTTGAGAGATTGCTGTAGATTCCAGTGTTGTTTCTATGGTTCTCTCTTTTCCTCCCTCTTCCTCCTTTGCAGATGAGTCAACATGACCTTCCAGCTCTTCATTTGTCCTCAATTCTTTTGTGGATATCAGAATAAGGAACAAGTTATTACAGGGAGAAGATAAAATTCTCATTTGAGGTGTAGACATATGTGCAACCTTCCGTGATCCTATACATGAACTACACAAGTTTATACCAGTTTATATTTTCCCATGTGAATGATGAATAACAAAGTCCACAAAGTGAATGGTTGTGTGAAATATTGTCAGCAAAATAAAGCTTATTGGTATGGAATGAATGTTATTTTGTATGTGAAAAGGTATGAGGGTTGTGTGTGTGTGACTGTGTGTATGTGTGTGTGTGTGTGTGTGTGTGTGTGTGTGTGTGTGTGTGTTGGGGTGAGCAGGGTAGAAGGCTATAGTTTGAATGTCATCTCTAAAACCCATGTTAAATTTAAATGTTATTATAAAAATGTTAAGAAGTGAGATGTTCAAGATGTGATAAGGTCATAAATCTTTTGTCTTGATGTTATAGGTTGATTGTGAATGTTGCCCATATGGTGATATTTTAATTGTACTTAAATGTGATTTTATTCATATGTTAATAAATAAAGTTGCCTGGGGGTCAGAGCTAGTAGCAAGCCATAGCAGAAATAGGGTGGTGGTGGTGCACGCCTTTAATTCCAGCTCTTATGAGGCAGAGCTAGGCGGTCTCTGTGTGTTCAAGGATACAGCCAGCATGGAGACACACGCCTTTAATCTCAATACCAACCATAGAAGACCTGGAGGTCTGTACAGACAGGCAGTGACAAGGAGGTCATGTGGTTGGGTTTACAACCAATGAGAAGGCAGAATAGAAAGTCAATAAAAAGGACAAACACATAGGAAGTAGGTCTCTTGCAGAGAGGTAGGACAGCAGTGGCAGTGAAGGGTAAGGTTTTTAATCTCAGCTCTTAGCTATTGCTCTGACCTCTTGGCTTTCATCTCTGAATCGGCTCTGTGTTTCTTCTTTAAAAAGACAGTTACATCTACATTTGGTGCCCAACGTGGCAAGAATTCATTAAAAACCTCTTGGCTTGGTCGGTCTGCTTTCCTGCCTGGGCTCCCTAGCTCGGGCACAGCTTGGCTTAGGTCTCAGGCCCGACTGATGGACTGACCTTAGCTGCAAGCGGTTACCCACAGCTGTGCTAACTGCTTAAAGCCGGTGCTACAAAAAACTCAGGCCTGCCGGAGCTACTGGTTGGCTGCACTCGACTGCAACTGCTTCTGGCTGAAACGCCAACGCACGTGGTCGGAGCTTAAGGAAGCCAGAGCCCAGGCTCAACTCAGCTCAAGCGGGAACATGTGGCTGGATTTAAGCTTTTAGCCAGAACTTGTGGCTATGCTTTCTCTCTCTCTCTCTCTCTCTCTCTCTCTCTCTCTCTCTCTCTCTCTCTCTCTCTCTCTCTCTCTTCCTCTGGATTCACACCTGGGACACTAGGTGGCTGTTTTGCAATACCCTCGGATTTCTACTGTTCTATGCAGACTTGGTAAGTCAATTAAGATATAAGATATTTTAAAGAAAACTATTTAAAAGAGAAATTTTTTCCACATTAAAAAAAATGGGTTTTATGTGTACATTGGAAGAAAATTGAGCTTTGTTAAAATTTTAGGCAGTCTGACAATGGAACAACTATATGAGAAGATTAATATTGATAGAATTATTCAGTTTATCACTTTTGTTATCCTCATTTTACTATTTAAAAAGATAGTCAATTTACGTGCCAGGATAACAGTCTTAGAAAAAGCTGTTAAACCTGTTAAAATGAATTATAGAGAAATTCAAATTCAGACAGAAGAAATTAACAGTGATGTTGTTTTAAGATTGGATCATAAGGTTACAGAAAGAAAGCCTGTTTTCACACAATCACCCTTAATTTATCCGGTAATCATACAGCAGTTACCTGATCAAGTGAATACACAAAATATTTGGACTCCAGTTGAAATGTTAGATTTATGAAGGTTTAAGGAGGTAAAAGTATCTTAGGGCATGCATTCCCCATATGTAAAGCAAATGTTAAACACCTGGTCAACTTATAATAGGATTATACCAAAGGACTGGCGGGAGCTGGCACATGCTGTTCTGGAACCTGGGCAACAGCTCCAGTGGCAATTGTGGTTCAAGGAGGAGGCTAAAAACATAGAAAAACAATCGAGGGATAAAGGAATACAAGTCTGCCAGGATCAGCTTGTTGGAGAAGGCCAATATGCTTCAGTACAAACACAATATATGATATCCAAACCTTAATTTTATGTCAAATGACAGCCTTGAATGTATGGGACAGAGTTGAGGAGCCAGGAAAGAAAACTGAGTCATTTGCAAAGGTTATACAAGGCCCAAAAGAATCTTTCACAGATTTCTTACAAAGACTGGCTTCAGAAGTAAAGAGAATGGTCCTAAATTCAGAAGCTAGTCAGATAATAATTGAATCTTTGGCTTTTGAGAGCATGAATGCAGCATGCAAGAGAATAATAAGGCCATTAAAGGCACGATCTGCACCCTTGGAAGATTGTATTAGAGATACAGTTAATTTTGAGGCTCATGACCAAGATGATATGTGGGTAGGAGAAGCAATTTCAAGAGGTTTGAGTAATGTTAGATGTTTTGGATGTGGAAAGCAAGGACATTTGAAAAGGTACTATAAACAGGTCATTCCTAGAAACAATGTTTCTTCGAGGAACAATGGCAACAGAATGCCCCTTCCTTCTGGAGTATGCAGAAGGTGCGGTAAGGGAAAACACTGGAGCAACGAATGTAGATCAACAAAGGACAGACAGGGTAATACTTTGCCTCAGTCTTTGGGAAACCCCCAGAGGGGCCTCAGGCAGGCCCCCACAGCAAATCCAGTTCAAACCTTTCCTGCAGTCATAGAGGAAACCTCTACTCAGAACAATTAAATAACCAAATGCCTATTGGAAAAAATCATGTTGCTTGGGATGATGAAATAGAGAGAATAGAAAATTCAGGAGAAAACAAATAATTTTTTTTGGCAAACTTCTATAAACGAACAAAAACCAAAATTAACAATAAAAATAAATGGTGTTGTGTTGTCTGGTCTGGTAGACACAGGTGCGGACGTTACCCTAATTGCACCAGAATTTTGGCATCCAACTTTGCCTCTTCAGGAGGTAAACGTTCAACTGTTAGGAATTGGAACATTATCTCAAGTGAAACAGAGTGCAAGATGACTCAAATGTATAAGTCCAAAAGGACAGAAAGGAAAATTAAAACCATATGTGGCTAACATAGCTATGAACCTGTGGGGTTGAGAACTGTTGCAACAATGGAATACTCAGATTAACATCCCTCCAACCTCAGAAACAAATCATAAACTAGCACATATTTCTGAGAGAAATAGTAGAAGATATGATTCTAATGAGTGGTCAGCAGCCATCCATATAATACAAGAACAGGGCACAACAACTGATGATCTCCCAAAGACACCAATAGCTCTACCTTTAAAATGGTTAACAGACAAGCCTGTATGGGTTCAGCAATGGCCTTTAACAACTGAGAAACTCCAGGCTTTAGAAGAGCTGGTAGAAGAACAGTTAAATGCTCAGCATATTGAAGAATCAACCAGCACTTGGAATTCTCCTGTATTTGTTATTAAAAAGAAATCTGGTAAATGGAGAATGGTAACAGACCTTAGAGCAATTAACAAAGTAATTCAGGCAATGGGCTCTCTACAATCTGGAATTCCTTTGCCTACTCTGTTACCAAGAGGATGGCCTCTCATTATTATTATTATTGATTTAAAAGACTGTTTCTTTTCAATACCCTTACAAGAAAAAGACAGAGAAAGATTTGCCTTCATGGTGCCTACTTACAATAATTCTCAACCGGTTAAAAGATTTCAATGGAGAGTCCTCCCACAGGGAATGTTGAATAGCCCAACTCTGTGCCAATATTTTTTACAACAGCCATTGGAAGTGATACATAAAAAATTCCTAAATCTATAATTTATCATTATATGGATGATATTTTACTAGCTGACTCAAATGCAGATACTTTAGAAAGAATGTTTGAAGAAGTAAAGAAAATTTTGCCTTGCTGGGGATTACAAATCACTCCTGAAAAGATACAAAGAGGAGATTCTATTAATTATTTAGGATATAAAATAGAGTTATAAAAAGTTAGACCCCTAAAGGTGCAAATTAGGAGAAATCGACTACAGACTCTTAATGACTTTCAAAGATTATTTGGAGACATTTCTCATCTACAAACTATTGTTGGAGTAAATAATGATGAACTGAATAATTTGTTCAAAACCTTAGAAGGTGACAAGGACTTCAATAGTCCAAGGGAATTATCACCTGAAGTTTAGAAGGAATTGGCCTTGGTAGAAAAGAAAGTACATGAAGGACATGTGGATCATATTGATCCAAAGCTGGATTGCATTTTCGTTATTTTACCTTCTAGGCATTCTCCTACTGGAATATTAATGCAGAGGGAAGATATTATATTGGAATGGATATTTTTACCAAATAAACCAAATAAAAAATTTAAAACTTATGTGGAAAAAAATCTCTGACTTAATTTGGAAAGGAAAATTGAAACTTCTTCAATTAGCAGGAATAGACCCAGCAGAAATTGTTGTACCTTTACCTAAAGAGGGCATTGAAAAATTATGGAAAGAAACTGAACCTTGGCAAAGAGCTTGCAATAATTTTTTGGGAGAAATTAACAGCAAATATGCCAAAAGTGATAGAATTGATCTTATAAAGAGAGCTGATTGGATCATGCCTCGAATTGTATGGGAAAGCCCTATATCTGGCATTTGTACATTTTATACAGATGTCAACAAACAAGGAAAGACAGGTTAAAATCAGAAAATTTAAGTGGTTCAAAGTCCATATAATTCAGTTCATAAATCAGAATTGTATGCTATTCTGTTGGTTGTAATGGATTTTTCAGAATCTCTCAACATAGTAACTGACTCTCAGTATGCTGAAAGAGTGGTATTACATATTGAGACTGCAGAATTTATCCATGATGATTCAAAATTAACTTCACTATTCATTCAATTACAAGATACAATCAGGAAAAGGAGTCACTCTTTATATATAATTTACATCTGATCCCATACTGGTCTCCCAGGCCCTCTAGCACAAGGCAATGATGAGATTAATAAATTATTGATAGGAAATGTGCTGGAGGCCTCAGAATTTCATAAAAAACATCATGTCAATAGTAAAGGTTTAAAAAAGGATTTTCCATAACCTGGCAACAAGTCAAAGAAATAGTAAAGAAATGTCCTACTTGTTCCTTCTACAATCAAACGCCATTACCAGCAGGATGTAACCCAAAGGGTACTCAGAGGATTGAAATCTGGCAGATAGCTGTGTTTCACTTTGCAGAATTTGGAAAACTGAATTATGTACACCATACCATTGATACTTATTCAGAATTTTAATGGCCAACTTCTTTGAGTTCTGAAAAAGCTGATTCTCTAATAATTCATTTGCTAGAAGTTATGGCCATCATGGGTATACCTGCACAAATCAAAACTGACAATGCTCCATCATATGTCTCTGTTAAAATGAAACAGTTTTTTGCTTATTACAATATAAAGCATATTACAGGTATACCACATAATCCTACAGGCCAAGCAGTTATAGAAAGATCAAACAGAACTCTAAAGGATATGCTAAATAAACAGAAAGGGGTAACAAAACCCCCCAGAAATAGATTGCATAATGCTGTATTAACTTTCAATTTTCTCAATGCTAATGAGAAAGGAATAACAGCTGCAGAGAGATATTGGATAATTGAAAAAAACTACAGAATTAAATCAGCCTATATACTTTAAGGATGTGCTGACCTCAGAATGGAAATCAGGATATGTGTTACATTGGGGACAGGGTTTTGCTTTTGTTTCTACAGGAGAAGATAAGCTGTGGGTACCATCAAAATTGATAAAGGTTTGATTTGAACAAGAGAGACCCCTTAATTACAGGAGGTGATAGTTCATCAACCAGCATGAACATCCAATTTAAACTAACTTATACTAGTAACACATGTATTTTCATTTAATCAGATATTAACTTGCCAAAAAGGAACATCCCCAAAATTAGTCTTGGGGAAAGGTTTTTGTTTTTGTGTTTTAGGAGAATGAAGGTTAAGGAATCTGAAGAACACTGGACAAATGAGACAACTGAAGAAAAAGGACAAATCATCGATCCCAGGAAACAGAGTAAAATGGCCTATTGGTATATCATCTATAAAATTTTATACGTCTTCCTAAATGTTTGTTTCTGCTCTTCTCTAAAGACATTTAACACTATTGGTCTTCTTGTAGTCCCAGTTAAATTAAAATTTAAAGCTGAATTTGGAGTTGGAGAATGGCTCTCTCCTTTAAACTCAAGCATGTTGTTAAAAGGAAAATGCAAACTCCCTGTATCATGCCAGAAGAAAAGAGCCATCTTCTGCTATGGGACAGGAGAAAAACCAAATTAATTAAGGGACTACTCTATTACTAATTTCAACTCTTTGATTCTGTTCTGATCCTTTAAACTTTTTAAAGTATGAATTTTATATCAAAATTTAAAAGATTTATATATACACAGATATATATATATACAGATATATATACACAGATATATATACACAGATATATATATATATACATATATATATATATATATACATTTTAAACTTTGTTAAGATATGAATGGTCATATAGAGTACTAACTAATTCTAGAAAAAAGGCATCAATTAGCTGCCTATACATGTCTTTGTGTTCGAGTCTCGTATCAGTTTTCTGTAGGAAATCACAGCCAGGCCTTACATCAACTGAAATCTCCAGGAAGAAGATGGGGCCCCACAACAATAACAATTCCACGTGGACAATAATAATATCACTAAGCTGACAAATATCATCTACAGATCAGCTTTGAACTATAGTGTTCTCAGAGCAATTTTGAGATGACTAGCTGAGATGATCCAGTCTGAAAGACTACGTCAATAAGGACTTGAGATAAACCCTGAACTTTGGCATTATACACAGACTGGATAATGAAGGATATAGTTACCTTTCCTAGAATTTGACAATTAGCCTAAAATTTTTCTTTCAGGATAAAGATAACTTCGCCTATACCCAGCAGGAAGCAATTTTAAGAATACGACGCCCACATTCCCAAAGAAGAGTGTGGGGAGAATGTTTTTTTGATCTTTTAATGGGTTTTGGATCTTGGATAATTTTCATTGTTTAGTGAGGTTGGTTACAAGTTGTTTTCAAGGGTTAGGAAAAGGGCTAAGCAAAGGAGATTAGATCTAAGGTTCTTGTTTAAAAAAAAAGAAAAGAAAAAGATAATTACTAGTTTTTAACACTTTACATTGGATTGGATTGTTTTATATTACATACAAATTATACATATGAAAATTGATATTGTTAGAAAATGCTATATGTATATTTCTAATTGTACTTATACTGTTCATTTAACAATGTAATGCAATTTTCTGATCCTTGAATGTTATTATTACCAACTATTAGGATATAAAGAAATGAAAGTTAGTAGTTAGACATTATAATAGAACCTGTAGTGATATTAGGTATGCTTTCAAGATTGAACCAATATATTTTAGATAGACAGGTCATCTTCAGACCCTTCAGAGAGCTACAGAATGTGGCATTTGAAATGATTTAATAACTTAGAAAATTTTTCTTTTTGTTATGACTATGAGACATTTCGGCTCCTGGCAGTACCAATCTGCTTCAGAGAGAATATGGGCATTGAAGAAACTGCATATGGAGTTAACTTTCATTGTGGCAAAAGTTAGCCACTGGACAGCAAAGTATCCTCTAATCAACTGCTGACAACAGGACAAAATGAACAGACAAGACATGAACAAAGGACTACTGATTCTTGCCAAAACAAATGTGGTTATGGCTTTATCAAAAGGCATCTTCTGAGGCCAGGACAATATGGCACCATCCCTGAAGTGGCCTTCGCAATCTGGAAAAGGTACAGTGCCCTTTTGTTCGAAGGCAGCTGAACAGGCAGTGGGTCGATGGCTTCTGATGTGCAGTGGGACAGCAGCTGAAACAGTTATTCTTGAAGAGTAGCTAAGCTCAGACCTCTCAATAGTTGACTGACATTTAATAGAAGGATATGGAGAAGAACGGGATGCTAAGATGAAGCCACACACACATAGTCAAGAAGAATGGACAGCTGAATAAAAAAAAAATCAACAATTTCCAGAATTTAAAATCCTGAATCATGACATGACACTAGTGGAATTCAGGTGTTTCTGGTACATGGACTGCTCTCACCCAATGTGAGGTTGAACTGTTGACCTTGTGTACATCCTACTTCACAAATGAGTCTGTCAGATACGCTAAGCCTATAGACTGAAGATGATGCCCCAACACTGTGGAGAAACCTCAGGTGATTGTCCAGGCAGCTGGCTGTTTCTGTCAACTCATATTTTTTTGGAAGCTGCTTGCATGCACTTCCTGTTTTTATTTTTTATTAGGTAATATTATTTCCTTCTTGGGTCTCTGAGGGAGTTGAAGATTAGTTAGTTATAGTTGAAGATTTGTTAGGATAGAAAGTGAATTAGGTACATTTTGGACTTACCAAATTAGAATAGATAATCGAATTATTTTCTCTGAATTTTTTAAATACAAATGGACTAGACATTGTTTAGATATTTATTACTTGTATATATGGTATATAGTTATTGTACTTTTGTATATAGTTTTTCTTATGTTAGTTATAACCTTTTTCCTTTTTATTAAAATAGAAAAGGGGAAATATGGTGATATTTTAATTGTACTGAAATGTGATTTTATTTGTATGTTAATAAATAAAGTTGCCTGGGGGTCAGAGCTAGTAGCGAGCCATAGTAGAAATTGGGCCGTGGTGGTGCACACCTTTAATCCCAGCTCTTGGGAGGCAGAGCTAGGCCGATTTCTGTGTGTTCAAGGATACAGCCAGCATGGAGACACGTGCCTTTAATCTCAATACCAACCATAGAAGACCTGGAGGTCTGTATAGACAGGCAGTGACGAGGAGGTCATGTGGTTGGGTTTACAACCAATGAGAAGGCAGAATAGAAAGTTAATAAAAAGGACAAACACACAGGAAGTAGGTCTCTTGCAGAGAGGTAGGACAGCAGTGGCAGTGAAGGGTAAGGTTTTTAATCTTAGCTCTTAGCTATTGCTCTGACCTCTTGGCTTTTATCTCTGAATCAGCTCTGTGTTTCTTATTTAAAAAGATGGTTACATCTACAGCTCAAAACATATGCTTGAATTATTTTGTTCCACAGCAGGTGGTTCTGTTTTAGGAAATTATGGGATATTTAAGAAGTGAGACGTGGTTGGTGGAAGTAGGTCACTTACAATGGACTTTCGATAGATTATATGATGGCTTGTAACCTGGGCCTGATTCTAGCTTCTCTTTCTCTCTTGTTTCTCATTTGCCATTGTTATGTGACCAGCCATGAGCTCCCATTTCAAACCCGGTGCCCCAGATCACAACAATTCCAGCCTTTGAGTAACAGGGTCATGTTTATCCTAACAACCAAGTTCTGGAACCATTTTTCTGCATTCATTGCTTTTCTTGTCATTGTGGCCAACTTGCTGCTACAAAGCAACTGAGAGGAGAGGATTCATTTTCTCTCAGTATCATGGCAGGTTAGGTGTGACACTTGGGGCTTTGGTCTAAATGAGGGAGCTTGTGGTTGTTCTTGAATATGGCAGATGGAAGAAGAAGGAGGAGGATGAAGAAGAGGAAAAGGACACATACACACACAGGGAAATATATCTATATCTATGTCTATCTCTATCTATCTATCTATCTATCTATCTATCTATCTATCTATCTATCTATCTGGAGAGAAGCATGCAGTGTAGTCATGACCCATCAGGCTACCTCCAACCACCTACTTCTTTCTTGCAAGCTTTACCTCTTAGGGTTTCCTGCCAGCTCCCCAAATAGTGTTATCAGTTAGGTACAAAGTTTGATGTGTGAACTTGTGATAAAGATTTCACATTTAAAACATAACACTCTGTGAATGGATCAAAGTACTCAGTGTGGTAGGCTAGCTAAGAACGGCCAGTTTCCTTTTTAGGTTTCTCCTTCAGTCTTAGGGACATTTGCTGACCCCTGTGTCATGTTATAGAGCACCAGCAAGAGCCTCACCAGATACCAGTGCTGTGTTCTTGGAAATAACTCCTTCCAGAACCACAAAATTTAAAATTAAAAAAAAAATCTGTTCATATAATTGCTGGGTTTCCAATATTCTACTGCTGCAGGATACAGACTAAGATGGTCTCTGCATCTTCCAGCAGAGTCTAGGGGATGGGGGCAGGGGGTAGAGACACTGTGAGAGAAAGATAGGAAGAGAGAGGGTTGGAGAGCTTCATGACCTATGAAGACAGCCAGGAGGACAAAAGGAACCATTTGTCATTAGTCACAGCAATCAGAGACTATTTAGTTAGGGTTTCTATTTCTGTGACAAAACACTGTGACCAAAAGCAACTTCGGGAGAAAAGGGTATATTTTGCTTGAATTCCCACTTTATAGTTCATCATTCAGGGAAGTCAGGGTGGGAACACAAGGCAGGAACCTGGAGGCAGGAGCTGATGCAGAGGCCAGGCAGGAGTGATACTTACTGGCTTGTTCCCCATGGTTTGCTCAGGCTACTTTCTTATAGAACCCAGCACCACCAGCCTAGGGATGGCATCACCTAAAGTGGGCTGGGTTCTCTCCATCAATCACTAATGAAGAAAATGCCTTACAGGCTTGCCTGCACTATGATTTTAGGGATGTATTTTCTCAACTGAAGTTCCTTCCTCTCAAATGACCCTAACTTGTATCAAGTTGACATAAAAGCTAGCCAGTCCAGACACCCAGAGGCCCCAACTGTTCCTCTGCTAGGTTTCAGCCTCTCTCTCCTCCTAGCTCCTGAACCTTCCCACTCCTGAATCTTTTGCCTCTCATTTTATCTCCTTTTTCTCATCTGTGGCTGTCATGGGCCAGAGAGTGCAATAGAGACTCTGGATAAATTATTTCTGCAGCCCCTCAAGGACTCGGGCTAGGGAATGTATAGACACACAGAGATGCTCACAGGTCCATGCAACACTGTTCTTGTCACTTAAATGTAATCACATTCATATATGAAGCTAAGAACATAGAGAAAGGCCTCCACAATTTAAAATTATACATGCAAACACATCCCAGACACACACGAGTAGAGTAGCAAACACCTCTAGACTCAAACACAAAAACACACATCTGCACATTCATATTAGAATGACCTTTCACATATAAAAAGCACACAGTGCACACTCACAGGTCCATGCCTAAATAAATAAACAGACAAAATTGGTCTGATTATGTATATACTCACCCCCAGAAATGGAGACGCATTACTCTCTATGCCTTTTTCCTCTGTGTATCTGTTTCATGGTTATTGAGAGCTGCTGGTAGCAAAAGACCATGGGAGTATACAGCAGGTGACAACTAGAGTTCAGAAGGTCAACCTATCAGAACTAAGGGTTCTGTTAGAGGAAACCATCACGAAAGGCATGATGGAATTACTGCCTTTTGAATAAATTGGCTTTTTCTTGTTGTAAACTTCTTGTGCAATAACAGCTATGATTCTCCCCATTTACTGTGCATTTCCATGTTATGTATACATGTAACCTCATGATTGCATTTCAGTCTTATGGGCACAACTTCCTTTATACACTTGGGCTAATGGATAACTGTCCCCAGCAGTGTTTATTTTTCATTAACATAAATCTGGCCAGACAAAAGTACTTCAGCTAAGATACCTTTTTATCCTAGGACAAAAGCAGATAGATAAACATTAGCTCATCTCACCCACAGATAGAGAAAATAACCATTAGCAATTAGATACTCAACTCCTTACCTTCACACCCGGTTATTTACACAAGATCCCAGCTTAAGAGGTTTACTGTTCACATTGCTAGGATGATGTTTTAGCCACTTGCTAGTTACTGAGTTAAGGTAGTTATTTCCCACTGACCTAAGGAGATTTCTGACTAGACCAGGCAGGCAACAGGTGCCAAGCTTTGCTTCTTGTGCAAATTAAGTTTTAATCCGCCTTAGCAACCAAATGCTACATGCTAAGAAGTAGGTTGCCTAGCAACTGAGCATAAGTCCCCTGCCTTTCCAGAAAGCAGCAGCAACTGGGATGAGCAGGGAAAAAAGCAACACTAAAGACAGTTTCACTTTTCTAGTGACTTATTGATGTTTATAGACCCCCTAACAGTCTACCCAGCCACTTCTAGATTTGAGCACAGAAATTACTTGTTAGAATTCCCTTATTGATCTTAGCCTTTAGTTGGCCCTACCAGAGAACTCCCCTTTAGTCACTCCCCCTTTTGGGGTGTAATTGGAAGTTGACAATTATTGTTTTGTGTGTGGATCCCTATCACCTCTCCCTGCAACCCTGAAACTTCAAGCCTCACATTGCTTTGGCAAAGAATTACTGCTTCCATATATATACCAGTTCCCCTGCAGCATGGGGTTGGGGGTGGTTTGGGGTAGGGGCTGGGGTTGATTTAGAAGAACAAAGATGAGGACAGAGATGAAAACAACCAGATAGAATAATGAGAGAGCAGAAGAAGAACAGTGAGGAGCTAAGTATGAGAACAGTAAAGAAGCTGTGTAGTTAGAATTGAATTTAGGAGAAAAAAGTAAATGGATTAAATAATTCAGTGTGCTTAGATTCATTTAATATTCCTCAGGTTAGATCCTCAGTTGGTGGTTGGAATCTTCCACAGACCCTGGGAGAAAACAATAAAGGGTGGACTTTTATTATTTTCAGTACATGGTGTTCTTGCCAACATCTTAGGGTGGGGCAAGGAGATAGGGAGTGAGCAGGTCATCAGCAGCCCAAGCAGGAAGCAGGAGTGCTCACACTCCTGGACAGTGATGAGATAGGAGTTGGGAACAGCTCAAGTTGCATAACTAGGTGGAGAGGCAGGCTCAGCATAAAAGGTCCTGCTGGAGTGTGCAGTGAGTCCACAGTGGTCAGACCAGGACCATGGAGCCCAGTGTCCTGCTCCTCCTCACTCTCCTCGTGGGCTTTGTACTGCTCCTGGTCAGGGGCCACCCAAAAGCCCGTGGCCACCTCCCACCAGGACCACGTCCACTGCCCCTCCTGGGAAACCTCCTGCAGATGGACAGAGGAGGCCTCCTCAACTCCTTCATGAAGGTGAGACTTATATGGGGCCTTTGTGTGGGCTTGTCCTTGCTTTTGTGCATGGAGATCCCTGAGAGGGATGAGCAAGCGACTCCTTCCAGGCCATAGGTTCAGTTGGGAAAGTTGTTGAGTGGAAGGTGGGATGCTGATTGGTGATGATGGGCAGGCATGTCCTCACTATGGTGGAATCCTGTGAGGGCAATGTGCTCGGAGTGTGGAAGGTGTAGAGCCATTGAGGTGTAAGTGTGTAGAATTTCACTCCGTGGGGCTTGTCTGTTCCAGAAGAGAAAGAAAAATGTCAGAGGCAGATGGCCTCCTGCCATCAAAAGAGAGAGCAAAGATTAGCTTGAGGTGTTCAGGGACAAAGGGGAAGAGAGGCAGGGCAGGGGGAGGGGCAGAAGGGAGTGTTTATCAGATTATTGCAGCAGCTAGCATTGTATTTACCAGTCTCTGCACAGAAGCTTCACACTGGGGATTTCATGTTTAATTACCACTTGCTTGCTAATAATTCATCAGCATCCATGCTCCTACTTTCCATGAGAGAGCTGAAGCAGTGATTGTAAGTCCCACTCCTCTGTCCCTCCCCATGGCTCTGGAGAGCTCCCTCTTTAACCTTATGTTTTTTACCCCCTGGTCTTTAAAAGACCCCCCTCCAATAAATGGCAAATTTAGCTATTTTACTTTATATTTTGAGACAGGGTCTCCCTGTGCTTTTTAGGTTGGTTTCGAACTCATGATTCTCCTGGCCTAGCCTCCTGAATGGACTGAGAAGGGTGTATCAACACACCCTGACACGAGTGTTTAAACCCGTGCTTCCCACATGTTAGAAAACTCAAGTCAACATCCCATTTACTTTAGTTTTAAAAAATCCTTTGACACTTTATCATCTGCATATACTGGATCTCAGTCATTTATGACCCCCCCCTCCTCTCTCTTTCTCCCACAGAACCCCTTCTTTTTGCCAACCAGACCCTCCCTACTCTAATATCCTCTTCCCTCTGCCAAAATTTAATTAGGGTCGTTCAGAGTGGGCTTATGTGTGGCTTGCTGCTTGGAGATCACTTCACATGAAGAAAAAGGATGCCTTCTAGGCTCTAGGTTTAGGTGGGAAGGTTGGTGAGGTATCAAATTCTCCCTAGGTGACTGCCCTGAGGAAATTTCTACCAGGGTCCAGAACAGAAGCTACAAGTGGCTAGGATTCTAATCTGAAGGATATAAAATAAATCTAAGCACACTGTATTCTTTAGTCCATTCACTTTATTCTAAGTCAATTTGATCTACACAGTTTCTTTCCTGCTCTCATATTTAGCTCCTCTCTGTTCTTCTGCTCTCTTATTATTCTACCTAGTTCTTTCCATCTCTGTCCTCATCTTTGTTCTTCTAAATCAATCCCCCAAGTGCTCTGTGGGAACTGGTATATAAACAAGCAGTAATTATTTGGCAAAGTAATGCGAGGCTTGAAGTTTCAGGGTTGCAGGGAGAGGTGATAGGGATCCACACACAAAGCAATAATTGTCAGCTTCCAATTACACCCCAAAAGGGGGAGTGACTAAAGGGGAGTTCTCTGGTAGGGCCAACTAAAGGCTAAGATCAATAAGGGAATTCTAACAAGTAATTTCTGTGCTCAAATCTAGAAGTGGCTGGGTAGACTGTTAGGGGGTCTATAAACATCAATAAGTCACTAGAAAAGTGAAACTGTCTTTAGTGTTGCTTTTTTCCCTGCTCATCCCAGTTGCTGCTGCTTTCTGGAAAGGCAGGGGACTTATGCTCAGTTGCTAGGCAACCTACTTCTTAGCATGTAGCATTTGGTTGCTAAGGCGGATTAAAACTTAATTTGCACAAGAAGCAAAGCTTGGCACCTGTTGCCTGCCTGGTCTAGTCAGAAATCTCCTTAGGTCAGTGGGAAATAACTACCTTAACTCAGTAACTAGCAGGTGGCTAAAACATCATCCTAGCAATGTGAGCAGTAAACCTCTTAAGCTGGGATCTTGTGTAAATAACCGGGTGTGAAGGTAAGGAGTTGAGTATCTAATTGCTAGTGGTTATTTTCTCTATCTGTGGGTGAGATGAGCTAATGTTTATCTATCTGCTTTTGTCCTAGGATAAAAAGGTATCTTAGCTGAAGTACTTTTGTCTGGCCAGATTTATGTTAATGAAAAATAAACACTGCTGGGGACAGTTATCCATTAGCCCAAGTGTATAAAGGAAGTTGTGCCCATAAGACTGAAATGCAATCATGAGGTTACATGTATACATAACATGGAAATGCACAGTAAATGGGGAGAATCATAGCTGTTATTGCACAAGAAGTTTACAACAAGAAAAAGCCAATTCATTCAAAAGGCAGTAATTCCATCATGCCTTTCGTGATGGTTTCCTCTAACAGAACCCTTAGTTCTGATAGGTTGACCTTCTGAACTCTAGTTGTCACCTGCTGTATACTCCCATGGTCTTTTGCTACCAGCGTGTATCTAGAGTGAGGAAAATTCGAGATACTGACTCCTGCTTGGGCGTGGGTGGGGCCCATTTCCTGGACTGTGAACATCTCATGAGTGACTATACCACTACAGAAATTTGGCACCTTCCCCCAGCAGCACTAACTGCCCACAGACCCACAGTGAGGGGTGGTAGCATTCTGTCTCAGTGTGAAATGCTGCATCTTTCCCCTGCAGGGACAGTGATGTTAACGATATGAACACACAGGGTCTAGGAAATGTGCAGACAGCAGGAAATTCCAGCATATACCAGCTCTGATGTGACGGTTGGTTGTCTTTGTAACTATATATTTTGAACAATAAAGAGTCCCATGTTCCCCTGCAAGAATGATAGTGGCAGCATTGAGCAGCAGAGCTGCATTCCTGACACCCCGGAGCTGACAGACTAGTTTGAGATGTAGAATAAACATACAAGGGTGGGTAATGGAGGGCAAGGGATGAAGGATGGGAACATAGGGGAACGGGATGTTCAAGGTGGAACAGGGACAGAGTGGGAGAGCAAGGAAAGAGATACCATAATAAAGGAAGACATCATGAGAATAGGGAGAAACAGGGTGCCAGGGAAGTCCCCAGGAATCCACAAGGATGACCCGCACCCTGGACTACGGGTAATAGTCAAGCAGGTGCCTGAAGTGGCCTACTCCAGTGATCAGATTGGTGAACCCTAACTGTCATCATAGATCCTTCATCCAGTGACTGACGGAAACAGATGCAGAAATCCATGACCAGGCACCAGGCCGAGCTCCAGGAGTCCAGTTGATGAGAAAGAGGAGGGATTCTGTGAGCAAAGGTCATCAAGATCATAGTGGGAAAAAGTACAGAGGTTGCTGGACAAACTAGTGGAAATGCATGAACGGTGGACCAATAGCTGTGGAGCCCCCATGGTACTAGACTAGGCCCTCTGGATAGGCGAGACAGTCATTTAGTTTGAACAGTTTAGGGGGCCCCCAGGCAGTGGGATCAGGATCTGTCCCTGGTGCATGAGTTGGCTTTTTGGAGCCCACTGCCTATGGTGGGACACCTTGCACAGCCTTGGTGCAGGGAGGAGGGGTTTGAACATGCCTCAGCTGAATGTATCAGGCTCTGCTGACTCCTCATGGGAGACCTTGCCTTGAGGAGTTGGGAATGGGGGGTGGTGAGTTAGGGAGGGAAGCCTGGGGGTGCAGGAGGAGGGAGGAGAGGGGGATATGTGGTTGGTAAAATGAATAAAAAATTTTCTTAATAATAATAAAAAAACATACAAAAGTTAATTAGCTAAGTTACCTGTCCACCTGTGTGATACAGAACACAGGCAAAGCAAAATGACGTTCCTCCCAAAGGTTTATTTTAATTTTAAGTGTATGAGTGTCGCCTGCATGTATGCATGTGTACCACGTGCATGCTTGGTGCTCAAAAGGGTGTAGGATCCCCCCTGAAATGAGTTATAGATGATGTAAGTACCACGTTGGTGCTGGGAACTGAACCCAGGCCCTCTTCAAGAACAGCATGCGCTTTTAAACCCTAAGTCCAGTCTCCCCCAAAACTGAGCTTTAAGGTCATCCGAGAGTCCATTAGACCCGGTCTACATAAGAGGTAGGATCTGATCAGACTCCCTAAGACTTTCTGGAGGGAGAATAAATGGGGAAAGAAGCTGTTTCCAACAAGATGGGGGGGGGGACAGGTGAGGAAGAAATAGTCTCAGGTGAATGAGAATGTGGTGTGATGGAGGAGACATAGGACCAGGCTTGACTGAAGGCAAGAATGTTAAGACATAAAATGGTCCACCTAAGGCAGCAAGAAAGAATCTCTGGGTGTCTTTGTCTGTGTTGTGCTGTTGTAACAACAGGCAAGAGGCTCTATCTTTTATAAAGTAATGAAGTTTATGGTCCTGGAATGATGGCTCAGTGGTTAGGAATGCTCCTTGCTTTTCCAAAGGGCCCCAGTTTGGTTCCCTGCACCTGTATCTGACAGCTAAGAACTGCTATAAATCCAGCTCCAGAGGATCTGGTGTCTTTCTCTAACCTCTGGGAGTACCCACACACATGTGTCATGCCAATGGGGAATGCTGGAAGACCCTTAGGCGATTCTCTCTGGCCACTATGAGAGACTTTGGGATGGGAAAGTGGAGTGTGGAGGAGCAGATTCAGGAGGAGGCCCAATGTCTGGTTGAGGAGCTTTGGAAATTTCAGGGTGAGTCTCTGAGAATGGGTATAAAGGAAGATGGTGATGCAGAGACCTAAGTGCATAGCCAAAGAAGGAGAAGAGATACACATGGGCAGAGAAAGATACACACACACACAGACACACAGACACACAGACACACAGACACACACACACACACACACACACACACACACACACAGACACACTCACAGACATACACACAGACACACTCATAGATGTACACACATAGACACACAGACATACAGACACACAGACTCACACATACACATATACACACAGACACACACACACACACACAGACACACAGACACAAACACTCAAAGGAAAATTAAAAGCCAGGCAGTTTATCTAGCTTATAACCATGGACAGACAGTCCAAGATCAAGCACTTGCTTTCTCTAGCTTTTGGTGGGGACCCCTCTCATGTGTCACAACATGGTGGAGAGGAGAAAAGAGAATCTGTCATGTGCAGAAGAGGCTAACCATGTGGAGTGGCCTTGTTTTATAATAACCCATTCTCCGAGAATCCAGCCCTCTCTGTGAGACCAGTATTAACCTATTCTGTGGATCTTCCCCCAAAGGCCCAACACCTCTTGCTAGGCTCCAGCTCCTGAGGGCTCTGCCACCTCTCAACACAACCACACTGGGGACCAAGCTTTCAACATGTGAACCCACAGAGGACACTTAAACCATGTTTAAGGCATAGCACACGGGACAGGCAGGAAGAAAAGGGCAGTTCAGAGCGACAGCTCTGGATTCCAAGTGGTAGTGATGTCCTGGGGAGAACTCCAGGAGCAACCGGCTTGGCTCTCTCAAGCCTGTTGTGGATGAGCCCAGAGCCTGACTCAAATTCACCTGCTAAAGGCTGTGTCAGCTCAGGGAGTTCCATCTCAATTCCAAACTACTTGTTTTGCTTGGGTTTGCTGGCACTCAATCTGGAATGTTCTCTCTGGAAGCGTGTGGCTCAAGAAACAGGTCTACTCTCCCAGGCAGCTGTGTTATTGGAAGTGAGTGTGGACTTTTATCACGTGTATGATGAAATCCTGTTGGCCGGGAGTAGAAAAATAAACCTACACTCTGGTAACGGCCAATGTTTGGACTAAAAATATTCAACTGTCTTTCTAAGTCTTTGATTTTTAATTTTAATTTTTTGAAGCTCAAGGACATTTTTATTAGCGTTTGAGAGAGAAACACCAAGGCAGGCAAGTTGTAAATCTTGGCGACTGTCAGAGGAGGAAGATGAAGGAAGAGGAAGAGTGAAATCCATGCTGTTCATAGGCTGCCACATGGTGAAAGCGGGTTGGGGGTAGGATAACATCAGAAAAAGAGAGAGGAAGAACAGAGCACCAGGGAAAGCTCACCCAGCCTTTGGTAGAGATCCAGAAGAAAAAGAGATTAAAAAGAAGAAAGAAGTGTGGTTCTCCTGCTTCCTCTGGGATCACTGGCTGCTGGTCCATGATGTGGGGAGGGAGCAACAGCTTGAGAGCTCTCTGGGAGACAGTGTGAGTGTTACAGCTCCACATCATTCCAGAAAGAGAGAGGGGATATAGAGGCTGGGGACAGAGGCTGGGGCATCACCTAATTTGCATTAAACAGCACGCTCCTATCACAAGGCTCCTAGCACAATGTCTAATTACCATGTGGGCAGCAGGGGGAGAACTCTAGCAGGGAACTGTGCCAAGGGTTACACTAGGGATAAGTCCAGGCCTAGAGACCTTCTCCAAATAAGGGCAGGTAGAGAGCAGGAAGTCTTGTTGGGGAGGGAGTTGTTCATGTTGCTGAGCTTGGAGAGAGCTGCCAGGCCATGATAGACCACAACCTCTGACCAGCAAGGCCTCCCACAGAAGAGGAATGGTTTTCTGAGTAAGCACTAGGAAGCTGCTGATGAAGTTCTGCAAGTGGCTGCACCAAGGTCAGGGAAGGAGAAGCACACCAGCTCAATAACGGGATGATTATTCCTCCCTAGAGCAATAAGGGGATGATTATTCCTCCCTAGAGCAATAAGTGGATGACCATTCCTCCCTAGAGCAATAAGGGGATGATTATTCCTCCCTAGATCAATAAGGGGATGATTATTCCTCCCTAGAGCAATAAGGGGATGATTATTCCTCCCTAGACCAATAAGGGGATGATTATTCCTTCCTAGATCAATAAGGGGATGATTATTCCTCCCTTGAGCAATAAGGGGATGATTATTCCTCCCTAGAGCAATAAGGGGATGACCATTCTTCCCATCTGCTTATCATGGTTTAATGAACCAGTCTTCTCCAGGGCTTATCTCTTGGCTGGTGATTGATGGGCCCAGCTGAATTAACTCTTAAGGGAGGAGTCAATCTTTGGAGTAGGTAAGAATTTCATGTTTCCACTCAGGACCAAAGGGAGGAGGGAGGAGTCTATTCTAAACTGGTTTTAAGGCTCCTTAGCATTCTCCTCTTAAGGATGAAAATGCCAAAATAATTGGGAGATGGGCTGAAATTTGATGATGGAACATTTCCAAAGCTGTTCAGTGAGGGTCAGTGTCTAGATTGGTTTTCAGTCACATAGCTCATTTACGAGAAGACAAAAGAAGGACCTGGGTGGTAGTGGTGGTGGTGGTGGTGGTGGTGGTGGTGGTGGTGGTGGTGGTGGTGGTGGTCGTCGTGGTGGTGGTGGTGGTCGTGGTGGTGAGCTGGCTCAGCAGTTAAGAGCACTGGATGTTCTGTTGAGGACCCAGTTTCAGTTCTCAGCACCCAAAATAAATGGCTCCCAACCATCTGTAACTGCAGTTCCAGGGGATCTGGCTCCCTCTTCTGGCCTTTGAGGGCACTGCATGCATGTGTTGCACTTTCGTATATGCAGGTTTAACATTCATACAAATTCCATGATGCTCCCTTGGTAGGGTCACAAGAACATGCATCTGTGTCTGCTCACTGGGCTCATCATCAGACTTTTAAGTGTGGCCTCTGAGGCTTGATTCAAGAGTGGTGGACCTGGGATCTATTTTCAAATGCTTTGATAGTTGTTGGGTGTCTAGAGTCACAGCCTGGGTGTGACTGCTAAGGTCCTGGAGTGCGACCACCTGTTTTATCCTCACAGGAACGTCTTTAGAGTCCCATCTTATTCTCATCAGAACCTCAGGGGAACCCACCGTTACCATGGAAACTGGTATTAAGAACAGACTCAGGAGGAACTCAAGGACAATCTTATCAGACTTTGAGATTAAAAACATCAGGTCAGGCAAGTGGCACATCTTGGCAACAGATGGAAGAAGAAGGTGGGTGAGAGAAATAGAGGAATCCATGCCGTTTGTAAGCACCCATGTGGTGAAAAATGAGTGGGCGAGCTTCAGAGAAAGAGAGGAACAGCTCAGAGTGTAGGGAAAGCACACCCAGCCTTTGGTCGGTATCTGAAGAACAAGAGATAGAAAGGAAGTTTTGGAAGAGCCATGGTTTTCTGAGTCAGGACTCAGAAGAGAAGGTGGATCCCATAGTGCAGACACTACAGTGCTTCCTGATGGAAATTCTGCAAGTGGCTGCCTAGAATTTGGAAAGAAATGTAATTTATAATTATGATGATGATGATGTGTCTGTTTGAGTGTATGTTTACTTTGTTTTTGGATGCACACACCTTTACATGGATGCCAGATGGGGGCACTGATTGTCCTCTATCATTCTCTGTCTATTCCTTTGAGGCAGGGTCTCTCCCTTAACCTGGGCCTGGCATTGTCTTAGCTAGGCTGGAAACCAGCACGCCCCACCATTCTCCTGTCTCCACCTCTGCTGTGGGATGTCTTTCTGTATGCTGCAAATATGTGTTGCTCTGATTGGTTAATAAATAAAGCCATTTGGCCTATGGCAAGTCAGGTTATAGCTAGGTGTGAAATTGAAGAGAGAGACGGGAAGAAAGGCAGAGGGGAAAACAGACGCCAGATGCTGCCAAAGGACAAGCAAGATGCTAGCAGACCGGTAAAGCCACAGAATATGTGGCAAAACATAGATTAATAGAAATGGGTTAATTTAAGATAAGATCTAGCTAGCCATGCAATTGGTAATTAATATTCAGCCTCTGAGTGATAATTTTATAAGTGGCTGTGGACCTCGGGGGCCTGGTGGGACAGGAGAAACTTACAGTTACATGCCTCCACTTTGGAGACTGGTTTATGGGTGTGCTTAGGATGCCAGGCTTATAACTGGGACTGGGGTGCAAATCCCAGTCATCATGTAGCAGCAAGTGTTCCAGACCACTGAGCTACCTCTCCAGCTTCAGTTATACCTTAAAAATGATTTCTTTTAGATTTATTTTTATTTTGTGTATAAGAATGTTTTGCCTGAAGCCGGGCGTTGGTGGCGCACGCCTTTAATCCCAGCACTCGGGAGGCAGAGCCAGGCGGATCTTTGTGAGTTCAAGGCCAGCCTGGGCTACCAAGTGAGTTCCAGGAAAGGCGCAAAGCTACACAGAGAAACCCTGTCTCGAAAAACCAAAAAAAAAAAAAAAAAAAAAAAAAAAAAAAAAAAAAAAAAAAAAAAAAAGAATGTTTTGCCTGCACATATGTCTGTGAATCATGTGTGTGCCTAGTGCCTGCAAAGGTCAAAAGAGGGCATTGGATCCCCCAGAACCTGAGTTAAACTTAGCTATGAGCTGCCATGTGGATACTGGAACCAAACCCAGATCCTCTGCATGAGATTTTTAACCTCTGAGCCATCTCTGAAGCCACTCCAGTATTAACTTTTGAGCTATGATATTGTTGAAGTTGATCATCAGCCTTCATAATGCTGTGGCTCTTTAATACATTTCATCATGTTGTGGTGACTCCCAACTATGAAATTACTTTCATTGCTTCCTCATAACTGTAATTTTGCTACTGTTATGAATCATAATATAAATATCTATGTTTTCTATTGTTCTTAGGTAGCCCTGTGAAAGGATTGGTCAATATACCCAGAGGGGTCAAGACTCACAGATTGAGAACCACTGCTCTACAAGAGCATACCTCAGTGAATTTTCAAAGCAAACACATTTTTATCATCAATGTGCAGATCAGCTCATGTTAAGACTGGTTCCTGTCTTGTGTCCTATAGTTACTACCCTCTCACTATTCTGACTCTGGGGATTGACTTTACCTGTGTTCAAATTTCATTAGGATAACAGCAAATGTAAGGAGTTGCTTTTATGACCAAGTTAAGTTGGTGATCATTTCTATCGTTGACTTGATAAGCAGATTGTTATTTTGTCAATGCACAAGTTCCCTGGTATGAGCTCACCACTGTTGCATGTAACATTTTATTAAGAAAGTTTCCTTCTAGGAATAATCTGGTTCATTCAGTTGGTGAATATGTGTATGTATTTTTGGTGTACAAGCACTTGAAGGTGAAGTTTCTCTGTATGTTTATATTCAGCTTCAAAACTTATAGCTGATTTCCCATAAAGGCTGATTCTCTACTCACAGATTTAACTAGCTGTGGATTAATAATACTTAGTAGAAATGCATTTGTGAAAAAAAAAGAAATGTATTTGTGGCTAAGTGTGGCTCACATCTGCAACCCCAGCACTTCAGAGACTGAGGCAGGAGAATGACAAATTTGAGACAACTTAAACTACATAGTGTGTCCCAGGTCATTCTGGCCTATATAGTTTACAGATCTTGTCTTAAAACATAAACACATGTAAATCACAAATGTATAGAGTTTCCTTCTTAGCACTTTTCATAAATAGCATCAGGTCTTGACCATTTTCATAGCCTTTCATTTCTATTAGCTGCATTGTAGTCTAGAGTGAGTTAAAGGTTGTGAGAGGATGAGGTGGGTTATGTGCAAACACTGCACTGTTCTCTTCAAGGGCTTTCAGCATTTGAGGTTTGTGACATTCCTGGGATCAATTCCCTGTAGATGACCAGATGGTTGCATTGTGATGTATTTTTCCAACTGCGTGTACTGTAGTCATGACTCACATTTAGGTCCACCACTAGGTGACTATCACTTTTCCTTCCCATGTAACCCCGTGGGTGGGTCAGGGCCATTCTCTAAAATGTTGTCAGAAGGCATTGGACAGGTTGAAGTTGGGTCACAGAAAACATGATTCTTGATTGACATTCCAGAGCTGTCCAGACTGAAAGGTACGGGCAATGATCTGTCTATTTATCCATATATATCCAGTTCTGCCAGCCCTGCAGTTAGGAAGAATCTCTCCTACCCACATCCTGCAACCACTTGGTCCCAAGTAAACACACAGAGGCTTATATTACTTACAAACTGTATGGCTTATGGGTCAGGCTTCTTGTTAGCTAGCTCTTATAACTTAACTCAACCCATTTCTATTAATCAATATGTTGCCACGTGGCCATGGCATTACTGGTCTGCAGGCATCTTGTTGCTCCTTGGGTGGTGGGCTGGCATCTCTCTCATCTCATCTTTATCTTTCCTATATCTCTGTTTGGATTTCCCACCTGCCTCTAAGCTGCCTTGCCATAGGCCAAAGTAGCTTATTTACTAGGCAACTAAAGTAACACATATTTACAGCATACAGCAAGACATCCCATAGCACTTCCCCTCTTATGTCTAATTAAAAAGGAAGGTTTTAACTTTAATATAGTAAAATTACATGCAATAAAACAGTTATCAAGCAAGAATTACAGTTATAATATCAAGTCTATTTGTATTTGGCAAAATTAAATAAACTAGTGTATCATCTGCCCTATATTTTTTATCATAGCCAAGGAAAATTATAATTATAACTATCTAGTCTTCAACTCCATCAAAGACCCCAGAAGGATATAATATTACCCGAGTAAACAGGAAGTGAATTGCAAGCAACTTCCATAATTCTAGAAATTACTGAGACATCTGGCTGCCTGGACAGGCATCCAAACTTTCTCAGCATCATTGGGGCATTGATCTTTAGTCTGCAGGCCTAGATTCTCTGGCAGACTTTTTTTTTCTTTTATTTTACAATACTATTTAGTTCTACATAACAGCCACAGATTCCCTTGTTCTCCTCCTTCCTGCCCCCATCCCCTTCCCCCCAGCCCACCCCCCATTCCCACCACCTCCAGATCAAGGCCACCCCCGAGGACTGAGATCGACCTGATAGACTCAGTCCAGGCAGGTCCAGTCCCCTCCTCCCAGATTGAGCCAAGCGTCCCTGTATAAGTCCCAGGTTTCAAACACTCTGGAAGACTTTTTAGTGAAGCAAGAAATTCAAAGGATTGTCTTGCCTATTGGCAAAGTTCACCAGTTGCTTCTCCCTGTGTCTTGCAGAATGTTGGGCAGTCTCCTCTATGAGGAGGGAACCTGAAGAAGGAGTTCACCCTGTTTAGGCAAAGTTTAGTGGTCACTTTCCCATGGGTCCTACATGTCCAGTCTATACCACATATTGTCAAGCAGTCCAGGCAAGAGCCAGTTTGCCAAGAAGAACAACATTCCATATAGAATGTCTTCAGTGCCCATCTTCCTCTTTGAAGTAAATTGGTGCTGTCAGGAACAGACATGTCTCACTGTCCAGAAAAGTCCAAGTTTTAAAACATTTTAAATGCCATATTCTGTAATTCTTTGAAGTGTTTGAAGATTACCTACCTAATTGAAAAATACCTATGTATATCTAGAAAACTTAACTAACATGACTACTTATTAATCTGTATTTCTCAACTATACACTACAATTTTAAAAGAGCTGCACAAACATAATATCCCACACAGGAGTAGAAATATTTACAGCACAACAAAATTTTTCTTCAAATTTGCATCAATAAACAAAACAACTTCAAATTTGCATCAATAAACCAAAATCCATAGCAACATAAAACATTTAAAACATGTTGTTGCTCTTTAAGTACATTGAATAATCTACCCTTTCATCCTATCATATCTACAATATTCCCCTTTCTTCTGTAGAAAGAGTTTGCATTTATAATCAACCCTTTTTAAGTAAAAATAAACATTTATAAACAATATTTTGGGAATTCGGTCATAGCTTTTTATACCATTTCCTGCTGGTTGGGGGTGCTGGCAATCTTATGGGAATCCTGTGAAAATTAAGAATTATAGTTAAATCTTGGCTGTAGCAGTCTGTGAGTCTGTATCAACCTCTCAGAGGGTCTTGATTGATCAAACCATATTAGCCTGGAAGCAGTCCATGGGTTCTCATCTGTGGAAACAAAAGCAGAACGTCTTTTCCAGAGCAATGTATCCTTAGACATAAATTTTGAAGTCAAGATACCTTTAAAATATACATATTGGTTTAACTCAGCAGCTTTTACAATCAAATGTCTCTCTCCAATTAAAAATCCCAAAGACAACACAATCCAGGTTCTCTGTGTAAATTTTATCTTTATGTGGATTGACTTTTATATTACTTTTACTGTTTCTTTAAAGATTTTATTTTTTAAAACTATCTACTTTTTATATAACTGCATATATTCCTCTTTCTCTCTCTTCCAAGCCTATGTAAATTTTTAAATGCATTGTAAACCATTTAGAGTTTTATTTCATCTGAATCTGTCTTATTGTGAATCTTTAATCCTTCTCTCTCCAGGAGAGATTTTAAACTGTTAAAGCTGCATGGTGACTTTGGCTGTTGCCTCTGCCCCCTTAGTTTCCCAATGTGGCAGAGGTACATTTACCACAAGCTTTGGGATCCATGCTCACCACTGAGTCTGGGAAGCAGTGGGTCTATTCCTCCATCCAGCAGTGTGTCGCCCAGAATGCCCCCCTTTTTTGGTTTCTGCTAGCAACAGCAAATCCACCATTCAGTAGGCTGCCAAGCTTGTAGTTTCCTCTGTGTACTGTGGCAGGAATCTGCCATGCTGTAGCTCAGGCCCACATGTTACCATGTTTCTGTGTCATGACTTGCATGAGAGACATCTAGAAAGCAATGCTTGGCTTCATTTTAAAACCACTTTTTAAAGCTTTCTCAGATTTTGGGTGGAATTTCTTGCCCTACATTGGGTGCCAAAATGTAGCCAGAGGTTTCTTCAGTCCTGCCAGGCCCCACAGTTGGGTTGAATCTCTCCCAAACATGTCCCACAGCTCCTTGGTCCCAAGTAAACACACAGAAGCTTATATTACTTACAAACTGTATGGCCTATGGGTCAGGCTTCTTGTTAGCTAGCTCTTATAACTTAACTCAACCCATTTCTATTAATCTATATGTTGTAAAGTGGCTGTGGCATTACTGGTCTGCAGGTATCTTATTGCTCCTTGGGCAGAGGGCTGGCATCTCTCACATTCTGTCTTTCTCTTTCCTGTATCTCTGTTAGAATTTCCCACCTGCCTCTAAGCTGCCTTGCCATAGGCCAAAGAAGTTTATTTAACCAACCAGAGCAACACAAATTCACAGTGTACAGAAAGATATCCCACAGCACATATCAGTGTCTATATCCATATCCGTATCAGATGCAACACGTTAAGTACCCCCAACACCTGTGAAAATTTACTCAAAAAACTCAAGAAATAAGAACAAATCTCTTTAATAATGCACATCTGGTTCTGGCCAACATCCTAGAGAAACTATCCTCAAAGAGACATTTTTAACAGCTTGTGTAGGTCTTGGACACTAGCAATCCATATGAGTTGTCATCTGTAAATATCTTGTAGATTCCATCAGATTTTGAGCAGTTACACATATTTCACAGGGATAGGAACTGCAAAGCCTGTCTATTTCAGATAAGTGGAGATTTATAGCAAAGATATCGTCACCACTAATTTTAAAGTAGACCAATGTTGTTCCTTTTGAATCACATTGCTTGTGTCTCAGGCATTGTTCTGTTGCTGTGAAGAGACTCCATGACCAAGGCAGCTCTAATAAGAAAGTATTTAGTTCATTATCATCATGGCAAAACATGACAGCAGGTATGGCAGGTGCTGGAGCAGTAGCTGAGAGCCACATCCTGATCTGTAGGCAGAGAGAAAAACTCTAGGCTTAGCATGGGCTTTTGAAACTTCAAAGCCCATCCTCAGTGACACACTTCCTCCAACCAGGCCACACCTCCCAATCCTAATCTTTTCAACCTGGTGACTAAGCATTCAAATATAGGAACTTATAGAGGGCTATTCTTATTCAAACTACCTCACTGGTACTCTCCTACCCTCCTGGAAGAATTACACTCTTCTTGTAAGAGAAATGGGACTTAATGATGATTGTTAGCCAGTGTTATCCCTTTTGAACTGCCCATTAGAGCCATGTTCTTTAATATGGGAATGGAGCCTAATTCACAACTAGCTTAACAAACAAATATTAGCAGAAATATATTCTCAGAAGCCTAAACTACAATTATGTTCAGGGTACAACTATTTTCCTACAGTTTCTAACAAGTCTTCCTAGTTTACTACTTATCAACCAGTCATATGAGAGGTAGCACTGTCTTAGCTAAAGCCTACCTTGTGCAGCTTAGTATTTCCTAAGCAAGTTTACTGCTGAATCCTTTGTAGCATTAACTCATCACTCTCAGTTTTCCTACATCATATTTTTATATTGTTTATTTTTTGATACTAGGTCTCATGTAGCCCCAGGCTGGCCTCCACCTCAATAGCAGCAAGAGATGATCTTGAACTCCTGATC
Source organism: Peromyscus leucopus (assembly GCF_004664715.2). Taxonomy (NCBI): domain Eukaryota; kingdom Metazoa; phylum Chordata; class Mammalia; order Rodentia; family Cricetidae; genus Peromyscus; species Peromyscus leucopus. Next base: position 169,199,220 of record NC_051063.1, on the reverse strand, counting down.
CACCTCATTTACCTCCCCAGTGCTGAGCTGATAGTAAGAGCCATCCACCCACAGCCATACTATAATGCAGTACTGATCAGATCATCCAGCATCCATGCAGACTTCCATAGTGGTGGATTGACCCTGAAATTGCTAGGTCCTCAGAAGGGGAAAGGTGGCCAGGGGAGGTCTTCCTCTGTATCACTCTGTGTCTAAGTGTTTTCACAGGGTAGCAACAATATCTGCACTGACTAACAACAATCCTGGTGCCCTTATGCTTGGCAGCTTCGAGAAAAATATGGAGATGTGTTCATAGTGCACCTGGGACCGAGGCCCGTGGTCATGCACGGAGGCCATAAGGGAGGCTCTGGTGGACCAAGCTGAGGCTTTCTCTGCCTGGGGGACAATTGCTGTGGTTAGACCAGTCTTCAAGGACTATGGTAGGAGTCTCAAAGTTTGGGTTGAGGTGGGCTGGAGAATGGGCCCAGAGATGCCTTACACTGAGGCTGTCATCCACAAGATTCAGAGATTTTTCAGATCTAGTCCCGATTGGTGTGCCACACAGGGTTACCAAAGACACTTTGTTCCGAGGGTACCTGCTCCCCAAGGTAAGATCAGCTGCGATTCCACATCTCTACTCTATGATCACCCTCCACTCACCTCATCACCAACCTCAGCCTGTTTGTGGTTTCCTACATTCTGTCTTTCTCAGGGACTGACAGTTTGCAGATGGGAGTCAGGGTATGCTAATATCTTTGTGTCTCATAATGTCTCCTAGAACATTGAAGTGTACCCCATTCTGAGTGCAGCTCTCCATGACACAACTCCATTACACAGCCAGACACCTTCAACCCTGACCACTTCCTGGATGCCAATGGGGCTCTGAAGAAAAATGAAGCTTTCATGCCCTTTTCTATAGGTGAGACTCACTTGTGCTTCTTTTCCAAGACACTAGAGAGTAGACTTATCCTCCAGGACACAGATAGGACTAGGTCCATATTTACTGAGTCTGTTCCAGCTGCTTTGCCTGAGCCATCCCATTCAACCTGGCTATAGTTCAATAAGAGGACTCTTGAACTAAAGGAGCATTCTGGCCATTAGGACTTTGGGAAATTATTTAATAGCCTCTAAACCTGAGCAAATGCATTTTCTTAAGAAACGTCAGCAAGAACAACTGACATCATCTATGAACACTTCTGTGAACAGGGCAGGGATATCCTAGAAGGCATAGACTTTAGCTGAGCACTGGGGAGATGGAGCTTGTCTTGACATGCTTGTTTCTGTGTGCAGTAAATACTCTGGCTTGGTAAAATGTAAGAGGAATAAAAGTTACTAGCATTTATTTGAGCAAAGAAACCATCCATGATGGATAATCTTTTGAACCAGAGAAATTTCAGAGCTACAGCACCCATCAGTGCCAGCACCCGGTGTCTACAGACAATAGGGAGCTGGGCATGGACACACAGCTCAGTTGTTGCCACTTCTGCTTTTGCCTTACTTGGCCATGCTGGAGTAGTTGGCAGCCTTGGGTAGGTAAACTGCTATGAAAGACTGAAAGTTGTTCTTCATTGCAAGATATACTCTCAAGTTATTGAGTAGTTGTGTTGGCTGTTGTGTTTGGTTAATTTGTTAGTACCTCCAGCCAAATTTAATTGAGTTTAATAGACTCTTTGGGGTTTAAACATCAAATATTTGTGTTCATGTTTTTATCTTTTGGAGAAAGGGGCCTTCTAGAAACAATCCCTTAGCCTTTAGTTGACCCCACACTCCATGTCCTCATGATAGGGAACTCAGGGCTGAGTGTGTGTTATGTAATTTCTCTTCAAAAGAGCCACAACTCCAGCCTCTCCTTGGTACATTCTAGATGATGTTCTCCTGCTGAGCGTCTCTTTTCTTATCCCATCACTGAGGGATTTTAGGCAAGTTTTCTCCTACTGAGCCATGTCTAAGCTAAGAATTGTCTAGTGTTGAGTGTACAAGTGACTTCAGTGACCCTGGGTTCAGTCTTGCTCTTGGCTCTGTCCAGTATAACAGCTTCCTTTCATTTTGATCTTCAGAGTTGTAAACATGTAGGGTGTGAGATAAAAGTGAATTATTTGTATAAGAGTCCCAAGTTTAGAAAGGCAGGTTGTGGGGAAAGAAGATGTAAGAAGAAGACATGGAAGGAATGCATGACCAGATGTGATTGGACAGAGAAGTTGGAGGGTTTAGAATGTTGGCTAGGAAGTTTAGAAAAAGCAAGCAGAAAAGAATAGATAATAAGACACGTAGTGATGGTCGGTACAGACACAACTTCGAGGAGACTGCTGTGGAATGCAAGCAAGCCAGTAAGCAAGCTAGAGAGTGAGCAAGCAAGCAAGCAAGCCAAAAGGATATTAGAACCAAAGAGATATGAGCGGTGTCTGAATCACCAGCTCCAGGCATGGGGACATTGTGTTGAGAGTGAGATCAGCCATTAAAAGCTGCTCTGGAAAATTTTGGGTCATAAAATGAGTTCTAGGAGAACTGTCTCAGAGAGATACTCCATGAATTTCTAAGCTCATGTCACCTAAGTTCTGGAAATGGAATGCCCAAGGGGATAGGGTACTTTCCCTAGACACCCCTACACAGGCACGATTTCCCAACAACTGGAGGGCACAGGCGTTGCTGGGAAATCCCTCCTCCACCTGGATGCCTGTGGTGGTTTGTTGCAGATTAAGAATCCCTTAGGTACAGGGCAGGTGGTGGAGCCTCTGCCTGGTCTTTCAGGCTCCTATTGTTCTGTGGTGCTCCATGCCTGAGGTGAAAAACCTTATGTCTCTGAGAATCCAGTGGGTGCCATAGAATCCTTATCATGTGCTCCTGCCCATTCTCAATTTTATGAACAATTGTGTTTGCGAACTTGTTGAATTTCTTTGATCTCAAGCTGAAAAAGCAAAGGGAGCAGAGAGAAAGAAATAAATGTGGGGGTGGAGGATGAGAGAGAGAGGACACAGAAAGAGGAGAGACAGAGGTTTTCCTCTGTAGCCCATCATCTTCTTGCCTCAGTTTCCCAAATGCTGCACTTGCACACATGTGCCTCCATGTCTGGCTCATACAGGACCCTTAACATCCAGTTGTTAACCCCAGATTCTTTGTAAACAGTACCTTCACCCTCAGGGAAGCCAATGAGATGGGTTCAAATACCTCACATGAGCTAGGAGGGAGCACTAAAGATATCGCATTATACGTTTGTACACAGACACACTTTGTTATTATTCCAAGTGAGTTCTTATAGTTCAGTAATGAAGGACTTTCGTAATCTAACAAAAGAGAAATCTGTCAGAAGTGACCATGAGACACCCACCAAAAATTTGTACCTGATTTATGTTTGATTTATTGTATATATGTTTGCATGCATATACATGTGTGCTATGGTGGGTGTGTATGTCTTTATATCACAGGACAGACTTTGGGGGTTGGTTCTCTCCTAACAACATGTGGATTCAGAGGATTTAACTGATGTCTTCAGAACTGATGGCAGGCCCCTTTCCATGCTAAGATATCTCACTGTCCCTTGTCCCAGTTCTTTAAGGTTTTGGGAACCTCTTTAACGTTTTTTGAATTGCAGGTGAGGGTCAAACTCACTTTTATTCTTTGCAATGGGCCGAGTTGTCTGGGTGTAGGGATGGGAAACTCTGGAAGTTGTATACTGCCCTGGGGCTCACATGGTTCATCCTCTGTGCCCAAAGGAAAGCGCATTTGTCTTGGTGAAGGCATTGCCCGCAATGAATTGTTCCTTTTCTTCACCACCATTCTCCAGAACTTCTCTGTGTCCAGTCCCATGGCTCCACAGGACATTGACCTCAATCCCAAGGAGATTGGCTTTGGCAAAGTGCCCCCAAAATACCAGATCTGCTTCTTAGCCCACTGACTGGGCTGTGGTGTACAGGTCTCCCCGCTCCTGTTGAGAAAGGCCCCATCTTTCTGCCTCTGAGAGACCTGCCCTGGGTCCAGGCCCTGGGTCACTGCTGACTTCCTTCCTTATTCCTGCAGCTTCTGCAAAGCTGGAGGTGTGTTCTTCTGCTCTGTGAATGGCACTGGAGAAATCAATCAAGTGTCTTTCTTGATGTGTGAGCAGAGAGATTTCTGGAGTCCACATCTCATACTGAATCACTCCCAAGCCACAGTCTCCATGTGTCAGCTCCTGGTGATCCATGATCTATGCTGATGGACTCTGTATGTGATCTGAATTCTGTGTCTATAGACTTGCCTAATATGTATAGTTCACATAAACAGAATCACATAGTGTGTGATCTTTGGTGTCTGGTGTCTTTTACTTCACACAATATTATCTAGGTCCCTGTGCTTTGCAGGCCATAGTCGCGAACCTTCGTGGGCCTTTCTCATGATCTTTCTCACCCAAAAGCATAATTACCTTCTTTCCTGTGTTCTGCCAGCAGAAGGTGGGGTACTGATTTAGGCTGGGTCTTCCTGCTTCTAAGAATCTGATAAGAAATCCCTTGCTGGGGGTGGTGGTGGTGGTGGTGGTGCACGCCTTTAATCTCAGCACGCGGGAGGCAGAGCCAGGTGGATCTATGTGAGTTCAAGCCAGCCTGTGCTACCAACTGAGTTGCAGGAAAGGTGCAAAGCTACACAGAGAAACCCTGTCTCAAAATCCAAAAAAAAAAAAAAAATCCCTCACAGCATGCCCAGCAGCTTAGGTTTTAGTTGGTGCCAGATGCAGTCAAGTCAATACTCAAGAGTAGCCATCACAAGGCCCAGTCTCCTGACCTCCTGGTTACTTTTACATGCGACCTCTTGGTTGTCTGGTAACTAAGGTTCTTCTCAGAAGGGCTTCTGACTGCAAACTTGATCACATCCAGGCCAGGCTGGTGAAGGGACCACCTGTTTCCTTGTTCCGTGCCACGTTGTGAGAACCTGGAACAGCAGGTGGCTGATGCCAGGTGTTAAATATGGTGGGAAAATGGTGGGAAAATAATCAATAAGTAAATAAACAACTCAATACTGTGACAAAATGAAACATTCCTTAAACTTGTTCAATGTGCAGCTGGACCTAGTCTCTCTAATCTCTGTCACTCCCTTCAGATGACCAGAGTAAATCCTCGTCCCCAAACTCTCCGGACTGACCCAGTTCGGTGAGTCATCTGCTCTTGCTGTCTTGTCACCTTCTGACAGAAGTGTCTGGGAGCCACCCTTTGAGCAATGTTCCCTGAAACTCAGCCTCTGCACACCACACTGCTGGGACAAGCAGGTGCTTGTGGGAAGTGTCATTTATTTAACATCATCACCTAGGAAGGTGTCTCTAGGCAGCCATTGGCCAATCAGCAGGCAGCTCTCAACTCACCTTTGAGATACTAAATTTCTACCTTCATTGCCAACCTCCCTGTAGCCTAAGGTGAATTATCAGGAGGTTTGGCAAGGTAGATTTCTGGCTCACTCTCTTCCACCAGCCACAGAAACAGGACAACAAACAGAGCAGTTTGTCCTTCAAGAAAAACAGGAATGTGCAGCATGCTGAGGTAGGACCATGGCACTCTGGCTTCTCCTGAATCTTGCTAGTCTGGATCTGGGGTGGCTCCAGCTCAAGGACTTTCTCTCTCCTAGACAATGGCTTCTGCCTTTGCTGGAGAACATTTCACAAACAGACCTCATGAGCTACTCAAATCTTTCCAAGGGGTGAGATGTGGAGGAGGTCAGGGTGAGGAGGCAGGAGGTGGGAGGAAGGAAGTGATGCTCACAGGCAGCAAAGAGTTGCAAGTCCATGGTTCAACAGACATCTCCAGATCAGGTTGGGAATTCTCTTCTTCCAGCTGTGCTGTGGCACTAGAGAAGCTTCTAGAATTCTTATGAGGAAGAACAGCGGGAATGTAGGTAGGGAGATAGGCTGTGTTAGACATACTGTTGTCTCCATTCTGGAGAGCAGCATTTGCATGTGTGGAGTCTGAGAAAATCATAAAGTCTGAAGCAAATCATAAAGTCTGAAGCTGGGCAATTTCTCAGAAAAGCTTAGACCAGATTCCTCAGGGATGTGAGAGAAGGTCATGTGAAACCATAGAGCTCAAGTTTGGCTTCCTTGATGAGACCCAGACAACACTGGGGAGTGTGATCCAGAGAGGAAGGACCCATCACCAGGGTCAACTTGTAAAGTCTGGGCCTTCATTCTGCAGCTGAGGGGGAAATATGGATATACTGTCACAGCCTACATGGGCTTCAGCCTATTATAGTCCTGGGTGGATATGAGGCAATATGAAGGGCCCTAGTGGATGTGGCTGAGGGTTTCTCTGGCCAAGGACTCATGGCATCATTGATCCATATTTCAGAACAAGGAGAGAGACACCATGATAAATGAAGACCCCATGGGAATAGGAAGAAGCAGAGTGCTAAAGAGGTCCCCAGAAATCCACAAAGTTACCTCCACTATAGACTACTGGCAGTGGTCAAGAGAGTGCCTGAGCTGACTTACTGTGGAGATCGGATGGCCGAACACCCTAACTGTCATGATAGAACTCTCATCCAGTGACTGGTGGAAGCTGATACAGAGATCCACGGCCAAACTCCAGGTGGAGCTCCAGGAGTCCAACCAGTGAGAGAGAGGAAGGATTATATGAGCAAGAGATTATCGAAACCATGATTGGAAAAAGCACAGGGACAAATAGCCAAACTAGCAAAAACAATGAACTGTGAACCAATAGCTGAGGAGCCCCCATGGAAATGGACCAGGACCTCTGGATAAGTGAGACAATTGATGAACTTGAACTGTTTAGGAGGCCCCCAGGTAGTGGGACTGGGCCCTGTCCTTGGTGCATGAGCTGGCTTTTTTGGAACCTAGGGCCTATGCTGAGACACTTTGCTCAGCCTTGGTGCAGGGAGGAGGGGACTGGACCTGCCTCAACTGAATCTACCAGGCTGGGCTGACTCCCCAGGGGAGACCTTGCCTTGGAGGAGGTGGGAATGGGGGGTGGATTGTGGGGGAAGGCTCGGGGTTGGAAGATGGAGGACAGGGGAATCCGTGGCTGATAAATAAAATTAAATTAATTATAAAATAAAAAATATTTATTAAAAAAAAGAAAGACTTGGGACTTCCTCTAGGGGTTCTGTTTGACTTCCATGAAGGACTTTGTAGTAGAAAATGGGGCATGGAGACTGGCATCAACATGGAGGTTTGGGGTCTGCTGGTGGAGCTTTGGAAACCCTGGGTTGAGCCCCAGGGGTGTGTGCAGGAGGTCAACACAATAGAGACACGGAGATGGACAGTGTGGATGCTAAAGATCCAGAAAAGTGATGTAGAGGCAGGTTCATTGGATAAGGTTGGGTGATTGTAGCTGGATCCTTATATCTCCCTCAGGGAGGGTGTGAGAAGGCACTGCATCATCAATGACACAGACACCGGGAGTCCCTTGAAGGGAAATAATGAACTCATTTTTTCATAACAGGGAAGGCCTTATATACCCTCCTCCCAGCACCCAATCTGTGTGGTTATCCCTCACTGGCTGGGCATGATCAGTAACTCTGACAGTGACTAGGAACTCTGACAATGACTGTTATTAGGCCCTCAGGCAAACTCCAGATTGGCTCTTTTTTTTTTCAATAACTGGATTTATTCTGTGATAACACCCAGTCATTCACATGTACAAGAACAGGAAAATAAACCTCTCTCTCTCTCTCTCTCTCTCTCTCTCTCTCTCTCTCTCTATATATATATATATATATATATATATATATATATATATGTATATATATATGTATATATATATACACACACATACATATATACATACATACATATATATAGAAATATATATATTATTAAGAAAATTTTTTCATTCATTTTATACACCAATCAAAGATTCTTCTCTTCTGTCCTCCCATTCCCCAGCCTCCCCCTCCCAACCCCTTCTTGGCACAAGAAGGCAAGGCCTCCCATGGGGAGGCACATTCAGTAGAGGCAAGTCCAAGTCCTTTCCCCTGCCTCAAGGCTGTACAAGGTGTCCCATCATAGGTAGTGGGCTCTACAAAGTCTGCTCATGCACCAGAGATGGAATCTGATCCTACCACTGCTGCAGGCCAATTCCTGTGATATATTCCTATATCACAAGAACTCAGCTGGTTATGGCAAATCAGGGAATTCCTCCAGAAGAAGCCAAATACCAAGGAGTTTTTGGTGTTACTTGGCTTGTTATATATCAGCTGTATTCTGTTATGAAAATCATGTGTGCCTTCATAGTTTTCCCAATTGACTTTTCCCTAAGAAGGGCTAACAGTGTGGACTGATCACTCCCTGGACATACACATTCCAGGTATTGGGAGAACTGCCTCAGGAAAGACTTTTTCTGGAATCAGATATCTCCTTTGGCCACTTTCAAGGACTAGCAGTAAGAACAGTCCACAAGCAAGTCTCCTGATTTAAGACAAATTCCACAAGGAGGCACCGCCTAGGTCAGGTGGATGTTCAGTGATAACTTTACACAATTTAGCTCAGACCCTCCTTTCTTACAGCCTCTAACTCCTTATCTAACCACTTCTAGGAATATTTGGATAACCTTCTGCACTGACAGCTATGCTCAGCCAGAACCCCAGTTCAAGCCTCCCTGTAATTATCATCATTGGCAGCATCCGGCCATGTCCATCCCCAGATGGAGGAAAGTACTTTATCAGGGATACCTCTGTACTCTCTAAGAACAGACTTAAGCATCTGGGCTACCTGTTTGAGAAGGCCTGGCGGATGTGCCAATTAAGCTTTACTTCCTCCTTTCCCAAACCTTACCTCTAGTTCCAGATCTCCCTTTAACTATCACCAGAAGCATCTAGCTGTACACAGGCTGCCTAGTGACTGAGCACACTTTCCCCCACCCTGTAGAAAAAATGGCAGATAGCTTGGACAGATATGAGTCACAGGAAAAAAGAAGACAGTTTCATTTTCTCTCATTGACCTAGCAACTTATAGATTCTTAACATTTTCTACCAATCGTGTTTAAGATTATAGTTGAGCATATACAAGCCCTCTTCTTAGATATTACCTGAATTTAGCCTTTAGTTAATTTATTTCCCCATTGGTTATTTCCCTTTGGGATTGCAAATGATAATTAATGGTTATTGTCTCCCTATGTGATTCTTATCACCCCTCCGTTTGACCCTGGAAGCCTGGCTTTGCACTGCTAAGGGAATACTGCTTGTAAGTGTATATATACCAGGACTTCCAGGACATGTGGAGGACAGAGAAGAGAAAAGAGAATGGAAGAACTAGATGGGTAAGAACTTGAGAGGAACAAACTGAGGAGAGAGAAGGAGATGGGAGAGGAGATGATATGGGAAGGAACAAGATGAATGAGAACCTAGAAGGGGCAGAACTAGATGAAGGAATTAAGATAGAACCTAGAGGGAACAGCAGACAAGTGTAGAGAGAAATCCGGCAAGAAAGGAGCTAGGCATGAGAACAGAACTGAAGCTGTGTATAAAGGATGTTATGCCAGAGGAATTAAAGCAAGTGGACTATAGACCTCGGTGTGCTGAGATTCTATTTCCCGAAAATAGTCCTCGCCATTAGTAGTTCTCTCTCCCGAGCCCCTGGGATGTATAATTATTAAGGCTGGTCCCACTAATATTATACAAGATACCACCAGGGGGCCTCCCAAGCAGATCAAGCTACACAACTGTCTCACCATGCAGAGAGGGCTTAGTCCAGTCCCATGTAGGCTCCGCAGCAATTAATCCAACTTTCATGAGTTCCCTCTGGTTTGGTTGTCTTGGTATGCTTTCCCATCATGATCCTGATGCACTTGCTCATAGAATCCTTCCTCTCTAACTTTGACTGGACTCCTGGAGCTCTGTCTAGTGATTGGCTGTGGATCTCTGCATCTTCTTCCATTAGTCATTGGAGAAAAGTTCTGTGGTGACAGTTAGGGTATTCACCGGTCTGATCTCTGGGGCAAGCCAGTTCAGTTCAGGCACCCTCTCCACTATTGCTAGTGGCCCAGGCTGGGGTCATCCTTGGGGATTCCTGGCAACTTCCCTAGCACTGGGTTTCTCTCTATCCCCATGATATCTTCTTCCATTATGGTATCTCTCTCATTGCTTTCCCACTCCATCCTTGTTTCAGCTCAACCATCCCATTCCCTTATGTTCTCATCCTCTATCCCCTATCCTCCATTGCCCACCCCTTACCCCTGGTTTACTCATGGAGATCTCATTTATTTCCCCTTCCCAGGGTGGTCCACATGTTCCCTCTTTGGGTCTTCCCTGTTAGTTAGCTTCTCTGGAGTTGTGGGTTGCTGCCTGATTACCCTTTGCTTTATATCTAGTATCCACTTATGAGTGGGTACATACCCTGTTTGTCCTTCTGAGTCTGGGTTACTTCACTCAGGATGATATTTTCTAGTTCCATCCATTTGCCTGCAAATTTCATGTCATTGTTTTTCTCTGCTGAGTAGTACTCTACTGTGTATATGCACCCCATTTTCTTAATCCATTCTTCAGTTGAGGGGCATCTAGATTGTTTCTAGGTTCTGGCTATTATGAATAATGCTGTTATAAACATAGTTGAGCATGTGTCCTTGTGGTATGATTGAGTATTCCTTGGGTATATGCCCAAGAGTGGTTTAGCTGGGTCTTGAGGAAGATTGATTCCCAATTTTTTGATTGCCATACTGATTTCCAAAGTGGTTGTACCAGTTTGCACTCCCACCAACAGTGGAGGAGTGGTCTCCTTGCTCCATATCCTCTCCAACATAAGCTGTCTTCAGTGCTTTTGATCTTCGCCATTCTGACAGGTATAAGATGGTATCTCAGAGTTGTTTTGATTTGCATCTCCCTGATAATTAAGGACACTGAGGAATTCCTTAAATGTCTTTCAACCATTTGAAGTTCTTCCTTTGAAAATTCTGTTTATCTCTATAGCCCATTTTTAATTGGATTGTTTGTTATTTTGATGACTCATTTCTTGAATTCTTTATATATTTTGGAGATCAGCCCTCTGTCAGGTGTGGGGTTGGTGAAAATCTTTTCCCATTCTGTAGATTGTCATTTTGTCATATGTACTGTGTCCTTTGCCTTACAGAAGCTTCTCAGTTTTAGGAGGTCCCATTTATTAATTGTTACTCTCAGTGCCTGTGCTACTGGTGTTATATTTAGGAAGTGATCTCCTGTGCCCATGCATTCAAGATGACTTCCTACTTTCTCTTCTATCAGGTTCAGTGTAACTGGTTTTATATTGAGGTCTTCGATCCACTTGGACTTGGCGATAGATATGGATCTATTTGCAATCTTCTACATGCTGACATCCAGTTATGCCAGCACCATTTGTTGAAGATACTTTCTTTTTTCTATTGTACAGTTTAGGCTTCCTTGTTAAAAATCAGGTGTTCATAGATATGTCAGGGTCTTCAATTCAATTCCATTGATCCACATGTAGGTTTTTATGCCAATACTAAGCTGTTTTTATTACTATAGCTCTATAGTAGAGCTTGAGGTCAGGGATCGTCATGCCTCCAGAGGTGGCTTTGTTGTGCAGGATTCTTTTTGCTCTCCTGGTTTTTTTTTTCTCCAGATTAAGTTGAGTATTGTTTTTTCCAGGTTTGTGAAGAATTGTGTTGAGATTTTGATGGGAATTGCATTGAATCTGTAGATTCCTTTTGATGAGTTTGCCATTTTTACTTTGTCAGTCCTTCCTATCCATGAGCATGGGAGATCTTTCCATTTTCTGACATCTTCAATTTCTTTCTTCAGAGACTTGCCGTTCTCATCATACAGGTCTTTCACTTGCTTAGTTAGAGTTACTCCAAGGTATTTTATATTATTTGTGGCTATTGTAAAGGGTGATGTTTCTCTAATTTCTTTCTCAACCCATTTATCGTTTATATATAGGAGGGCTACTGATTTTTTTGAGTTGATCTTGTATCCTGCCACATTACTGAAGATGTTTATCAACTGTAGGAGTTTCCTCATGGAATTTTTGGGGTCACTTATTTATCATATCATCTGCAAATAGTGAAAGTTTGACTTTTTCCTTTCCAATTTGTATCCCCTTTGATCTCCTTTTGATGTCTTACTGCTCTAGCTTGGACTTCTAGTACTATATTGAATACATATGGGCAAAGTGGACAGTCTTGCCTTGTTCCTGATTTTAGTGGGATTGTTTTGAGTTTCTCTCCATTTAATTTGATGTTGGCTGTTGGCTTGCTGTAAATTACCTTTATTATGTTTAGGTATGTTCCCTGTATTTCTGATGTCTCCAAGACCTTTATCATGAAGGAGTGTTGGATTTTGTCAAAGGCTTTTTCAGCATCCAATGAGATGATCATGTTTTTTTTTTTCTTTCAGTTTGTTTATATGGTGTATTACATTGACAGATTTTCATATGTTGAATCATCCTTACATTCATGGGATAAAGCCTATTTGATCATGGTGGGTAATGTTTCTTAGAATTGGTTTGCCAATATTTTATTGAGTATTTTTGCATCAATGTTGATGAGGGAGTTTGGTCCATAATTCTCTTTCTTTGTTGCATCTTTGTGTGGCTTGGGAATCAGAGTAACTGTAGCCTTATAAAACGACTTTGGTAACATTCCTTCTGTTTATATTGTGTGGAACAATTTGAAGAGTACTGATGTTAACTCTTCTTTGAAAATCTGGTAGAATTCTACATTGAAACCATCTGGTCCTGGGCTCTTTTATTTATTTATTTTTTTGGTTGGGAGACTTTTTTTTGTAATTCTTTTTATTTATTTATTTATTTATTTATTTATTTATTTATTTATTTATTTATTTTATTTTACAATACCATTCAGTTCTACATATCAGCCACGGGTTCCCCTATTCTCCCCCTCCCCCCTCCTCCCTTACCCCAGCCCACCCCCCATTCCCACCTCCTCCAGGGCAAATCTTCCCTCGAGGACTGCGATCAACCTGGTAGACTCAGTCCAGGCAGGTCCAGTCCCTTCCTCCCAGACTGAGCCAAGTGTCCCTGCATAAGCTCCAGGTTTCAAACAGCCAACTCATGCAATGAGCACAGGACTTGGTCCCACTGCCTAGTTGCCTCCCAAACTGATCAAGCCAATCAACTGTCACACCTATTCAGAGGGCCTGATCCAGATGGGGGCCCCTCAGCCTTTGGTTCATAGTTCATTTGTTTCCATTCATTTGGCTATTTTTTTCAATAATTGAGTAAAACCGAAATTTATTATATGCCACAGTCGTCCTAGGGACCTCCATGCTATATATATAGCCTCTATGGTTCTATGGGTTGTGGTCTGATTGTTCCTTATTTTATATCTAGAATCCACTTATGATGAGTACATACCATGACTGTCTTTCTGGGTTTGGGTTACCTCACTCAGGATGATTTTTTCTAGTTCCATCCATTTGCCTGCAAATTTCATGCTTTCATTGTTTTTCTCTGCTGAGTAGTACTCCATTGTGTATATGTACCACATTTTTTTCATCCATTCTTCCATTGACGGGCATCTAGGTTGTTTCCAGGTTCTGGCTATTACAAATAGTGCTGCTATGAACATAGCTGAGCATGTATCTTTATGGTATGAATCAGCATTCCTTGGGTATATATATGCCCAAGAGTGGGATGGCTGGGTCTTGAGGTAGTTCGATTCCTAATTTTCTGAGAAACCGCTATACTGATTTCCACAGTGGTTGTACAAGTTTACATTCCCACCAACAGTGCAGGAGTGTTCCCTTTGCTCCACATCCTCTCCAACGTTGACTGTCATTGGTGTTTTTGATCATAGCCATTCTGACAGGTGTAAGGTGGTATCTCAGAGTCATTTTGATTTGCATTTCTCTGATGATTAAGGATGTTGAGCATTTCTTTAAATGTCTTTCAGCCATTTGTGATTCTTGTTTTGTGAATTCTCTGTTTAGCTCTTTAGCCCATTTTTTAATTGGATTGTTCAGTATTTTGGTGTCTAGTTTCTTGAGTTCTTTATATGCTTTGGAGATCAGTCCTCCCTCTGTCAGATGTGGGGTTGGTAAAGGTCTTTTCCCATTCTGTAGGCTGTCTTTTTGTCTTATTGACCCTGTCTTTTGCCCTGCAAAAGCTTCTCAGTTTCAAGAGGTCCCATTTATTAATTGTTGTGCTCAGGGTCTGTGCTGTTGGTGTTTTATTTAGGAAATGGTCTCCGGTGCCAATGCATTCGAGAGTGCTTCTTACTTTCTTTTCTATTAAGTTTAATGTAACTGGATTTATGTTCAGGTCTTTGATCCACTTGGACTTGAGTTTTGTGCATGGTGACAGATATGGAACTCTTGGTAATCTTTTACATATTGAGATCCAGTTATGCCAGCACCATTTGTTGAAGATACTTTCTTTTTTCCATTGTATAGTTTTGGCTCCTTTGTCAAAAACCAGGTGTTCATATGTGCATGGATTAATGTCAGGGTCTTCAATTCGATTCTATTGGTCCGTATGTCATTTTTTATACCAGTACCAAGCTGTTTTTATTACTATAGCTCTATAGTAGAGTTTGAGGTCAGGGATGGTGATGCCTCCAAAGGTTGCTTTATCGTATAGGATTCTTTTAGCTATCCTGGGTCTTTTGTTTTTCCATATGAAGTTGAGTATTTTTCTTTCCAAGTCTGTGAAGAATTGTGTTGGGATTTTGATGGGGATTGTATTGAATCTGTAGATTGCTTTTGGTAAGATTGCCATTTTTACTATGTTAGTCCTACCTATCCACGAGCATGGGAGATCCTTCCATTTTCTGATATCTTCTTCAATTTCTTTCTTTAGAGATTTAAAGTTCGTATCAAAAAGGTCCTTCACTTGTTTAGTTAGTGTTATCCCAAGGTATTTTATATTATTTGTGGCTATTGTAAAGGGTGATGTTTCTCTGACTTCTTTCTCAGCCCCTTTATCATTTGTGTATAGGAGGGCTACTGATTTTTTTGAGTTGATCTTGTATCCTGCCACTTTACTGAAGGAGTTTATCAGCTGTAGGAGTTCCCTGGTAGAGTTTTTGGGGTCACTTATGTATACTATTATATCTGCAAATAGTGAAAGTTTGACTTCTTCCTTTCCAATTTGTATCCCTTTGATCTCCTTTTGTTGTCTTATTGCTCTAGCTAGAACTTCTAGTACTATATTGAATAAATATGGGGAGAGTGGACAGCCTTGTCTTGTTCCTGAATTTAGTGGTATCGCTTTGAGTTTCTCTCCGTTTAATTTGATGTTGGTTGTTGGCTTGCTATAAATTGCTTTTATTATGTTTAGAAATGTTCCTTGTATTCCTGATCTTTCTAAGACCTTTATCATGAAGGGGTGTTGGATTTTGTCAAAGGCTTTTTCAGCATCTAAGGAGATGATCATGTGGTTTTTTTTCTTTCAGTTTGTTTATATGGTGTATTACATTGACTGATTTTCATATGTTGAACCATCCTTGCATCCCTGGGATGAATCCTACTTGTCGTGATGGATAATTGTATTGATGTATTCTTGGATTCGGTTTGCCAATATTTTGTTGAGTATTTTTGCATCAATGTTCATGAGGGAGATTGGTCTGTAGTTCTCTTTCTTTGTTGCATCTTTGTGTGGTTTGGCTATCAGGGTAATTGTAGCCTCGTAAAAAGAGTTTGGTAGTGTTCCTTCTGTTTCTGTTGTGTGGAACACTTTGAAGAATATGGTATTAGTTCTTCTTTGAAAGTCTGGTAGAATTCTGCACTGAAACCATCTGGTCCTGGGCTTTTTTTGGTTGGGAGACTTTTGATGACTGTTTCTATTTCTTTAGGGGTTATTGGTCTATTTAAATGGTTTATCTGGTCTTGATTTAATTTTGGTATGTGGTATTTATCCAGAAAATTGTCCATTTCTTCCTGGTTTTCCATTTTTGTGGAGTACAGGTTTTTGAAGTATGATCTGATGATTCTCTGGATTTCCTCATTGTCTGTTGTTATGTCTCCTTTTTCATTTGTGATTTTGTTAATTTGGGTGCTCTCTCTTTGCCTTTTGGTTAATTTGGCAAGGGGTTGGTCTATCTTGTTGATTTTTTCAAAGAACCAACTCTTTGTTTCATTGATTTTTTTGTATTGTTCTCTTGTTTTCTATTTCATTGATTTCAGCCCTCAATTTGATTATTTCCTGGCGTCTGTTTCTCCTGGGTGAGTTTGTTTCTTTTTGTTCTAGAGCTTTCAGTTGTGCTGTTAATTCATTGGTATGGGATTGCTCCATCTTCTTTATGTGTGCATTTAGAGCTATGAATTATCCTCTTAGCACTGCTTTCATAGTGTCCCATAAGTTTGGGTATGTTGTACTTTCATTTTCATTGAATTCTAGGAACTCCTTAATTTCTTTCTTTATTTCTTCCTTGACCCATTGATGTTTCAGGTGGGCGTTATTCAGTTTCCATGAGTTTGTGGGTTTTCTATAATTTTTGTTGTTGTGGTCTAACTTTAAGGCATGGTGGTCTGATAAGATACAGGAGGTTATTCCAATTTTTTTGTATCTGTTGAGATTTGTTTTGTGGCCAGGCATGTGGTCAATTTTTGAGAAGGTTCCATAGGGTGCTGAGAAGAAGGTATATTCTTTTGTGTTAGGATGGAATGTTCTGTAGATATCTATTAAGTCCATTTGAGTCATAACATCTGTTAGGTCCTTTATTTCTTTGTTAAGTTTCAGTCTGGTAGATCTGTCTTTTGGTGAGAGTAGTGTGTTAAAATCTCCCACTACTAATGTGTGGGGTTTGATGTGCATTTTAAACTTTAGTAGTGTTTCTTTTATGAATGTGGGTGCTTTTGTATTTGGAGCATAAATGTTTAGAGTCAAGATTTCATCTTGGTGGATTTTTCCTGTGATAAAAATGTAATGTGCATCCTGATCTCTTTTGGTTGATTTTAGTTTGAAGTCTATTTTATTAGATATTAGGATAGCTACACCAGCTTGTTTCTTAGGTCCATTTGCTTGGAAAGCCTTTTCCCAGCCCTTTACTCAGAGGTAGTGTCTTTCTTTGAAGTTAAGGTGTGTTTCTTTTATGCAGCAGATCGATGGGTCCTGTTTTCTTATCCATTCTGTTAGCCTGTGTCTTTTTATAGGTAGTTGAGACCATTGATATTGATGGATATTAATGACCAGTGATTTTTAATTCCTGTTATTTTTTGTGGTTGTGTTGTATTGTCCTTCTTTGTTGTATGTTGTTGTGGGATTATCTATTGCTTGATTTTTCATAGATGTGTTTAGCTTCTTTGGGTTGGATTTTCCCTTCTAGTGCTTTCTGTAGGGTTGGGTTTGTGGACAGGTATTGATTAAATCTGGTTTTATCCTGGAATATTTTGTTTACTTTGCCTATGGTGATTGAGAGTTTTGCTGGGTATAATAGTCTGGGTTGGCATCCGTGCTCTCTTAGTGTCTTCATGAGATTTGTCCATGATCTTCTAGCTTTCATAGTCTCTATTGAGAAGTCTGGTGTTATTCTGATGGGTTTGCCTTTATATGTTACTTGGTCTTTTTCCTTTGCAGCTCTTAATATTTTTTCTGTGTGTTTAGTTTTTTGATTATTATGTGGCGAGGGGACTTTTTTTTTGAATCCAGCCTATTCGGTGTTCTGTAAGCTTCTTGTATCTTCATAGGTATTTCTTTCTTTAGGTTAGGAAAGTTTTCTTCTATGATTTTGTTGAATATATTTTCTGTGCCTTTGAGTTGGTATTCTTCTCCTTCTTCTATCCCTATTATTCTTAGGTTTGGTCTTTGCATGGTGTCCCAAATTTCTTGGATGTTTTGTATTACAACTTATTTGTCTTTATTGTTTTCTTTGACTGACGAATCTATTTTCTCTATTGTATCTTCAGTGTCAGAGATTCTCTGTTCCATCTCTTGCAATTGGTTGGTTATGCTTGTTTCTGTAGTTCCTGTTCGTTTAGTCAGGATTTCTATTTCCAGCATTCCCTCAGCATGTGTTTTCTTTATTGTCTCAAATTCATTTTTCAGATCTTGGAATGTTTCTTTCACCTGTTTAATTGCTTTTTCTTGGCTTTCTTTGATTTCTTCCCTTTTTTTTTGTTTTTTTTTCTTCCATTTCTTTAAGGGAGTTTTTTTATTTCCTCTTTAATGGAGTTTTTCATTTCCTCTTTAAGGGATTTTTTAATTTCCTCTTTAAGGGAATGTTTTATTTCTTCTTTAAGGGCCTCTATCATCTTCTTGAAGTCATTTTTAGGATTGATTTCTTCTGTTTCTTCTGTCTTGGTATGTTCAGGTCTTGCAGGTGTAGAATCTCTAGGTTCTGATGTTGCCATATAGGTCTTTATGTTGTTGCCTATATTTTTACACTGGCGTCTACACATCTCTTCATCTGCTCGGTGAAGGTGGTGTCTGTGTCTGAGAGTGCCTCTCATTCTAATTTTTAGTCTTGGTTCACTAGGAGTTCTTGGTTAAATTGGTGCTATTGGGCTGTTTCTTCATGAGCAGCTGATCTCAGTCGGTGAAGTATATACTTATGATTCTGGTGATCTGGTTTGGTGGCTGGGCAGCGCCTTCTTCTGTGTTTTCAGGTCACGTTTTGTTCATTCGTCAACTCCTCAGCTGATCTTGTTTCTTCAGACTTCAAACTGTAGGGATCTGAATCCTCTCCCTGATGGATTTCAGCTGAGCGGGGTAGTCTCACCAACACCTCCAAGTTGTTGGGTTTTGCAGGATCAGCAGCTGGGCCCTGGGTTGTCCTCAGACGGAGTGTTCAGATTTGTTCTGGTTCCGTCCCATGGAGATAGCTTCTTCCCTGGGTGTTGGGGTTAGAGGCATCCCTGTTCCAAGCTTTTGATTAAGAGTTTGTTTTCACTAGCTCTTCAGTGGGTAATAGCTCTGTTTCTAGTCTTTATTGCGACTGTGGTGGGCCTGCCTGCCTCCAAACTGGGCCTGCCTGCCTCTGCCAGGCCAGTCTACCTCTGCCGACTGCCACGGGCCTACCTGCCTCTGCTTGTGGCCATTCCCATGCCTGTCTACCTTTGCGGGCCGCCGCTGAAGGGCCTACCTGCCCCTGCCTGTCATCGCTGCTGGCCTGTCTGTCTGTGCGGGCCGCCGCCAGGCCTGTATGTCTCTGCTACCTGTCTCTGCTTGTCGCTGCTGCTGTGCCTGTCTACCTCTGTGGACCTCCATCGGGCCTGTATGTCCCTGCTGGCCACCCCTGCTGGGCCTACCTGACTCTGCCTGCTGCCGACGCCGGGCCTGTCTGTCTCTGCTGGCCGCCATTGGGCCTGTATGTCTCTCCCGGCCTGCTGCGGGCCTACCTACCTGTGCTTGTCACCACTGCCATGCCTGTCTGTCTCTGCTGGCCGCCACTGCCGCAGGCCTACCTACCTCTGCTTGTCACTGCTGCCATGCCTGTTTCTTTTGTTTGTATTTTTAATGTAGGCATTTAGTGCTATGAACTTGCATCTTAGAACTGCTTCTCTTGTGTCCCATGAGTTTGGGTATGCTGTGTATTCATTTTTATTGAATTCTAGAAAGTCTTTAATTCCTTTCTTTATTTCTGTCTTCACCTATTTTCATTCAGTAGAAAGTTGTTCAGTCCCCATGGACTTGTAAGGTTTCTGTTGTGGTTGATATCCAGTTTTAATCCATGGTGTTCTGATAGCATGTGTGATGTGAATTTAATTTTGTTGTATCTGTTGAGACTTACTTTGTGATGGAGTATGTTGTCAGTTTTGGAGAAAGTTCCATTACGTGCTGAGGAGTGCATATATTCTTTTGAGTTTGCGTAAAATGATCTATAAATATCTGCTAGGTTCATTTGCTTTATACCATCAGTTAGCTCCAGCATTTCTCTGTTTCGTTTTTGTTTGGATGAGCTACTGAGGAGAGTGGAGTATTGAAGACCCCCAACATCAGTGTGTGAGTGTCAATGTGTGATTTAAGCTGTGGTAGTGCTTCTTTTACAAACTTGGGTGTCCTTGTGTTTTGGGCAAAGTTGCTAAGAATTGAAATGTCCTCTTGGTAAATTTTTTTCTTGAGTATGTAGTGTACTTCCCTATGTCTTTGGATTGGTTTGAAATCTGTTTTGTTAGATACTAAAATGGCTACACCAGCTCATTTCTAAGTTCCATTTACTTGGTGTTGTTGTTGGTGTGGTGGTGTGTGTGTTTCTTTCAGGAACCATTATCATCAGCTATTGCAGGATGCTGTGAGAATTCCACCATCATTTACAGGGTCAACCCACCAAAATCAAGGATTCTGATGGAGGATTCTTTATTCTGTCTGTTTAGTGGTTTGATTATTATGTGGTAAGGGGACTTTTTTTTGATCCAGTCTATTTGGTGTTCTGTAAGCTTCTTGTATCTTTATAGGCATTTCCTTCTTTAGGTTGGGAAAGTTTTTGTCTATGATTTTGTTGAATATAATTTCTCTGCCTTTGAGTTGGCCATCTTCTTGTTCTTGTTGTTCTTGTTCTTGTTCCTTGTTCTTGTTCTTGTTCTTGTTTTTGTTGTTCTTGTTCTTGTTGTTCTTGTTCTTGTTCTTGTTGTTCTTGTTCTTGTTCCTTGTTCTTGTTGTTCTTGTTCTTGTTCCTTGTTCTTGTTGTTCTTGTTCTTGTTCTTCTTTTTCTTCTTGTTCTTGTTCTTCTTCTTGTTCTTGTTCTTCTTCTTGTTCTTGTTCTTCTTGTTCTTGTTCTTCTTTTTCTTGTTCTTGTTCTTCTTGTTCTTCTTCTTGTTCTTCTTCTTGTTCTTCTTCTTGTTCTTCTTCTTCTTCTTCTTCTTCTTCTTCTTCTTGTTCTTCTTGTTCTTGTTCTTCTTGTTCTTGTTCTTGTTCTTCTTGTTCTTCTTCTTGTTCTTGTTCTTCTTCTTGTTCTTGTTCTTCTTCTTCTTCTTCTTCTTCTTCTTCTTCTTCTTCTTCTTCTTCTTCTTCTTCTTCGGTTTAGTCTTTTCATAGTGTCCCAAATTTCCTGAACATTTTTGGTTATGACTTTGTTAGCTTTAGTGTTTTTTTTGACTGATGATTCCATTTACTCTATGGCATCTTCAATGCTAGAGATCCATTCTTTCATCTCTTGCACTCTGATGGTTATGCTTGCATCTGATGTATGCTTGCATTGTTCCTGTTTGTTTACTCAGATTTTCTACTTCCAGCATTCTCTCAGTTTGTGTCTTTTTTATTGTCTCAATTTAAGTTTTCAAATCTTGAGCTGTTTCCCTCACTTGTTTAATTGCTTTCTCTTGGCCTTCTTTAAGGTATTTTCTGGTTTCTTCCAATTTTTTGTTTGACTTTTCCTTGAATTAAGGGAAATTTCATTTCCTCTTTAAAGATCTCTATCATCTTCTTAAGGTCATTTTTAAGGTTGAATTTTTCTGTTTCTTCTCTGTTAGGATGTTCAGGTCTTGCTCATGTACGTTCTAATGGAGCCATATTGGTTTTTATGTTGTTGACTCTATTTTTGCACTGGCATCTACCCATCTCTTTCTCCACTTGGTGCAAGTGGTGTCTGTGTCTGAGGGAGCCTCTCTTGGTCTTATGGATACTATTGGTCTAGTGGAAGCCCTTGGTCTAATCGGTGCTGTTGTACTCTTTGTGTCAAGGAGCAGGTCTTAGTCAAATCAGGCACTGGCAGGCTCTGTCTTAGATTACAGTTGCAATTTCAGAGTGTGCTTGGTAGTTGGGTGAGGTGGGGCTTGTGGGTTGCAGGGTCTGATGGAGGATAGTGATAGTCTGACCTGTCTGAAGAAGGTCTGCTTGTTGACTGGCCTGTAACTGGGACTGCAAAGGGTGGTGGTGTGGGGGCACAGGGTTGTGCCCCTGGACCCAAAGCCTAGGGGCTAGGCTGTTCGGGTATGAGGATAAAGACTCACCTCTTAGTCCAATCGGATGCTGGAAGGCTGTCTCAGGGAACAGTTGCAGTCTCCTGGAGTTTTTCTTCCAGCACTTTGTTTAGGGCTATACTTTTAGATAAATATTGTCTAAATTTGACTTTATCTTTGAATATCTTAATTTCTCTATCTATGGTGATTGAAAGTTTCCTGGCTATATAATCTAGGCTGGCATCTGTGGTCCCTTTGAGTCTGCAGTACATCTGTCTGGGCCCTTCTGGCTTATAGTGTATCCATTGGGAAGTCAGGTACAGTTCTAATAGGTCTGCCTTTACATGATCCTTGGTCTTTTTCCCTTGCAACTTTTAATATTCTTTCTCTGTTCTCTACCTTTAATATTTTGATTATTATGTGCTGAAATTACTTTCTTATGTGGTCCAATCTGGTTCGTGTTCTCTATGCTTCTTGTACCTTTATAGACATCTCTTTTAGGTTAGGAAAATTTTCTTCTATGATTTTGCTGAAACTATTATCTGGTCCTTTGAGCAGGGATTCTTCTCCTTTTTCTATTCTTATTATTCTTAGGTTTGGTCTTTTCATAGTATTCCACATTTCCTGGATGTTTTGTGTAAAGTGTTTTCTATATTGAACATTTACTTTGACCAATGTATCCATTTCTTCCATCATATCTTCAATGCCTGAGATTCTTTTGTCAATCTCTTTTTCTCTAGGTGAAGCTAGCCTGTGTAGTTCCTGTTAATTTCCTAAATTTTTCATTTCCAGAATTCTCCCACTTTGCATTTTCTTTATTGATTCTATTTCTATTTTCCATCCTTGAATGGTTTATTTCCTTCTACTGTTTGTGTTTTCCTGTAAGTGAGTTATTCATCTCCTCCCACTGTTTGTATTTTCCTAGATTTCTTATTTATTCATATCCTCTTTAAGGACCTCTATCATCTTCATAATGTTCTTTTAAAGTCTTAGGCTTGAGCTATGTTGGAATGTTCATGGTCAGCTTTGGTAGGGTTGCTGGGCTCTAGTGGAGACATACTTTCCTGGTTGTTCCTGATTGTGTTTTTGTGCTGGCATCTAGGAATCTGGTATAGTGGTACCGCCCATGTTACCACCTGTTCACCATGTCTGAGTAAAGGGCTGAGGATTAAAAACTGAAACAAGACTGGGTCATTTGTCACAGCAAATGCCGAATGCCATTTATTGAAGGAGGGAGGAGGCCTTAAATACAGGCTTACAGCACAGTGGGAGAATCCCAGAGGGCAGAAGTTTGCACAGATGTTTTACATTCTTTCATCCTAGCTGTTTTATTAAAAGTTTTATTTTATTCTTATTTATTTATTTATTTATTTATTTATTTATTTATTTATCTTACATGTTCATTTTTTATTTTATAATATAATTTAATTTTACATATCAGCCACGGATTCCCTTTTTCTCTCCCCCCCACTGCCCCCCTAACCCACCCCCATTCCCATCTCCTCCAGGGCAGACTCCCCTGAGGATTGAGTTCAACTTGGTCGATTCAGTCCAGGCAGGTCCAGTCCCCTCCTCCCAGGCTGAGCCAAGTGTCCCCGTATAAGCCCCAGGTTTCAAGCAGCCAACTCATGCACTGAGTACAGGATCCGGTCCCACTGCCTGCATGCCTCCCAAACAGATCAAACTAATCAACTGTCTCACTTATTCAGAGGGCCTGATCCAGTTGGGGGCTCATCAGCTTTTGGTTCATAGTTCATGTATTTCCATTCATTTGGCTATTTGTCCCTGTGCTTTATCCAACCTTGGTCTCAACAATTCTTGCTCATTTAAACCCTCCTCTTTCTCACCAATTGGACTCCTGGAGTTCCACCTGGTGCCTGGCCGTGGATCTCTGCATCGGGTTCCCTCAGTCATTGGATGGGGTTTCTAGCACAACAATTAGGGTGTTTGGCCCTTCTATCACCAGAGTAGGTCAGTTTGGGCTGTCTCTCGACCATTGCCGGTAGTCTATTGTGGGGGTATCTTTGTGGATTTCTGTGGGCCTCTAGCACTTTGGTTCTTACTATTCTCCTGTGGTCTTCATTTATCATGGTCTCTTATTCCTTGTTCTCCCTCTCTGTTCTTGATCCAGCTGGGATCTCACTCCTACTCCCCTAAGCTCTCTTTCCCTCAACCCTTGCCCTTCATTACCCCAACTCACATCCAGGTTGTTCATGTAGATCTCATCCATTTCTCTGTCCTTGGACAATCCCTGTGTCTTTCTTGAAATGCAAATCAAAACAACTCTGGGATACCACCTTATGCCTGTCAGAATGGCTAAGATAAAGAACACTGAAGACAGCTTATGCTGGAGAGGATGTGGAGCTAGGGCAACTCTCCTCCACTGCTGGTGGGAATGCAAGCTCGTACAACCACTTTGGAAATCAATATGGTGCTTTCTTAGAAAACTGGGAATCAATCTCCCCCAAGATCCAGCTATACCACTCTTGGGCATATACCCAAGGAATGCTCAATCATACCACACTTGCTCAGCTATGTTCATATCAGCATTGTTTGTAATAGCCAGAACCTGGAAACAACCTAGATGCCCTTCAACTGAAGAATGGATAAATAAAATGTGGTACATATACACAATGGAATACTATTCAGCAGAGAAAAACAATGACATCATGAGGTTTGCAGGCAAATGCATTGTTCTAGAAAAAATCATCCTGAGTGAGGTAACCCAGACTCAGAAAGACAAACATGGTATGTATTCACTCATAGGAGAATACTAGATGCAAAACAAAGATGATTAGACTGCTACTCACAACACCAGGGAGACTACCTAGAAAACATCCTAGCTGTTTATACGAAATACAGGATACACAGGCAGGGAACCTCTGGTAAGCATTCAGGAGGAAGGAAACTGGCAAAGAATTAGCATAGGGAGGACATCTGGTCAAGGTCAGCAAGCAAGACCAACAGCTACTCAAGTAACGAGGGGCCAGGGCCCAATAGGTCCCCCCTTTTTACTAAAAAATGAGCTTCTGTCTTAGGCTGCATTGGATATCAGCATGTCACCTTACCCATCATAGGGAGTATCTGTCTAGGCCCCACAGGTACCTGTCTTAGGTTGGTGCATGCCTCTCAGGTATTACCCGTCACTGAATATGCATTATCATACAGGCTCAACCATAACCGAGCTGTAGGGTGAACTGCTGCCAAAGATCTCAAAGTGGCACTGGGCTTGCAATCTGTGTGTTTTACACAGAAAAGACCAACAGAAGACCTAACCCACCCATAGCCAGTAGGCTAAAGGCAACTGAGCCATTCCCTTCCTAAATGAGCCTTACAGCAAATTGGAGTCCTTATAAGATAGTATCCCAAAAGGAAGTAGAAGTGAGTTTTATAAATTTTATAGCTACCAGAGCCAGTTGAAATGTATATTACTGCTGAATTAAATTTACCATAATTAACTGTGGTAGCTACTTTTGCTGCCAGGGTCTCCACTGCACCAGCTGTAGTAACCAACTGTGAAATATCAATCTCAGAAACAGTAGCTGTAGTAGCAACATTAGCCACAGTGAAGTCAAAATCTCTTCTGGTGCGTGTGAGAACCATCTGTGTCTTACTGCCATGGTCCACTGGCAGGGACACAACCCCAGGAACACAAACCACCAAGGCCCATTTTTATTGATCCCAGCATGACTTAAGCTGGCACTCTGCAAAAGAACAACTAAGAACCACAAAGAAAAACAGAGACAGCACACAAGGAGCAGAACTAATGGTCTCATAATGGCTACATTCAGGCTTACAAATTTTAAGGTATCTTCAAAAAGGCTAGATGAATATCAGGAGGCCAATAAATGTTGCACAGAGCCATTCCTGAAAAAGTAAGTACTACACCAGCTTGAAGAGGATTGCAAAAATGAAAAGCCTTAGCTGGCATGGTACTGTTAGCAAATGGAGGTCAGTGACCATACTACCAAATGTCAGGGATACCCTCTAATCTCCAAGGTGCCTAGGTGACATGTTCTCAAACATTCTTGAAAAAGCAGTTACCATACATTACTTTCTGAAGTATCCAACTTCTTGGCTACAGTTCCTAGGCTTACATTAATGCTGGCCAAGGCCGGTCGTATTGGGCTCTCAATCCCCATTGGCATCAGAAGGGGAGAGTTTTTCACAAAGGCCCAATAGGTTTCTACCATGTTGGGATTTGGCAGCAGCCACAGGGCACACACAGCACTCAGGAACTCAAAGAGAAACCTCATTGTCCTGCGGAAAGACACAAACAGACCCCCCTGGGCCCATACCAATACCTCAGGTCCCCTCAAGTGCCAATAGAAAGATTCTTCCATCACACCAGAGGATGATTTGCAACAGGAGCCCTCCAGTGCTTATCTGCAGTGGATATTCCAGCAGAATTCACCAATAAAAATTTTAAAATATACAAATCAAGGGAAAGTATAGAATGTGGAGAGTAATTATGAGCCCCTAGCTCACCCTTTTTACTTTAGCAATATATGTTTTAAGATACAATGGCAGCGTTCTACTATAGCCTGTCCTTGAGGATAATAAGGAATACAAGTCTTATTAACAATATAAAAATCTTGACATAATTTTGAAAATCCTGTACTGCTGTAGGAGGGACCATTATCAGTCTTTATGCATTTTGGCACTCCCATATAAGCAAAAGCATGAAGACAATGATTCTTTACATCCTTAACCTTTTCATCTGAATGGGCAGAGGCAAAAATTAGAGAGGAGTATATATCAATAGATACATGTACATATTGTAATTTTCCAAAGGAAGGCATGTGTGTGACATCCTGGAAATTCAAATAGCATTGACTTAGAATTCCATGTCCTGACAGAAATCATTTTTCACCAGAAGTTTGGCCTGTTTAAACGTCCTCTATCTCCCATGAAGTTTCTACTACTAATGAGTTATTCCCACTTTAAAGGAAAAACAGAAAACATTTCCCATGAAGGGATCTTTAATATCGAGTTATTCCCACTCTGAGGGAAGAATAAAAAACATTTAAACCAAAGTTAAGCAAACAGACAACACAATTCTAAGCTCTGGGCTTGCTTGTTTGTTCAGCCAGCAGCAGTGAGGCCCACCTGTTGATTCTTTGTAATTCAGATGCTGCACCTCTGTGCTGGCAGGCAGAAAGAGCTCAGAGTTTTAGCTATCCTGAAATTTTTATACTGGAAAGAGCCTTTTCTTCCTCTATTACTACTGGGAAGAGGCTTTTTCTTTCCTTTATTTTTCTTTTACAGGGCCTTAAAATCTTTAGGCCTAATTTCAATATTTTCCCCCTTTTTACTAGGCAAATCCTTTTTTCTTGATTAAAATTTTCTCCCTTTTCTATTGGGAAATTTTCTTTTGTTACCTCTTCTCTATTGGGAAGATTTCCTTTTTTATTTTCTTTCTTTCCCTTTAATCTGGTATATTAAATCCCCAGAGACCAGAAACCAGGGACTAACATTCTGGAGGATCTGAATGAAATCTTAAGCTGTCCTGCTCTTAAAGGTGGTGCCCTGTTGCTTCACCAGTCCAGTTAACTGTTCCTCCAGGAGCGACTGCGAACTAGCGACACCCATAACAATTCACCCGCCCTTACCTTCTATTTTTTTTTTAAATGCTGGCCAGCCTTATTTTGGGTGTCCATTAGCTTGTCCCTTCTTTCTTTGATCTTGGTGGAACATCCACTTGTAGCAGTTAATGCCCGCTTCACCTCCTATTCACCATGTCTGAGCGAGGGGCTGAGGATTAAAAACAGAGACAAGACAGTGGGACATTCATCTCAGCAGAATGCTGAATGCCATTCACTGAAGGAGGGAGGGGGCCTTAAATACAGGCTTACAGCACAGTGGGAGAACCCCAGAGGGCAGAGGTTCTCTACAGATGTTTTACATTCTTGCATCCTAGCTGTTTACACCAAATGCAGGATATAAAAACAAGGAATCTCAGTTAAGCACCCAGGAGGAAGGAAACTGGCAGGGAATTAGCATAGGGAGGACATCTGGTCAAGGTCAGCAAGCAAGGCAACAGCTACTCAAGGAATGAGGAGCCAGGGCCCAACAGTCTGAGATTGGGGTGATTATAGGACTAGGTGCAGATTTCTGGGTTTGTCTGTGTTGGGTGGGTGTCTTGTTTCTTGGTCTCTATTTCTTCCCCAGTTTTTAGGTGATTCTGATGGTTGTGTGTTGTTACCTAGTGGGAATTTTTCTTTGGCCTTGTTTCCCTGGCCTGTCCCGTATGGTGATATTTTATTTGTGCTGAAATGTGATTTTATTTGTATGTTAATAAATAAAAGGGCCTGGAGGTCAGAGTTAATAACAAGCCACTTAGCAGAAGTCTGGCAGTGGTAGACTTAATCCTATCATGCCTTTAATCCTGATCACATGACAGGCATATCTCTGTGTGTTCAAGGACACCACCAGCATGTAGACACATGCCTTTAATCTCAATACCAACCATAGAGACCTGGAGGTCTGAATAGACAGGCAGTGACGAGGAGGTCATGTGGTTGGGTTTACAATCAATGAGAAGGCAGAACAGAAAGTCAGTAAAAAGACAGACACACAAGAAGTAGGTCTCTTTCTCAGGGGAAGGACAGCAGCAGCAGGTGGTAAGAAGGTGGCTTTAGTCTCAGCTCTTAGCTACTGCTCTGACCTCTTGGGCTTTTAACTCTGCATTTGGTCCTGTGTTTCTTATTTAGAAAGACCATTAGTTACATCTACATTTGGTGCCCACATGGCAAGAATTCATTAAAAATCAGCTTCTCTGTTTCCCAGCTCCCTGCCTTGCCAGCCCAGCTCCCAGCCTCAGCCCAGCTTGGCCTAGGCCCTAGGCCTGACTGACTGTAGCTACAAGTAGTTACCCACAGCTGGAGCTACTTGCAGCCAGATTGCCAACTCAAGCAGCTCAGGCTTTAAAAAAAAAGCCAGTGCTATGAACAACTCAGGCCCTGCCATACTACCAGTCTGGCTTCACTCAACTGTAGCTGCAGTATCTACAGCTGGAGCTGCTTGCCACTGAATCACCAACTCATGTGTTCAGAGCTTAAGGAAGCCACAGCTCAGGCTTGATTCAACTCAAGTGGGAACACGTGGCTGGATTTTTAGCTTTTAGCCAGAACACATAGCTACTCTTCCTTGCTTCCTTCCTTGCTTCCTTCCTTGCTTCCTTTTTCTTTCTTTCTTTCTTCCTTCCTTTCTTTCTCTCTCCTTCCTTCCTTCTTCCTTCTTCTTCTTTCTTTCTCTCTCTCTCTCTCTCTCTCTTTCTTTCTTCCTTTCTCTCTCCTTCCTTCCTTCCTTCTTTCTTCTCTCTCTCTCTCTCTCTCTCTCTCTCTCTCTCTCTCTCTCTCTGGATTCTCATCTCAGACACTGGCTAGCTGCTTTGAAATTCTCTTGGATTACTATTGTTCTACATAGACTTGGTAAGTCAATTAAGATATCAGATATTTTAAAGGGGAAAAACTACTTAAAAGAGAAAAAATTTTCCACATTAAAAAATGGGTATTATGTGTACATTAGAAGAAAATTGGACTTTGATAAAATTTTAGGCATTCTGAAAATGGAACAACTATATGAGAAGATTAATGTTGATGGGATGTACATTACAGCAATTATGCACATCGTTAATTTCCTTATCCTTACTTTGCTATCTAAAAAGAGTCAATTTGAGTGCCGGGATAAAAGCTATAAAAAAACTGTTAAAATGAATTATAGAAAAATTCAGATTCAGACAGAAGAATTTAATGGTGAAATTATTACAGAATTGGATTAGAAGGTTACAGAAAGAAAGCCTGTTTTCACACAATCACCCTTAATTTATTCAGTAACTTGATCAGCTACCTGGTCAAGTGAATGCACAAAATATTTGGATTCCAATGAAATGTTAGATTGAAGAAGGTTTAAGGAGGCAATAGTATCTTATGGCATGCATTCCCATTTGTAAAGCAAATGTTAAACTCCTCATCTATTTATAATTAGATTATATCACAGGACTGGCAAGAACTGGCAAATGCTGTCCTGGAACCCTGGGCACAGCTGCAGTGGCGTATGTGGTTCAAAGATGAAGCTAAAAACATAGAAGGTCAATGGAGGAATAGAGGTGTGCAAATCTCCCAGGATCAGCTTGTTGGAGAAGGCCAATACCTGAAATATAAATACAATATTTATATGATAACCAAACCCTAATTCTATGTTGAATGTCAGCCTTGAGTGCATGGGACAGAATTGAGGAAACTGGAAAGAAAACTGAGTCATTCACAAAAGTTATACAGGGCCCAAAAGAATCCTTCATGGATTTCTTACAAAGACTGACATCAGCAGTAAATAGAATGGTCCTGAATTCAGAAGCTAGCCAGATAATAATCAAATCTTTG
Organism: Peromyscus leucopus; assembly: GCF_004664715.2. NCBI lineage: Eukaryota > Metazoa > Chordata > Mammalia > Rodentia > Cricetidae > Peromyscus > Peromyscus leucopus. The sequence goes on along the minus strand of NC_051063.1, from coordinate 169,169,161 downwards.
GTTTTTGATAATGTGAATGCAACATGCAAGAGAATAATCAGGCCATTAAAGGCAAGATCTGCTCCACTGGAAGATTGGATTAGAGACACAGTTAATGTTGAGGCTCATGGCCATGATGATATGTGGATAGGAGAAGCAGTTTCAAGAGGTTTGAGGAATGTCAGAAGTTTTGGATGTGGAAAGCAAGGACATTTGAAAAGGGACTATAAACAAGGCATTCACAGAATCAATGTTTCTTCAAGAAACAATGGCATCAGAATGCCCCTTCCTTCTGGAGTATGCAGAAAGTGTGGTAAGGGTAAACATTGGACCAACAAATGTAGATCAACAAGGGACAGAGAAGAAATCCTTTGCCTCAGACAGGAAAATCCCAGAGGGGCCTCAGGCAGCCCCCCCCCCCCAGCAAATCCAGTTCAGACCTTCCCTGCAGTCATAGAAGAAACCCCTAATCAGAGCAATTAAATAACCAAATGCCTATTGGAATAAAACAGGCTGCTCAGGGTGATGGAACAGCAGAGATAGGGAAAACAGAAAATTCAGGAGAAACCATAAGAATTTTTTTGGCAAACTTCTATAAATGAATAAAGATCAAAATTAACAATATGAATAAATGGTGTTTTGTTGTCTGGTCTGGTAGACACAGGTGCTGATGTGACCATAATTGCACCAGAATGTTGGCATCCAACTTGGCCTCTTCAGGAGGTAAACGTTCAACTGTTAGGAATTGGGACATTATCTCAGGTGAAACAGAGTGCAAGATGGCTTGAATGTATAGGTCCAGAAGGACAGAGAGGAAAATTAAAACCATATGTGACTAACATAGCCATGAACTTGTGGGGCTGAGACCTGCTACAACAATGGAATACTCAGATTAACATCCCTCCAACCTCAGAAAAATCTTAAGCTAGCACATGTTTCTGAGAGAAATATTAGAAGGTATTATTCTAATGAGTGGTCACCAGCCATCCATATTGCACAAGAACAGGGCACAACAACTGATGATCTCCCAAAGAGACCAACAGCTCTACCTTTAAAATGGTTAACAGACAAGCCTGTATGGGTTCAGCAATGGCCTTTAACAACAGAGACACTCTAGGCTTTAGAAGAGCTGGTAGAAGAACAGTTAAATGCTCAGCATATTGAAGAATCAACCAGCCCTTGGAATTCTCCTGTATTTGTTATTAAAAAGAAGTCTGGTAAATGGAGACCTTAGAGCAATTAACAAAGTAATTCAGCCAATGGGGTCTCTACATTCTGGAATTCCTTTGCCTACTCTGTTACCTAAAGGATTCCCTCTTTTATTTATTTATTTATTTATTTATTTATTTATTTATTTATTTATTTCCATTTTTTGTTAAGACATTTTCTACTCACTCTACATACCACCCACAGATCCCACCTCCTCCCTCCTCCCATCTCCTAGCCCTCCCTCCCAAGTCAGCCCACATCCCCACATCCCCCAGATCAAGGTCTCCCATGGGGAGCCAGCAGAGCCTGGCACACTGAGCCTAGGCAGGTCTAAGCTTCTTTCCGGTGTACCAAGTCTGTGCAAAGTACTACACCACAGACACCAGATTCCCAAAAGCCTGCCCATGCACCAGGGATGGATCCCAATCCCCCTGCCTGGGTGCTCCCCAAACAGTTCTAGCCAAACAACCATCTTCTGTATCTAGAGGGCATAGTCCAGTCCTGTGGGGGCTTCACAGCCACTAGTCTACACTTCATGGGCCTTCAATAGTGTAGCCAGTCATCTCTGCACTTCTTCCTGGATTGATCTCTGTGTTCCTTGCCTGCAGAATCTCTCCTCTCTCTCATCCATTTGATTCCCTGAGCTCAGCCTGGCACCTGGCCATGGGTCTCTGCATCTGTCTCCATCAGTCACTGGTCAAAGGTTCTATGATGATAGGGTATTCACTAGACCGGTCACCAGAGTAGACCAGTCCAGTCACCCTTAGTTATTGATTTAAAAGACTGTTTCTTTTCAATGCCCTTACAAGAAAAAGACAGAGAAAGAATTGCCTTCACGGTGCCTACTTATAATAAATCTCAACCGGTTAAGAGATATCAATGGAGGGTCCTCCTACAGGGAATGTTGAATAGCCCAACTCTGTGCCAATATTTTGCCATTGGAAGTGTTACGTAAAAAAATTCCTAAATCAATAACTTATCATTATATAGTTGATATTTTACTAGCTGATTCAAATGATTGCTCCTAAAAAGATACAAAGAGGAGATTCTATTAATTATTTAGGATATAAAATAAGTCTACAAAAAATTAGACCCCAAAAGGTGCAAATTAGGAGAGATCGATTACAGACTCTTAATGACCTTCAAAGATTATTTGGAGACATTTCTCATCTATGAACTATTTTTGGGTTGAAAAATGATGAACTGAAAAATTTGTTCAAAACCTTAGAAGGTGACAAGGACTTCAATAGTCCAAGAGAATTATCACCTGAAGCTGAGAAAGAATTGGCCTTGATAGAAAAGAAAGTGCATGAAGGACACATGGATTGTATCAATCCAAAGCTGGATTACATTTTGGTTATTTTACCCTCTAGGCCTTCCCCTACAGAAATTTTAATTCAGAGGGAAGATATTATATTGGAATGGATATTTTACCAATAAACCAAATAAAAAATTAAAAACTTTTGTGGAAAAAAATCTCTGACTTGTTTTTAAAAATAAAATTGAGACTTCATTAATTAGCAGGATTAGACCCAGCAGAAATTGTCATACCTTTAACTAAGGAAGACATTGAAAAATTATGGGCAGAAAGTGAACCTTGGCAAAGAGCTTGCAGTAATTTTTTTTGGGGGAGAAATTAACAGCAAATATCCAAAAAGTTATAGAAGTGATCTTATAAAGAGAGCTGATTTGATTTTGTCTTGAATTGTATGGGAAACACCCATATCTGGAGTTTGTACATTTTATACAGATGCAAACAAGCTAGGAAAGTCAGGTTACAAATCAGAAAATTTAAGTTAAGTGGTTCAAAGTCCTTATAATTCAGTTCAAAAATTGGAATTGTATGCTATTCTGTTGGTATTAATGGATTTTTCAGAACCTCTGAATATAGTTACTGACTCTCAGTATGCTGAAAGAGTAGCATTACATATTGAGACTGCAGAATTTATCCTTGATTATTCAGAATTAACTTCACTATTTATTCAGTTACAAGATACAATCAGGAAAAGGAGTCATCCTTTATATATAAAGCTCACATCCCATCCCATATGGATCTGCTAGGTCTTCTAGCACATGGTAATGATGAGATTGATAAATTATTGATAGGAAATGTGCTGGAGGCCTCAGAATTTCATAAAAAAATCATGTCAATAGTAAAGGTCTAAAGAAGGATTTTTCTATAACCTGGCAACAAGCCAAGGAAATTGTAAGGAAATACCCTACTTGTTCTTTTTACAATCAGACACCATTACCAGCAGGATGTAACCCAAAGGGTACTCAGAGGAATGAAATCTGGCAGATAGACCTGTTTCACTTTGCAGAATTTGGAAAATTGAAATATGTACACCATACCATTGATACTTATTCAGGATTTCAATGGGCAACTGCTTTGAGTTCTGAAAAAGCTGATTCTGTAATCACTCATTTGCTAGAAGTTATGGCCATCATGGGTATACCTGCATAAATTAAAACTGACAGTGCTCCAGCATATGTCTCTGTTAAAATGAAGCAGTTTTTTGCTTATTATAATATAAAGCATATTACAGGTATACCACATAATCCTACAGGCCAAGCAGTTATAGAAAGATCAAACAGAACTCTAAAGGATATGCTAAATAAACAAAAGGGGTAACAAAAGCCCCCTGAAATAGACTGCATAATGCTCTATTAACTTTGAATTTTCTCAGTGCTAATTAGAAAGCAACAACAGCTGCAGAGAGACATTGGATAATAAAAAAACCTACAGAATTAAATCAGCCTATATACTATAAGGATGTTCTGACCTCAGAATGGAAACCAGGATATGTGTTACATTGGGGATGAGGTTTTGCTTTTGTTTCTACAGGAGAAGATAAGCTGTGGGTACCATCAAAATTGATAAAGGTTTGATCTGAACAAGAGAGACCTCTTAATTAGAAGATGTTCATCAACCAGCGTGACTATCCAATTTAAACTAATACTATTAACATATGCCTTTAAACTTAATCAGATATAACTTTCCAAAAAGGAACCTCCCCAAAATTAGTCTTGGGGGAAGGTTTTTGTTTTTGTCTTTTAGGAGAAAGAAGGCTAGGGAATCTGAAGAACACTGGAGAAATGAGACATCTGAAGAAAAAGGACAAATCATCTAGAAAAATGTCCCAAGAAAAAAGAGTAAAATGGCTGATTTGTATATCATCTATAAAATTTCATACATCTTCCTAAATGTTTGCTTCTGCTCTTCTCTAAATACATTTAACACTATTGGTCCTCTTGTACTCCCAGTTCAATTAAAATTTAAAGTTGGCTTTGAAGTTGGAGAATGGCTTTCTCCTTCTTTAAACTCAAGCATGTTGATAAAGGAAAATGCAATCTCCCTGTATCATGCCAGAAGAGAGAGCCATCTTCTGATATGGGACAGGAGAAAAACCAAATTAATTAAGGGGCTATTCTATTACTACTAATCTCAATTTTTTGATTCTATTCTGATTTTTTAAACTTTTCTTAAAGTATGAATTTCATATCAAAATGTACAAGATTATATATATATAATATATATATTAAACTTTGTTAAGATATTAATGGTCATATAGAGTACTAACTAATTCTAGAAAAAGCTTCAATTAGCTGCCTATATATGTCTTTGTGTTTGAGTCTTTATCAGTTTTCTGCAGGAAATCACAGCTAGGCCTAAAATCAACTGAAGTCTCCAGAAAGAAGATGGGGCCCCACAACAACAACAATTCTATGTGGACAATAATAACATCACTAAGCTGACAAACATCATCTACAGATCAGCTTTGGACTACAAACTGCTCAGAGCAATTTTGAGAGGACTTGCTGAGATGATCAGGTTTCAAAGACTACTTGAATAAGGACTTGAGATAATCCTGAACTTTGGCATTATGCACAGACTGGACAACAAAGGATATAGCTACCTTTCCTAGTATTTGACAGTTAATACAAAATTTTTCTTTTCAGAAAAAGATACCTTTGCCCATATCCAGCAGGAAGCAATTTTAAGAATATGACGCCCACATTCCCAAAGAGGTGGTGTGGGGTGGGTGGTTTTTTTGGTCTTCTAATGGGTTTTGGGTCTGGGATAAATTTCATTGTTTAGGAGGGTTGGTTACAAGTTGTTGTTAATGGTTAGGAAAAGGGCTAAGCAAAGGAGATTAGATTTAAGGTTCTTGTTTAAGAAAAGATACATAGAAATGGTAGAATGAAGAGTAGATTATTGAATCTACTTGCAAAAAATAATGAGAATATATAGATACGATATAGATAAAAAGATAGATTATGTTTTACATTGGATTGGGTTTTTGTATATTGTATACAAATTATATATATTGAGATTGATATTGTTAGAAAATGCTATACGTAAATTGCTAATCTTGTTCAAGATCTTGTACTTATTCCATTCATTTAATAATGTGATGCAATTTGCTAATCCATGAATGTTTTTAATACCAACTATTAGGATATAAAAAAATGAAAGTTAGTGGTTAGACATTACAATTGAACTTGTAGTCATATTAGGTATGTTTTCAAGACTGAGCAGATATATTTTAGATAGACAGGTCATCTTCAAACCCTTCAGAGATCTACAGAATATGGCATTTAAAATGTTTTAATAACTTAGAATTTTTTTCCTTTTTTAAATGACTATGAGACATGTTGGCTCCTGGCAGTAACAATCTACTTCAGAGAAAATATGGGCATTGAATGAACTGCATATGGAGTTAACTTTCATTGTGGCAAAAGTTAGTTACTGGACAACAAAGTTTTTTCGAATCAACTACTGACAAACAGGACAAAATGGACAGACAGGACATGAAACAAAGGACTACCAATTCTTGCCAAGACATGTGGTTATGACTTTAACAAAAGGCATCTTCTGAATATGGCACCGTCCCTTTACAGAAAATGTACACTGCCCCTTTCTTTGAAGGCAGCTGAACAGGCAGTGGACTGATGGCTTCTGATGTTCAGTGGAACAGCAACTGAAACAGTTATTCTTGAAAGAGTAACTAAACTGACAGGCCAACCTCTCAAGGGTAGACTGGCATTTAATGAAAGAGTTGAAGCTACCCACAAGCTGAGAAGAATGGGATTAGGAGAAGAACAGGATGCTGAGATGAAGCCATGCACACAAGCCAAGAAGAAAGGACAGCTGCATTAAAAAATATCAACAATTTCAATCGAGAATTTAAAATTCTGAATCATGACATGACACTAGTGGAATTCAGGTATTTCTGCTACATGTACTAATCTCACCAAATGTGAGGTCTAACTGTTGGCCGTGTGTACATCCTACTTCACAAATGAGTCTGTCAGATATGCTAAGACTATAGGCTGAACATGATGCCCCAACGCTGTGGAGAAACCTCAGATGATTGTCCATGCAGCTGGCTGTTTCTGTCAACTCACATTTTTTTGGAAGCCGCTTGTGTGCACTTCCTGTTTTTATTTTTTTAAGCATTATAATTTCCTTCTTGGGTCTCTGAGGGAGTTGAAGATTAGTTATAGTTATAGTTGAAAATTAGTTATAGTTATAGTTAAAGATTAGATAGTTATAGTTTTCCTTGTTAAGAATTTCAGAAAAGAAACTCACTAAAGAAGTGTAAGTGTATAAATTTGAAAGACATTATAAGACAGTTCTGTTAGTAATATAAGTTAGGATGGAAAGTGAATCAGGTAAATTTTGGACTTACCAAAATAGGGTAGATAATGGAATTATTTTCTCTGAATTTGTCAAATGCAATTGGACTAGACATTGTTTAGGTATTTATTGCTTGTATATATTGTATAGTTATTGTACTTTTTGTATATAGTTTTTCTTATATTAGTTATAACTTTTTTCCTTTTTTCTCTTTATTAAAATAGAAAGGAGGAAATATGGTGATATTTTATTTGTGCTGAAATGTAATTTTATTTGTATGTTAATAAATAAAAGGGCCTGGGGTGTCAGAGCTAATAACAAGCCAGTTAGCAGAGGTCTGGCAGTGGTAGACTTAATCCTATCATGCCTTTAATTCTGATAGCATGACAGGCAGATCTTTGTGTGTTCAAGGACACCACCAGCATGAAGACACACACCTTTAATCTCAATACCAACCATAGAGACTTGGAGGTCTGTATAGACAGACAGTGATGAGGAGGTCATGTGGTTGGGTTTACAACCAATGAGAAGTCAGAACAGAAAGTCAATAAAAAGACAGACACACAGGAAGTAGGTCTCTTCCTCAGCGGAGAAGGGATGTGGCAGTGGGTGGTAAAAAGGAAGTTTTAGTCTCAGCTCTTAGCTACTGCTCTGACCTCTTGGGCTTTTAACTCTGCATTTGGTCCTGTGTTTCTTATATAGTAAAACTGTTACATCTACAGCCCAGTTGGTGTGTTCCCAGAGAATGACTGCTGGTTTTGGAAGCAGGAATAATGGGATGTAATGTCCTTGAAGCAACCAAAGCTACCAGCCTGAGAACAGGCTGGCATATGTCTCTAGATTCTCAAACACTGGGATATGGGGTTAATGAGTAAGAATGATAACTCTGTTCATTTTTAATGATGACAAAACCAGAGGGAAAATGATTGGAAATGATAACTCTGTTCTGTCATAGTTTATTAATGTTGACTAAAAGATGAGCAAAAAAAGTAAAGTACATGTCCCAAACAAAAAATGAGATCATCTGTGTTTTAGAACACCATTAATGTATTACTTTATTCCCCTGCTGACTCCTTATATCCTCTGCAGGATCTATACAACCTGGGGGATGGCTCCTGGCATCATTACATCCCAAAACATAATTGTTTTATACTTAATTCATGGAGCTATCCTGTACTTGGAATTTGATATAGTTTTTTTTTCTTAATGAAACAATAATAATGTAACCAATTCTCTTAAATGATGGCAATTATTTGTAACCCATTGAACTCAAATGACAAAATCCACATAAATTATTCTTTTCCTGTGGAAACAAAAGCATAAATCTTCCCAAATAAATTGTATTTTTGACTTTCATACTGAAGTCAAAGCTTTTCAAAGTATTCAGGCTGGTAATTCAAAGTTTATTGAGCATTATCAAGACAGAGAAGGGTTAAGGTGGCAAGCTTCTAGCCAGCACAAGAGACCTTGATATTTCCACAGTGAGGAAGAACTTGGCTTAGGAAGAAAGGGAGGGGATGTGGTTCCAGAGTATGTCCTTGGCTGCCAGTGTTCCTGAAAATAATTGTCTTTGTTAACCCTCTGACTCTATTAATTAACAACTATCATCAGGCTGTATATTCAGCATTCACAGAATGTGTCAGTTGCAGCCAGGTCCCATGCCCTGCCCATAGCTCCTGTCTCTGCCCACATGGACTGAGAGCACGCACCCCACCCTCTGTGAGAGCCACTGGCTGGGTATGGCCTCTCCTGCAGACCAAGACCAGCCCTGCCTGTGCTGCAGGCCTGAGAGCAAGAGAACTATGGAGGAGGTGGCCCTTGCTGGGCCTCTCTCTTTCTCTTCCAGGAACATAAGGGAGGTTAGGAGACAGAAATTAGTAACACTGATGTAGACATAAGTACCGTTACATCAGCACTGAGGTGACAGCCTCACTGGCGCTTAGCAAACCCCATCTAACATATGGCCTCTCTTGTAGTACACAAGGCCCACCTGACAGAAGCTACCTGCTTATCTCAGTTCATTCAGGGGACCCAGTCCCTTTAAACACATGGAACAGAACAGTAACATAGTAGCAGTCAGAACATAGACCAAACAAGGACAAAGACATCAGTTTGTGGGCACAACCCACTCAGTGACCCACTCTGCCTCTACAGAGGAACCAAGGGAATCCAATCTCCAAAGAAGGGTCTCCTGACCCACCAGAAGAGCCCTGGGACATCTCCCAGGACCCCAACCCATGATCCACCAGTACCTCACCATAGATCTTATCTGGGCTTCACAGACACATCTCCCACTGCCAGAAATGGGCAGAAACAGAAACAAGAAACCAAAAAATGCTTGCCAGGCAAATCTGATGTCACCTGTTGTTACTTGATAATGGGCACCTTAAGACTCAACAAGGGGTGATTCTTGTGGGACTGGGAATCATGGTGGATCTTCCAAATGTACCCAGAGTCACTAAGGCACCACCTGGAGACCAAACACGATGCAAAACTAAAGAATCTTTGTATTGTTATGAGATAACTAGGGACTCTCCATTTGTCTGACCCATCAGCACAGCAGGAAAGACCCTGAGTATCAATCGGGCATGATTATTTCTTTTCTTTCCTTTTTTTTTTTTTTTTTTTTTGGTTTTTCGAGACAGGGTTTCTATTTGTAGATTTGAGCCTTTCCTGGAACTCGCTTTGGAGACCAGGCTGGCCTTGAACTCACAGAGATCCACCTGCCTCTGCGAGTGCTGGGATTAAAGGTGTGCTTCACCACCGCCCGGCTCGAGCACGGTTTTTAAAGCAAGGGGTCGTGGGGTCTACAGACTACATAGGAACAGACTCAGGATTGGTTTATGCTAGTGGCAACCATGGTAGTAACTTTTTTTTTTTTTTTAAGTTTTTTTGAGACAGGGTTTCTTTGTGTAGTTTTGATGCCTGTTCTAGAACTTGCTCTGTAGACCAGGCTGACTTCAAACTCACAGAGATCTGCCTTGCTCTGCCTCCCAAGTGCTGGGATTAAAGGTGTGCATGACCACTGCCTGGTAATATTAGTAACTTTTTTTTTTTTTTTTTTTTGGTTTTTTGAGACAGGGTTTCTCTGTGTAGCTTTGCGCCTTTCCTGGAACTCACTTGGTAGCCCAGGCTGGCCTCGAACTCACAGAGATCCGCCTGGCTCTGCCTCCCGAGTGCTGGGATTAAAGGCGTGCGCCACCACCGCCCGGCAATATTAGTAACTTTTAATTGGCTAAGTTCAATTGGGGGTTCCAGTTGGGAGTTATCCATTTTTAGGCAGGCCTGGACAAGTCCCAGGCTTTGTCCTTGAGCTGCCATGGAGGCTGGCTGACCTAGCATGGACACATTGTGGTTGTTGGCTCAGTGGCCCAGGTTTCACAATGATGCATGCACATAGCTCTAAGTTGGTGAGGGCTCCCAAACAGTAAACACCTGGCTGAACCTTGAGTGGTCAGAGTTCATGCAGAAAGGGAGTTATTGCAAGGATTGTGTGTTTTGTTCATGGCCTTTGCAGAAATGGCTTGCTCAATTCTCAGGACCAGAAATTGTGGTCTGATCTCTGAGAGAAGACTCAGCAGCCTCTTATGGCTTCTTCTCGGTCCTCTTATTCCCCCCTTGAATAGTGTATCATCTCCAATCTTGGAGATGTTTATTTTTGTTAAAAGACTTTATTATAAGGGTAGTAGATTGTTTTGAAGACTCATCAGAGCAGGACAGAAGAGGTTTTCCATTATCAACAGCAAAGTGAGCCTCTCCTTATTCAGTTGTTGTCATCTGCAAGAGTGTCATGGGTTTGGTTCTGGCACTGGTGATACTGGGATTCTAGCATCCTCAGTTTGGTGGCACTCAGACAGGAATTATTATTTAGTTTAGGCATCAGTGACATAAGAGCCAAAAGTAATTAGTAGAAGCAGAAGGGCCCAAAGACCTGTAATGGCTGACAGAGTTCCTTATTCTAAAGGAAGTTGGAAATGAGAATGGGGACCAGTCATTATTTTATCTCAGATTTCCTTTCACAAGAAATTCCCTTTTGATCTAACATTCCGGGGGGGGGGGCGGCGAAGGGAGGGGGGAGGGGCACGGAGAGATGGAGAAGGGAGGCATTTTTGCTTCTGTAATTTCTTCCTGCTGACATTGGGATGTTGTTGTCAGGGTCCTGGGAAGCCAGAATGTTGTCAACAGCCAGGAGGGAATAAAGAAGTATCTGGTTAATTGACCAGCTTAAGAGATGGCATTTGTATAGGCTGGATTGGTCCATATTAGATTTCAGCAAGTTCAGGCCTCGTAGTCATTTGGAATAGATTTTTGTCAGCAAGTGATGCTTGGATGTGTCTGACAGCCAAGTGGTTACCTGTTGAGACAGATATAAACTAGGAACAGGCATTGAAATTGATGAACTTCTTTGGAACCTCGAAACCCACAGTCTCAGTAATTGAGGAAGTGGAAGTGTCCCAGGTCCAGGACAGAAAAATACCATGCTCAGGGATAGACAGTTGAAAACTTAGGCTGTATTTGCCAGGAATCCTTTTGACCTGTAGAAGTAGATCCAAGTTTTATGACCTTCCTGAATTATCTGAAGCTTATGGGAATTTCCTTTTCATGAAAAGACATAAAAGTTCCAGATATATTAGCATTCTCGCTCTGTATTGAAGTCCATATTGTCAAAACAAAAACAAAAACAAAAACAGGTGACAGGCATCTGTAAAACAGCAGGAGTAGACTCATACCCTTGAGTCCTAGCAAAAGCTATAGATTTGGGTTAAAAAATATATTTTCTGTCCAGAGAGCCAGGTATAAATTGGACTGAAATGTCTTTGGCCCAATGAAAAGCATGTGTAAGCCTATACTCACAAGACAATCAAAAGAAATTTAAAATCTTGAGCTCATAACCCAAAGAGTAAGCAGTCATTGCTCTATTAGCTTCTCAGAATTCTAATAATGTTAAATTCTGAACTTTTGAAGTTGCAATGCAATAACAGTATGGTGAAGGAAAGAAATTTTATATATTTTATATATTTTCTTGAGATCTTTGTATTTTTTTTTTTTTTTTGGTTTTTCAGACAGAGTTTCTCTGTGTAGCTTTGCGCCTTTCCTGGAACTCACTTGGTAGTCCAGGCTGGCCTCGAACTCACAGAGATCCGCCTGCCTCTGCCTCCCGAGTGCTGGGATTAAAGGCGTGCGCCACCACCGCCCGGCTGAGATCTTTGTATTTTTACACCCTTAGATTCACTATTTATTAGAAATACAAGCAGTTATTATTTAAGAACAGCCATTTTAAATTATGTTTAAAACCTGTTTTTCCCTTAATATGAAAATTATGAGTAAGGCAAACCTTTTTGTCTTTTTTCCCCCCTGAGAGACCTAGTAGCATGAATTAATTACTGTATTGATCAATGAACTAATCAGGTGGTTACAACCTTGTAGAAGACTCTGGTTGTGTGATGTTGCTAAGCTGACATGCTATAGCTAGCCCACTCATCAGTGCCATCAAAGATCTGAGAGGAATAAACTTTATATCAGTGCAGACTTCCAAATCTGTTAAAGAAATGTTAGCGACTATCCATTATCCAGACCCCAAGCATTCCAGGCTCCTTTTGTGTTCATGACATTGGCAGGACAGGTGTCAGGACATTTCAGTCTTGCTGCCAGGCCAATATTGTGAAAGTTGTCCCTATGGGAGAGGAATTTGGGAAAGACTGAGATTGTTTTGTCCTTTGTCCATTTTGGGCTGGATCCCTGGCAGCAGGTGTTGAGTTGGGGCATCTTGCCCAGTGGCCAGTGTTGTCAGGTGTTCAGGAAATCTTGGGAGTTATTGCTAGGACTTGGGAGTCTCTGTTTGCTCTAGAAAGCTTTTCATTAAATAATTTCAGTGCCATCTTCATCAGTTCTTTGATGTGTTTGAGGACCATTATCTATTAAATATATCTGAGCTAAACAAATCTTCACCTAATCTTGAAAACATCTCTGAGTTTGGAAACAATAACCAGGCCAATTTGTTATCCTGTAGATATATTAGTCAAATGGACCTCTCAGATTCTGTTTTTTTCCTTATTTAAACAGCTTATAATTTAAGTATGAGTTAAAAGTTTATGCTTTAACTGGTAGCCAGATAGCCAGATGGCTATTATTAACATGTATTCGTTAACACAGAGGACACACAAACTCAGACATTCAAAGTTAAACATACATGTGGCCTCATTTTCATCCACACCTATAGAGTAGATGGACATTTTTAAACTATGAACCTTTTTAGTCTAATATAACAGCAGAATAGCAAGAGAAAGGAATCTGAAACATGGTTCAGTTTTTGTACATCTCAAATCACTTTCTTTTGTCGCTACTTAAGCCTTTTCATCCTCAGACCTTCATAACTTGCTTTGCTACATTGCAATAACTTGCATTTCACGTGTTGTAAGTTACTTTCCTTCTTCTCAAAACATTCTGTTTATATTTCCATACCCAAAACCTTTACATCTTAGACCCCACATAAACTGAAACCTCACGACTTACTTAAACTTGAAAGTTGCACATTTTCATATCTCAAACTGTTTCCTGAGCCCCTAAACAGCACTTATTTAAGCCCTGATGACATACTTAAGCGTTCATATTTTTATATCTTAAATTGCTTCCTCAAACCAAAAGATCATATATTCAAACTTTGATCCTCATATTTCAAGCTTTTATATTCTTATAAAACATTACTTTCTAAAATATCTTTTTTTACTTAATTTATCCAATTATCCTGTACTTGAAATTTGATAGTCTTTTTCTTATTTGAAACAATAATAATTTGTAACTAATTCTCTTAAATGATGGCAAATATTTTTTTTTTTGTTTTCGTTTTTTGTTTTTTGAGACACTGTTACTCTGTGTAGCTTTGGAGCCTGTCCTGGAAATCACTCTGTAGCTCAGGCTGGCCTCAAACTCACAGTGATCCGCCTGCCTCTGCCTCCCGAGTGCTGGGATTAAAGGCATGTGCCACCCCCGCCTGGCAATGGCAAGTGTTTGTAACCCCTGAAACTCAAATGGCCAAAATCCATATAAATTTTTCTTTTCCTGTGGAAACAAAAGCATAAATCTTCCCAAATAAATTGTATTTTTGACTTTCATCCTGAAGTCAAAGCTTTTCAAAGTATGCAGGCTGGTAATTCAACATTTATTGAGCATTATCAAGACAGAGAAGGGTTAAGGTGGCAAGCTTCTAGCCAGCACAAGAGACCTTGATATTTCCACAGTGAGGAAGAACTTGGCTTAGGAAGAAAGGGAGGGGATGTGGTTCCAGAGTGTGTCCTTGGCTGCCAGTGTTCCTGAAAATAATTGTTTTTGTTAACCCTCTGACTCTATTAATTAACAACTATCATCAGGCTGTTTATTCAGCATTCACAGAATGTGTCAGTTGCAGTCAGTCTCCATCGCCCTGCCCATAGCTCCTGTCTCTGCCCACATGGACTGAGAGCACGCACCCCACCCTCTGTTAGAGCCACTGGCGGGGTATGGCCTCTCCTGCAGACCAAGACCAGCCCTGCCTGTGCTGCAAGCCTGATAGCAAGAGAACTATGGAGGAGGTGGCCCTTGCTGGGCCTCTCTCTCCTCTTCCAGGAACATAAGGGAGGTTGGGAGACAGAAATTAGTAACACTGACGTAGACATAAGTACCGTTACATCAGCACTGAGGTGACAGCCTCACTGGCGCTTAGCAAGCCCTATCCAACAGATGGCCTCTCTTGTAGTACACAAGCCCCACCTGGCAGAAGCTACCTGCTTATCTCAGTTCAGTCATGGGACCCAGTCCCTTTAAACACATGGAACAAACAGTAACATAGTAGCAGTCAGAACATAGACCAAACAAGGACAAAGACATCAGTTTGTGGGCACAACCCACTCAGTGACCCACTCTGCCTCTACAGAGGAACCAGGGGAATCCAAACCACAAAGAAGGGTCTCCTGACCCACCAGAAGAGCCCTGGGACATCTCCCAGGACCCCATCCCATGATCCACCAGTATCTCACCATAGATCTTATGTGGGCTTCACAGACACATCTCCCACTGCCAGAAATGGGCAGAAACAGAAACAAGAAACCAAAAATGCTTGCCAGGCAAATCTGATGTCACCTGATGTCACCTGTTGTTACTTGATAATGGGCACCTTAAGACTCAACAGAGGGTGATTCTTGTGGGACTGGGAATCTTGATGGATCTTGAAAATGTTGTACCCAGAGTCACCATGGCACCACCTGGGGACGGAATACAATGCAAAACTAAAGAATCTTTGTATTGTTATGAGATAACTAGGGACTCTCCATTTGTCTGACCCATCAGCACAGCAGGAAAGACCCTGAGTATCAACTGGGCATATTTTTTAAAGCAAGGGGTTGTGGGGTCTACAGACTACATAAGAACAGACTCAGCATTGATTTATGCAAGTGGCAACCATGGTTGTAACTTTTTTTTTTAGTTTTTTTGAGACAAGGTTTCTTTGTGTAGTTTTGATGCCTGTTCCTGAACTTGCTCTGTAGACCATGTTGGCCTCAAACTCACAGAGATCTGCCTTGCTCTGCCTCCCACCCAAGTGCTGGGGTTAAAGGTGTGTTGCTGTGGGATGGTCTGTATGTCAAATTGCTCTGATTAGTCAATAAATAAAACACTGATTGGCCAGTGGCCAGGCAGGAAGTGGGTGAGACCAGGAGAGAGGAGAATTCTGGGAAGCGGAAGGCTAAGGCAGAGAGACACTGCCAGCTGTCCCCATGACAAGAAGCATTGAAGACGCCGGTAAGCCACAAGCCACGTGGCCAGGTATAGATTTATGGAAATGGATGAATTTAAGCTATAAGAATAGTTAGCAAGAAGCCTGTCACAGCCATACAGTTTGTAAGCAATATAAGTCTCTGTGTTTACTTGGTTGGGTCTGAGCGGCTGTGGAACTGGCGGGTGACAGAGATTTGTCCTGACTGTGGACAAGGCAGAAAAACTCTAGCTACAGTGTGCACGACCACTGCCCAGTAATATTAGTAACTTTTAATTGGCTAAGTTCAATTTGGGGTTCCAGTTGGGAGTTATCCATTTTTAGGCAGGCCTGGACAAGTCCCAGGCTTTGTCCTTGAGCTGCCATGGAGGCTGGCTGACCTAGCATGGACACATTGTGGTTGTTGGCTCAGTGACCCAGGTTTCACAATGATGCATGCACACAGCTCTAAGTTGGTGAGGGCTCCCAAACAGTAAACACCTGGCTGAACCTTGAACGGTCACAGTTCATGCAGAAAGGGAGTTATTGCAAGGACTGTGTGTTTTGTTCATGGCCTTTGCAGAAATGGCTTGCTCAATTCTCAGGACCAGAAATATTGTTGTCTGATCTCTGAGAGAAGACTCACCAGCCTCTTATGGCTTCTTCTCAGTCCTCTTATTCTCCCCTTGAATAGTGTATCATCAAACTTTAATCCTCATATTTCAAGCCTTTATATTCTAATGAAACATTACATTCTAAAATATCTTTTTTCTACTTAATTTATCCAACTATCCTGTACTTGAAATTTGATACAGTTTTTTTCTTATTTGAAACAATAATAATTTGTAACCAATTCTCTTAAAGGATGGCAAATATTTTTTTTGTTCTTTTTTTGTTTTTTGTTTTTTATTTTTCGAGACAGTGTTACTCTGTGTAGCTTTGGAGCCTGTCCTGGAAATCACTCTGTAGCTCAGGCTGGCCTCAAACTCACAGTGATCTGCCTGCCTCTGCCTCCCAAGTGCTGGGATTAAAGGCATGTCCACCCCCGCCTGGCGATGGCAAGTATTTGTAACCCATGAAACTCAAATGACCAAAATCCATATAAATTTTTCTTTTCCTGTGGAAACAAAAGCACAAATCTTCCCAAATAAATTGTATTTTTGACTTTCATCCTGAAGTCGAAGCTTTTTAAAGTATCCAGGCTGGTAATTCAACATTTACCAAGCATTATCAAGGCAGAGAAGGGTTAAGGTGGGAAGCTTCTAGCCAGCACAAGAGACCTTGATATTTCCACAGTGAGGAAGAACTTGGCTTAGGAAGAAAGGGAGGGATGTGGTTCCAGAGTATGTCCTTGGCTGCCAGTGTTCCTGAAAATAATTGTTCATGTTAACTCCTCTGACTCTATTAATTAACAATTAAGATCAGGTTGTCAGTTCAGCATTCAAACAGTTTGTCAGTTGCAAGCAGTCTCCATCGCCCTGTCCATAGCTCCTGTCTCTGCCCACATGGACTGAGAGCATGCACCCTACCCTCTGTGAGAGCCACTGGCTGGGTATGGCCTCTCCTGCAGACCAAGACCAGCCCTGCCTGTGCTGCAGGCCTGATAGCAAGAGAACTATGGAGGAGGTGGCCCTTGCTGGGCCTCTCTCTCCTCTTCCAGGAACATAAGGGTGGTTAGGAGACAGAAATTAGTAACACTGATGTAGACATAAGTACCGTTACATCAGCACTGAGGTGACAGCCTCACTGGCACTTAGCAAGCCCCATCTAACAGATGGCCTCTCTTGTAGTACACAAGCCCCACCTGGCAGAAGCTACCTGCTTATCTCAGTTCAGTCAGGCAACCCAGTCCCTTTAAACACATGGAACAGAACAGTAACATAGCAGTCAGAACATAGACCAAGATAGGGACAAAGACATCAGTTTGTGGGCACAACCCACTCTGCGATGCACTCCTCCTCTCCAGAGGAACCAGGGGAATCCAATCTGCAGAGAACGGTTTCCTCACCCACCAGAAGAGCCCTGGGACATCACCTAGGACCCCAACCCATGATCCACCAGTACCATAGATCTTATGTGGGCTTCACAGACACATCTCCCACTGCCATAAATGGCCAGAAACAGAAACAAGAAACCAAAAATGCTTGCCAGGCAAATCTGATATCACCTGATGTCACCTGTTGTTACTTGATAATGGGCTCCAAAGGACTCAACAGAGGGTGATTCTTGTGGGACTGGGAATCATGGTGGATCTTGAAAATGTTGTACCCAGAGTCACCACGACACCACCTGGAGACCGAATACAATGCAAAACTAAAGAATCTTTGTATTGTTATGAGATAACTAGGGACTCTCCATTTGTCTGACCCATCAGCACAGCAGGAAAGACCCTGAGTATCAATTGGGCATGTTTTTTAAAGCAAGGGGTTGTGGGGTCTACAGACTACATAGGAACAGACTCAGCATTGGTTTATGCAAGTGGCAACCATGGTTGTAACTTTTTTTTTTTTAGTTTTTTTGAGACAAGGATTCTTTGTGTAGTTTTGATGCCTGTTCCTGAACTTGCTCTGTAGACCATGTTGGCCTCAAACTCACAGAGATCTGCCTTGCTCTGCCTCCCACCCAAGTGCTGGGGTTAAAGGTGTGTTGCTGTGGGATGGTCTGTATGTCAAATTGCTCTGATTAGTCAATAAATAAAACACTGATTGGCCAGTGGCCAGGCAGGAAGTGGGTGAGACCAGGAGAGAGGAGAATTCTGGGAAGCGGAAGGCTAAGGCAGAGAGACACTGCCAGCTGTCCCCATGACAAGAAGCATTGAAGACGCCGGTAAGCCACAAGCCACGTGGCCAGGTATAGATTTATGGAAATGGATGAATTTAAGCTATAAGAATAGTTAGCAAGAAGCCTGTCACAGCCATACAGTTTGTAAGCAATATAAGTCTCTGTGTTTACTTGGTTGGGTCTGAGCGACTGTGGAACTGGCGGGTGACAGAGATTTGTCCTGACTGTGGACAAGGCAGAAAAACTCTAGCTACAGTGTGCACGACCACTGCCCAGTAATATTAGTAACTTTTAATTGGCTAAGTTCAATTTGGGGTTCCAGTTGGGAGTTATCCATTTTTAGGCAGGCCTGGACAAGTCCCAGGCTTTGTCCTTGAGCTGCCATGGAGGCTGGCTGACTTAGCATGGACACATTGTGGTTGTTGGCTCAGTGACCCAGGTTTCACAATGATGCATGCACACAGCTCTAAGTTGGTGAGGGCTCCCAAACAGTAAACACCTGGCTGAACCTTGAACGGTCACAGTTCATGCAGAAAGGGAGTTATTGCAAGGACTGTGTGTTTTGTTCATGGCCTTTGCAGAAATGGCTTGCTCAATTCTCAGGACCAGAAATATTGTTGTCTGATCTCTGAGAGAAGACTCACCAGCCTCTTATGGCTTCTTCTCAGTCCTCTTATTCTCCCCTTGAATAGTGTATCATCAAACTTTAATCCTCATATTTCAAGCCTTTATATTCTAATGAAACATTACATTCTAAAATATCTTTTTTCTACTTAATTTATCCAACTATCCTGTACTTGAAATTTGATACAGTTTTTTTCTTATTTGAAACAATAATAATTTGTAACCAATTCTCTTAAAGGATGGCAAATATTTTTTTTGTTCTTTTTTTGTTTTTTGTTTTTTATTTTTCGAGACAGTGTTACTCTGTGTAGCTTTGGAGCCTGTCCTGGAAATCACTCTGTAGCTCAGGCTGGCCTCAAACTCACAGTGATCTGCCTGCCTCTGCCTCCCAAGTGCTGGGATTAAAGGCATGTCCACCCCCGCCTGGCGATGGCAAGTATTTGTAACCCATGAAACTCAAATGACCAAAATCCATATAAATTTTTCTTTTCCTGTGGAAACAAAAGCACAAATCTTCCCAAATAAATTGTATTTTTGACTTTCATCCTGAAGTCGAAGCTTTTTAAAGTATCCAGGCTGGTAATTCAACATTTACCAAGCATTATCAAGGCAGAGAAGGGTTAAGGTGGGAAGCTTCTAGCCAGCACAAGAGACCTTGATATTTCCACAGTGAGGAAGAACTTGGCTTAGGAAGAAAGGGAGGGGATGTGGTTCCAGAGTATGTCCTTGGCTGCCAGTGTTCCTGAAAATAATTGTTCATGTTAACTCCTCTGACTCTATTAATTAACAATTAAGATCAGGTTGTCAGTTCAGCATTCAAACAGTTTGTCAGTTGCAAGCAGTCTCCATCGCCCTGTCCATAGCTCCTGTCTCTGCCCACATGGACTGAGAGCATGCACCCTACCCTCTGTGAGAGCCACTGGCTGGGTATGGCCTCTCCTGCAGACCAAGACCAGCCCTGCCTGTGCTGCAGGCCTGATAGCAAGAGAACTATGGAGGAGGTGGCCCTTGCTGGGCCTCTCTCTCCTCTTCCAGGAACATAAGGGTGGTTAGGAGACAGAAATTAGTAACACTGATGTAGACATAAGTACCGTTACATCAGCACTGAGGTGACAGCCTCACTGGCGCTTAGCAAGCCCCATCTAACAGATGGCCTCTCTTGTAGTACACAAGCCCCACCTGGCAGAAGCTACCTGCTTATCTCAGTTCAGTCAGGGGACCCAGTCCCTTTAAACACATGGAACAGAACAGTAACATAGTAGCAGTCAGAACATAGACCAAACAAGGACAAAGACATCAGTTTGTGGGCATACCCACTCAGCGACCCACTTTGCCTCTACAGAGGAACCAAGGGAATCCAATCTCCAAAGAAGGGTCTCCTGACCCACTAGAAGAGCCCTGGGACATCTCCCAGGACCCCAACCCATGATCTACCATTGCCTCCCCCTAGATCTTATCTGTGCTTTATAGACACATCTCCCACTGCCATGAATGGGCAGAAACAGAAACTGGAACCCACAATTGCTTGCTGGGCATTTTTGAAGTCACCTGATGTTGCATGATAATGGGTTCCATAAGACTCAATGGAGGGAGGTTTTAGTGTGATTGGGAATCTCAGGAAAACCTCCATATGTTGTTTCCTGTGTCCCCAAAGGTCAACCTGGAGACATAATATAATGCAAAACTATAGAATCTTTGTATTGTTTGAATTAACTTTAGGCTGTCAGTCTGTCTGGCCCAGTGGCACAGCAGAAAGAGCTTCCTTCCTCACTCCTTCCCTCCTTTCTTTCCCTTCTTCTGCCTTCTTGTTGTGGTTTGAAAGAAAATGGTCCCCAAAGGGAGTGTCACTATTGGGAAGTGAGGCCTTGTTAGAGGAAAGGAAGTGTGTCACTGTGGGGATGGGCTTTGAGGTCTGCTTGGCTTAAACTTTCCTCAGTGTGACAGTCATTTGACTTCCCGTTGCCTATGTCAGCTCCAGCACTATGTCTGCCTGCACACTGCCATGCTCCCTGTCATGATGATAGTGGACTGAACCTCTGAGACTGTAAGCGAGCCACCGTAATTAAATTTTTCCTTATAAGTGTTTCCATGTTCCCGGTGTCTCTTCAAAGTAATGGAAATCCTAACTAATATACTTCCTTTCTTTCTTTGGTATATGTGTGTTGTATACATTCATATATGATTATTTGTTTGCATGTATGTGGGTACACCTGTGTATAGAAGGGCAAGTCCACAATAATGTTTGCATGAGGGCCTGAAGTTAGTGTCAGATGTCTTCCTTGATGGTGCCCTATTCACTGAGGCAGGGTCTCCCTGGAACCGGAGCCTAGGCTAGCCATCTTTCCCAAGAGATCCCCTGTCTGCCTCCCAAATGTTGGGATTACACAGGGAGCCAAACTTCCTGGCTTTTTGTGACTTTGGTTTCTGGACTTCATATTTGTGCTTGTGTGGCAAGCACTTAATTGGTGGAGCCATCTTCCCAGTCTCTTTGTCCTTTTGTGAAGAGTTCTGAAGACTCATCCCAGCTTTGTGTGTGTGTGTGTGTGTGTGTGTGTGTGTGTGTGTGTGTGTGTGTGATGTAGTCTAGGTTTTCTTGAGCTTGCAGTAGCTCTGGCCTTCAATCTCCTGACCATTCTCCAGTCACACCCTTCAGAGTGCTAGGATCATATGTGGGAGCCACCATGCCTGGTTTGCTTGTCCCTCTGTGGACCTTTGTTGGGCACTATTTTGAGTGCTTTCTCATATGCCTCTTCCTCACCCTGTCCATCTCAGGGAAATTCCAGGCAGAGACTAATGGTGTGGCAAACAGCTACCAATCTTCCAGTCTTTGAACACTGGAGAAAAATGCAACTAGCTCTTTCATCTTCGATTAACCCATATTTCTTATCTATGCTCAACCATGTGTTGTTACCTTTTCTCACCAAGGCATGTTTATCTTGCTTCTCTCTCTGTCTCCTGGAGATTCTGCCCTTCCTCTTCCCAGTGTTCTCTCAGTCTGGCTCTCCTGCTTAAACTTTTCATGCCTAGCTATTGGCCAGTTAACTCTTTATTGAACCAATGAGATCAACAAATCTTCACTGAGTACAAAAGGATTATTCTACAGCAGATGCCTGTGTTGGGGTACCTGAGAGCCATGTATGGGTCTGGGGTCCTATGGCAAATGAAATGAGTGTTGATTTTATTGGCCCATGCTACTCCTTGGAGCCATGGGATAACTGGCTCTGGAGACCTGGCCACTGGAGAAGTGTGGACCTCGCAGGCCACAACATCAGAAAAGCCTCCAATGGAAAAACTGGGACCGATGGTGTGGGCACAGAGGAGCTACCCTTGACCTTTGATGGCCCTGGGAGAAGTGTCCCTCCCCTCATCTGCTGCCTTAATGGGAAAGCTTGCCCCATACTTAAGAGAGCTAGTCCCACCCCTCACCATGCATGTAGGAGGGCTGGCCTGGATCCTTGCCTGAAAGGGTCAGTCCCAGTGGAGGCCTAGCCTGGCCAACTCAGCTACCCCAGACCCACATCCAGGGCTTTTAGTTGGCCTACCCCAATATCTACCCCATCTATGACCTGCTGCGGCACATTAAGAGGCTGGTCCTGAGCAACCATAGCTGCAAGAGATCCATGACTTGAGTAAACAGCAGGAAATCAGACAGAGCTTTCAGTGAGGGTCCACTATTGATGATGCATCAGAAGCCAGAGGCCTTATCCAGACCACCAACTCACTGCAATGAACGTTTGCAAGTAAAGCTGCTTGGCATACTGCGTGACACACCGCAGCTCCCAAGGCCACCAGGAGAAATGAATATGTGACAGAGACACAGGAGAGATGTAGATGTGAAATGTTTTTCTTCTTTTTCTTTTTGGTGGGGGAGGCTACAAGGGTGGAGGGCAGACATAGGAGGACTGGGAAATGAGGGGGATTGGGGTACATGGGGTGACATTCTGAAGGATTCAATGGAGAGAATTATATTAATAAAGAAAAAAATGAAGGAGCCATTTATTTGGTGAAGGACATTTAATGACAAGAGAGCAGTAGGACAGTGGCAGGGTTACTGCTCACGGCTCTGACTCAAGTCCATGGGGACAAGGACCCAAAAGTAGAGCAGGAAGATAGGAGAACGATGTAATTTTGAAAAAAAAGAGAAAGGAAAAAAGAAAGAAAAAATGAACATGAAAGAGTTTAAAGTTGTAGACAGTGTGGGTTCAGAGGAAGCAGTTGTAATTGTTAGAGTAATCAGCAGCATTGAGGACAAATTTGTGTGAAAAACCAGCCTGCCTCCATCTTAGGCTTAAAAGCCAACTTATGGTAAAGACATACTAGATTTATTCCTCCTCTGTTTCCCAAGGATTTGGCCATTCCCCAACTGTAACCTTAACTACCAATAGTTCTGTACTGCCTCTTCAAGGAATGACAAACATTTATTTGTTTCAAAATGGGGTTATTTTAAGGTTAATTTATTTATTATGTATACAGTGTTCTGGCATGAGTGGTACCCATAGTCAGGGTAGAGATTCCCTATTCAATAAAAATTTGTAGAAGTTCTCTTCAAAAGACACACCCAGAGGTGTGGTTGATGTGAACCTAAATCTAGTCAAGTTGACAAAGAAAGTGAACCAAGATATTCCAGTGCATCCTCTCAGGTGCAGGGACTGAGTGGCATTCTCAATACTCTGAGTCCCGGAGTCTCTGGCCTTTATCTTACTCTTTTATTATCCTTCTTCCAGACTCATGGCTTCTTTCTTTCTGTCTGTCTCTATATCTCTTATTACCATTCTCTGTTATTAATCTGTTTGTCCCTACTTCTCTGTATATATGCCATCATAACCCCTCTTAATCTCTCTTCCTCTTTCTGCATGAGGAGTGAATCTAGAACCCCAGACCTGCTTGGATAGTGCCCTAACACTAAGGCACATCCAGAATCCCTCACTTGTGACTGGTAGGGGCCAGGCAAATGCTCTACCACTGTGATACATCAGCAACCCTTTTTGAAAGTTTTAATTTGGAGATAGGATTTTGCTAAATTCCCCAGGGAAGGATTGATGCTTAATCTCAGCCTTCCAAGGGCTGAGATGAGAAGCACATACCCATCCTTGGACCTCTCTATTTAAACAAGACTTCACATCTCTTTATGAGAGAGAGAGAGAAGGAGAGAGGAAGAGAGAGGAGGGAGAACTTCTTTCAACATTTAGCCAATGTCTGTCTAGATCCAGGAGGTGACTTTTAGAGGAGAGTTATACTCCCAAGGCCAAGGAGGAAGGGAAGAAAAATGTGTAGATTTTAGACACAGAAGCTCTACTTTCCTAATCTTGGCATGGTGCCACCCTAGACTCAACTGACACTGGACATTGTTCTTGCCAAGCTTGGTTGTCTGGCACTGAACTTGGGTCATTTTTCCAGTTCAGGATTCCTGGTGGAAGCCGTGAAGTGCATTTCATGCAGAAACTGACAATTAACACTTTGGAGAGGTATGTTACCTTCCCCTATTAATATACAGAAGAGGTAAAAAGAGGTTGTTAGATTACCTAAGGTCACTCAATGAGTTAGAACTACTTTGTGCAATAGAAAAGCTGCGTTCAAAACATGAAATGTGCCAGAGGTGATAGCACACATCCGTATTTCCAGCCTAGGAGGCTGTGAGAGCAGCTTTATGAATTCAAAATGAACCTGGGATACAGAGGGAGAACTTGTCTAAGACAAACAGATAAATAAACAAATTAAAAATGTGGGCTGGATAATCAAATTCAAACTCAGAAGTTTTGTGATATACTTGAAACAGCAGATATTTAGATTATCTTCTTTATAAATCAAAGATTTCTGAAGGAAAATTATGATACAAATTAAGTTGTTACCACATCAAAAATATACACCAGATTTTGCATAGAGTATGAACACCATCACCACCGACAACAAAATCATACCCAGATTGGTTGGCATAAACCTTTAATCTTCGTTACTCAAGAGAAAAGATCACAAATTCACAGTCTGAGTGGCAGAGCAAAATCCACTTTTATTACAGGTGGAGACAGGAGAATCAAGTGTTCAAGTCTGGCCTGGGATACATAGTTATATTTCCTTAAAACAATTGAAGCCAAAGCAAAAAAAAAAAAAAGAAAGAAAAAAGGAAAAAAAAAAAAAAGGTTCTGAGGATTTGTCAGATTTGGCAGAATGTTGGCTTGCCTCATGTACAGGAAGTCCTGAGTTCAATTCCCAGCAGTGTATACTATAAACGTTGTGGTTCATGACTATGGTCTCAGCACCAATAGAGGGGCCAGGGGGATCAGGTGTATAAAATCATCCTTGGCCACACTGTGATACAAGACTGATAGGGTTTCACGAGAACTTCACACCAAGAGAGAATGAAGGAAGGAAGTTTATTGACATTTTAGCTTGCTTTTGACCTGCTTGTCTATCAGGATGACAATACACACTGGGTGATCCTTGACCACTGGGCCACAATGATACTGACCTATGTGAGGGATAGATGATGTTGATGGTTTTGGGTCTTTGATAACTGAAATGTCTTATATTGAAATACTTACGGAAGGTCTGTAACTGGAATCTGATCCTTATGTAGTTAAGAATGACCTTCAGGGTCCTGAGATTGTGTGTGTTCATTATCACACTCAATTGATGAAGGTGAAATCCAAGTAGACATTTATGCACAGAATGTATTCTATCAACCGAGCCCATCTCCAGCAGGTTTTGTCCTTGAATGTGTATGTAGCTCTGTAGATGTCAGTGTTGTCAGAATGGCTGGCTCTATTTCAGTTTCTCCCCCTCTTCCTCTTCCTGCATATGACTAATCACATCTTTCCAGTTCTTCATCTGTCATCATCTCCTTTCTCAAAATGTCAAGATAAGTCACAATCTCCTGCCATAGAAGATGAAGGTTCTCTTCCAAGACACAGACATGGATGCAGGTTGACCCTGGTGTGTAGATGTTAGCTCTCCACATTTATGCTCGTTTGTGGTTTACAACTGAATAATGAGTAACAAAGATGGTAAAATAAGTGATGGACTGTGGGAAAAGCTTTAATTTACTTTAAAGTTTGTGGTATTGGGATAGAATGAATGCACTTTGAGAGAGCAGGATGGGTTATTTTTAAGGGTGGAGGAGAGTGTTAATTGTTGAACATTCCCAGTAAAGTTGAAGTTGAAATTTAAATGCCATTATTTAAATTTAAACTGCATTAAGAAATGAGATGTGGATGGATCCCAATTCCTCTGCCTGGGTGGCCCCCCAAAACAGTTCGGGCTAGACAACTGTCTCCCTTATCCAGAGGGCCTTGGTGCATCGTGGAGGGTCTTGAACCTGCCTGTGCTCAGTGTACTGGACTCTGCTGACTCCCCATAGGAGGCCTTGATTTGGAAGATGTGGGGATGGGGGTTAGCTTGGGAGGGAGAGCCGGGGTGTGGGAGGAGGAAGGAGGTGGGATCTGTGGGTGGTATGTAGGGTAAGTAGAAAATTTCTTAATAAAAAAATGAAAAAAAAAAGGAATGAGATGTGAACTGAGAGGTGGTTCATCAGTGAAGAGCACTTGCTGTTCTTGCAGAGGACCTGGGTTCAGTTCCCAGCACCTCCATGTTGGCTCACAGTCATCTATATCTCTAATTTGAGAGCATATACTGTTCTCTTCCACCTTTTGGGCACCAGACATGCATGTAGTAAACATATGTATGTTCAGATGAAATACTCATACACACAAAATGAAAAGTAAAAAAGAATAAAATGACAGCGTGAAACTCTGCTTAAAATGTGGTTCAGGCTTTGCCTTTATGTTGTTTGGTTGTGGAATGTTCCTTACCAGCTTACTTATTTGATCGGTTGATCTTTAGTTGATAGTCATATTTTGGGAGTTGTAGAGAATTTAAAGGGTTGTGAGTGGTGGTAGCAAGTTATTTAGATTGGGTGACATTTATACTCTCTCTCTCTCTCTCTCTCTCTCTCTCTCTCTCTCTCTCTCTCTCCCTCTCTCCCACATGCATTTCTTTTTTGATACTGATCTATGATCCTTCCCATGTCAAAGCTGGGGCCCAAACTACCTAGAATTAAAACAAGGAACTAAATGGCGAGAGCAATCACATAATAATCCCACTCCTGCACCAGTCATTTGTCACTGTGGTAAATACCTGCTCAGAAGCCAGTGTGAGGAAGATTTACTTAGGGTCAGTTTCAAGGCAGGAAGGCAGGGCAGCTGGGCCTCTAGGTTTGCTGTGGGAGTATGAGGCAGGTGGGAAGGAGAGAGAGGAGGGTCCTCTCAGGAACCTACATCTTTCTGCCATGACTGTGAACGTTCTAAAAATACTATTAGTTAGAGATCAAGCATTCAAACACGTGGAGTCCTGGGAGAAATCTCACATTCTAACCATGGCACTCTGTGAATGGATTGTGTCACTGTCATAGAGTGTGTCCTCTGTGGGAGTGTTCGGTCTCCTTTTTAGCTCTGTCAGTCTTAGGCACACTTGATTGCCCCATGTCATGTTATAATGCAGCAGCAAATGCCTCACCAGACACCAGTGCGGTGTTCTTGGAAATAACTGCTTCTAGAAGCACAACTTTAAAATGTCTACTAATTATCACTTCCCAGTCTCTGTCATTTTGCCTTGTTATAAAACAGAGTAAGACATTCTCAGCATACTGAGGTCAGAGTCTACAGGGGACAGTGACGCTGCTAGAAAGAGATGGAACCGTGGGAAGGTCAGAGGTCTCTACTTCCCGTGAGACAGCCAGGAGGAGGTGATCACCAGTCACACTCATCAGAAACCCAGGGGCTCCAACTGCTCCTCGGCCAGGCTGAAGCCTCTCTCTCTACATGACTGCCGAGCTTGACCACTACTGTGTCTCTTGTCTCCCTACTTTTGCATTTTCTGCCATCTGTGACTGTCACAGGCCAGAGATTGAAAGGGGACCTTGGAGAAATCACATTGGCACTGGGGTTGGTGTATGTACAAACACACAGAGATCCACACAGTAACACGCACCTCTACCCCTGTCACTGAAGTCACACCTGAAAGTAAGAGCATACAGAGGAGCCCCACAGTGCAAGAATGTAATTGTAAGCCACATGTGTTGGCTCACACTTTTAATCTCAGTATTCAGGAGGCAGAGATAGGAGGTTCTCTGTGAGTTCGAGGCCAGCCTGGTCTACAAAGTGAGTTCCAGGACAGCCAGAGCTACACAGAGAAACCCTGTCTTGAAAAATCAACCAATACACATATTCACGGACACACACAGACAAACAGACACAACACACACACACACACACACACACACCTAGGGTAACACACAAAAGCACACACATGAACATTCACATAAGAAATATCCCTTCACATATGTAGCACACACAGGTCCATGCCCAAATCAATAAACAGACAAAACTGAGCTGAGAAATGCACACTCACCCCAAGAAATCAATATGCGTTACTCCCAATGTTCTTTAGTCCTGTGTATCTGTTTCAAGTCCTTGACAACATCTATGGAACAGGGAGTGAGCATGTCACTGGCAGCCCAAGCAGGAAGTATGGGTGCTCCCATTCTTGGACAAAGATTGACAGGAGGCAGGATTAGCTGAAGTTGTGTAACTGGGTAGAGAGGCAGGTTCAGCATAAAAAGTCCTGCTGGAGTGTGCAGTGGAGTGGATTGTGGTCAGACCAGGACAATGGAGGCCAGTGTCCTGCTCTTCCTCACTATTCTTGTGGGCTTCTTACTGCTCCTGGTCAAGGGACACCCAAAAGCCCATGGCCGCCTCCCACCAGGACCACGTCCTCTGCCCCTCTTGGGAAACCTACTACAGTTGGACAGAAGAGGCCTCCTCAACTCCTTCATGCTGGTGAGACATACACAGTGTCTGTGCCCTATGGGTCTAGCCCTATGATTGCTCCTGGAGATCACTCAGCAGGACCAACAAGGGAGTCCTTTCAAGCTGTAGGTTCAGGAAGGAAGTCGCTGAGTGAAAGGTGAGGTTTGGTGCTTCTTTTCCAGAAGAGAGAAAGATGTCAGAGCAATTAACAGATAAATTTAGCTTCTACCAGCACAAGGGATAATCCTGCCAGGTTCTGGAGCAGAGGGGAGGAGAGGCAAGTCAGGAGGTGTGGTAGGGAGGGAGTGCTTATCAGTTATAAAACCAAGGACCATCCTTGCAGCTGACCCTTATATTATCTTTACCAGTCTTCACAAGGAAGATTTTTGTGTCACTTACCACTTTTTTGTTAATAATAAGTTAACATACTTTGCTGTGGGATGTCTGTATGTCCTGTGGGAGCCCATTCTCGGGTTCCTTGTGGCTTTACCCAGCAGGTCCGCATAGAGGATGATTAGGACCATGGGCCTGAGTGCAGGTGTCTGAGATGGTCTGCACTTGGCTGTGCTGGGGGATGGTCTGTATGTCAAGTTGCTCTGATTGGCCAATAAATAAAACCTGATTGGCGTGGCTAGGCAGGAAGTTTAGGCAGGACTAACAGAGAGGAGAAATAAAAGAACAGGAAGGCAGGAGTCAGCCTGCAGCAGCCACCAGGACAAGGAAGATGGAAAGTACCGGTAAGCCACGAGCCCCATGGCAAGGTATAGATTTATAGAAATGGACTAATTTAAGATATAAGAACAGTTAGCAAGAATCCTGCCACGGCCATACATTTTGAAAGTAATATAAGTCTCTCCGTTTACTTGGTTGGGTCTGAGCGGCTGTGGGACTGGCGGGTGACAAAGATTTGTCCTGACTGTGGGCCAGGCAGGAAAACTCTAGCTACAATACTTGGTCCCACTTCCCATTTAGAGAGCTGATTTAATGGCAACAATTGCAACTTCCTGCTACCTCTTAGTTGTTAATAGATCACCCATCTGGGTCATTGGTGTAGTCATTTGTTTTTATCTAGCTTCTGAGGCAAGGTCATCCTACTTTTCCAGAGTTAACCTCAAATTCATGATCCTCCTTCAAGTTTCATATAACACCTTTAATCTGATCTGTGTATTGATAGTTCACTGTTGCTTAAGTTTCGAAGTTGTGACCCATCCTAGAAACATAAGTATGTCAATATCAAATTTGTGTAGAGATTTTCCTTAGCATTGTTCCCTAAACTACACTGGACACTGACCGTTTTTTATAGCCTTTCATTTCTATTAGCTCCATTGCAGTCTAGAGTGAGATAAAGGTTGTGAGAGGATGAGGTGGGTTATGTGCAAACACTGAACCATTCTCTCCAAGGCCTTTCAGCACTTGAGGGTTGTGACATTCCTGGGATCAATTCCCTGTAGATGCCCAGATGGTTGCATTGTCAGGTATTTTCCAACTGTGTGTGCTGTAGTCATGACTCACATTCAGGTCCACCACCAGGTGACTATCACTTTCCCTTCCCTTGTAACCCAGTGGGTGAGTCAGAGTCATCCTCTGGATGTTGTCAGAATGCATTGGGCAGGTTGACTCTGGGTCACAGATAGCATGGTTCAGCTGGCCAGACTGGAGGGTGTGGGCATGGAGCGACATGCATAGCTACCTCCATAACTGTATGTATTTTTTTAGAGACAGAATTTTATGTAGCTGAGTCTGGCTTCAAAATGGATGTGTAGCAAAGAATGAATAGTGATTCTCTGGCTTCTACCTCCATGTTGCTTGATTATAAACATATGTTGCCCTTCGTTCCTACTCTACAGTACTGCTGTACTGATCAGGAAGCCCAACCAATCAATGCAGACCCTGACTATGTGTAGAAGTAAGCCTTCTATCTTAGGTTCACAGAAGGGAAAGGGTAGCCATATGAGAGGTTTCTATTTACCATTCTGTATGTGTTTTCAAAGTGTAACAACATCATCTTCACTGACTAACCACAGCCCTTATGCCCTTATGCTTGGCAGTTTCGAGAAAAATATGGAGATGTGTTCACAGTGCACCTGGGACCCAGGCCTGTAGTCATGCTGTGTGGGACAGAGGCCATAAGGGAGGCTCTGGTGGACCAAGCTGAGGCTTTCTCTGGCCGGGGGACAGTTGCTGTAGTTGAGCCATTTCTACAGGGATATGGTGAGATATGGGACAGTGTGGCATGGAGGATGTGGTCCAGGAAGGTGGAATCTGAGCTGTGTGAAAGGACTCAGGTTCTCTGACCTTCCAGTGTAACCTACCCATACATCCCCTACTTTCTTAGGTATGGCCTTTTCCAATGGGGAACGCTGGAAGGTCCTTAGGCGATTCTCTGTGGCCACCATGAAGGACTTTGGGATGGGGAAGCGGAGTGTGGAGGAGCGGATAAAGGAGGAGGCCCAATGTCTGGTGGAGGAGCTGCAGAAATCCCAGGGTGAGTCTCTGAGAATGGGCATAAAAGAAGATGGTGATACAGGGATCTGAGTGCACAGTCATGGAAAGAGAAACAGACAGTTGAGGGTAGATAACAAGGCAAACAGACTAACACACACACACACACACACACACACACACACACACACACACTATGGGGAGGATAAGATATGGACAGAGGTGGAAAGAGAGAGAAATACAAGGGCAGGGAAGAAATGTGTCCAAAGTAACTCAGAAACACGTACTGACCATATTTGTCATATTTTCAGAAAATCAGTCTGTGAATTAATTTTGTTTGTCAGTTGGGTATGACTGGTGCACACTTGTCCTATCAGAATTCAGAAAGTGAGGCCAGATGCTCAGGAGTTCAAGGCTGGTCCCATCTATATTTCGAGGCTCTCTTTTTGATAGGACTGGCTGAGTGAAGGTTGCTTCCAGCACCACACACATGGGGCACGGTCCTACACGTTTATAATCCCAGCACTCTAGGGCTGGAGGCAGGAGGCTGAGATTTCCAAGGCCATCTTCTACTGCATATAGAGTTCAAGGCCACTTTGGCTCAGCCTTGTCACTGTCACCCAACATGTTCTTATCAAAGACAAATGCAGACCCTAGGTAACTGAGAGGGAAGGGGGCAGGAGGAACTGCAGACATGTTCTAAGCAGGGAACTGTGTTTTCTTCCTTGTGGTTGTGCTGGTGAGCAGCAGTGAGCACAGAGGCTGATGGGAGTTTGACTCTGGGTGAACTCAGAGGCACTTCTGGGGACTTGAGGGGTCTTTACATCAAGAGCGTATTGGTGACATGACTGTGTTTGCACCTCCATTTCTGTACACGGGACATTTGCCGTCTCTATTGACCTTTCTCAGGAGATCTGAGAGGTCAGTGCAGAGGCTGGAGGGAAGAAAGGTGCAGAGGCTGGGAAGAATGACTGGAGAAGGCAGTCAGAGATGGAGGGACCCAGAGGAAGAGAAGTGAGTGCTCAGGCTGAGAGTGAAGGTAATGAGCCCCAGGGAAGGATCTATATAGCTGTCTGGAGGACCAGGCTCCAGGCAGCTTCAGACTCAAATGGAAATCCACAGCGTCAGCACACTGGACTTTTTTTTATCTGAGGGGCTTAGGAAAAAAGACTCTCACACCAATTTTTTGGAGACAGGGTTTCTCTATGTAGCTTTGGAGCTTGTCCTGGATCTCACTCTGTAGCCCAGGCTGGCCTTGAACTCAGAGATGCACCTGCCTCTGCCTCACCAGTGATGGGACTAAAGGGGTGTGCCCCCACTGCCTGGCCTCATACACATTCTTGATGGTTTCCTTTCCTCCCCCTTCTGCTCCTCCTCCTCCTTCTCTTATTCTTCTTCCTCCCCCTCCTTCTCTTCTTCCTCCTCCTCCTTCCTCTCCTCTTCCTCTTCCTTCTCCTCTTCCTCTTCCACCTGCTCCTCCTCTTCTTCATCTTTTCCTCCTCTTCCACCTCCTCCTCCTTATCCCTCTCCTCCTCTTCATCTTCTCCTCCTTCTCCTCCTTTTCCTTCTCTTCCTCCTCATGCTCCTCCTCTACCTTCTCCTCCTCCTGCTCCTTTTCCTCCTCCCGCTCCTTGTTCTTCTACTTCTTCTTTTTGCCTCTACAGCTTATATTTCCCAACAAAGTCTTTTAAGCCATACAAGCTTCACAATGTGGTTACATTCAAATTTTAAGTGAATAATTATAATGAATATAGGTTAAAAACATGTTTTCAACTCCCTTACATGATTAAAAACAGAGTTAACATAATAACCCACATACATTGTAACATCTTAGCAACTTGTTACAGATTAATAGAATATGAGAAAACAAGGACCATTTGTTCTCATCCAACTCTTTTGTTGACAGGCTGCATATTGCTGTTACAAAGAAATTATCAACCACTTTATTATCTATTCTGAAAGGTAATCTTATAAGGAATTTAAAAGAGTTGCAAACAGAAACTTTCATACATAAAAGCCAGTCAGTCAGGTGAACTTTGAATCCTCAGGGTACATACTCATTTATCAATAGTTTCTATATCAGAAAATTGAGGGCAGGAGTGGGTGAAAGGAATTAATCATCACCTTTGATCACCAACCAGACCTTCCATGCAAAGTACTTCAGGTAACAACAGTCAGGCTGCTCTGTATTTTTGACCCTATCCTAATGAATCTATAACTCGGCTGTGTGTCCTTGTGAACTTCAGATTGTTTTCTGTGGTTCTTTGTCTTAAAGCTATTCTCGGAGCATATGGTCTAACCAAAATTATTTTGAAGCTTTGTTTGAGCTAATGGTGCAAACAGAAAACTGTGACAGCATCTTTCAGCATTAAAAAAATTAGAGCCTGCCTGGATCCTGGGGACTCAATCGTTTCCCTTAATCATTATCCTGAACTGTGATCTAAAACAGCTCCTCGGGTGAAACTGATAGGCATTAGCTGTAAAACTCATAGGCCCTAACTGTGTAACATTTCCTTGTATTTACTTTTATTCATCAAAACTCTGTATAAACTATCATTATTATCATCAACTTGGCAGTACAATTTAGGTAGGAATCATTTTCATGACAATCCACAGATAAAATTGCCCATGAGAATGGTTCCCATGAAATAAACACACTGCACCACAGGCAGGGATGTCTCCCCCCATCCATTAACACCATGCGAGATCCCAGAGGAAGATGGCCATAGAAACATGTAAAGGCACAGCAGAATCAAAAGACATTCTGGGGTCCTGGGTCTTGTGGCCTTGCCAAACTGAGATTGACCCATCAGAGAGTTTCCTCCTGGTGGGCTGACACCTTGGACTCCAATTGCCACCTGTTGCTCCTCTGACACAGCCACCAGCAGATATACATGGGATCAGAGACCAAAGTCAATCCAGCCCAGGGTGAGGGGCAATGGTGGCTCAATATTGTTGGATGAACAACAGCCCTCTCATCACCAGGGTCCATGACAGAACCTGACATACAAAGGTGGCAGGGAGCAGGTGCTGATGGCTTTTGGAACACAACAGAGCCCAGAAGTCAGAGAAGGGATGGCAGATTGGCATGCAGAGTGCAGGGCCTGTAAATTCACACAGGCATTCCCTGAATCCTTCTCTGCACCATTCCATCCAGTGGGAGTTAGCTATCAGCTCAGAGTCAGAATGTTGTCCTGGAGGAGGTGCAGGTTGGAGGCTGAATATATACACTCTTCTCTCCACCCTAGTATCCTAGTCCCAACCATAGTTAGCTGAGTTGCCTTAGTGAAGGTAACCTCCCTTTTTGTGTATATGAATAGTATCCCATTTTCTGTGCAGTATTGAGGGAAGTTGAATAAAAGGATGCATGCAATTCTAAGTGAAGGGCCTAGACTCATATGTGCATCATATGCAAATGTGGTAGCCACTGTTGTTGTACTTTGATTAGTGAGTGGTGGAGGCAGCCTCACATGATGGGGATGAAGCCAAGTGTTCCATGGTTTTTTATCCCCTGCCTCTTGTCCTGCATCCTCATTCTCCAGGATCCCCCATGGACCCCACCTTCCTCTTCCAGAGCATCACAGCCAACATCATCTGCTCCATTGTCTTTGGAGAGCGCTTTGACTACAAAGACCGCCAGTTCCTGCGCCTCCTGGACCTGATCTATCAGACCTTCTTGCTCTACAGCTCATTCTCCAGCCAGGTCAGTGGTGGGAAGAGAAGAGTATCCAGGGCAAAGGAAAGAAGACACTGCTCTGTGGGTGAAGAAGGGAGTGTCTTGGGGCTGGAAGAAAAGTAGAGACAGCATGGAGAGGTGAGGAGTTTGAAAGCAGGACAAAGAGAAGGATGGGGAGCAGGGCAGAGACCTGAATGTAGAAATACAGAGCCATACACACATGCAGAAAATGGTGATGTTGGTGATGCAGCTGTAGCTCAGAGCACAGAGGACTTGGTTTTCATGCCTGGGGCCCAGGCTGTATATTCTGGGTGTCGTGGTACAGAACTCATGCAATTCCTGCATGTGAAGGCAGGGGGATGAGAAATTCAGGGTGATCTTTAGCTGCATATTGAGTTTAAGGCCAGTCTGGCATGCATGAGACCTTGTGTCCGTAAAGCCAAACTCCCAGATTAAAACAAACAATGACAATTCAGCACAGGGTATTGGGAGAGAGAGCAGAGGAGAGGAAAAGGGAGACAGAAGGGAAAGGTTTATTACAGCCTTGGAGAACCTGCTCCAAGGCTGGACACAGTGCTTTCAAGGAATCCATGGAGGTGTGAAGCGATCACTTTTTTTATCTGAGGGATTTTTAAGGATTGGCAGAAAAACTGACACACATGTTAAAGGTTACTTTCTTTTTCTCTTATGTTTTAGCTTTCATTCTTTGTTACAGATAGCTATATATACCAACATAAATCCTTCAGGCAAAATAAAAGGTACATTTGAAGGTCACATTTCACTTGATAAGAAACAGATTCCTCCCTACAACACCACGTTTGTAATAAATGTTAGCTTTCTAATTGGTGTGGTTGTAATCTGCAGCTGCCATGTAAAGAAAGAACTGGTCATTGTTATCTAGTTAGAGAGATAGACTTATAAAAGATTTTAGAACAGTTATAAACCTAAACTATTGAGGAGTCTAAGAAAAATAAGAAATCATCAACTATCCCATATTTCTGAGTGTAATAAACATTTTTTTTTTATTCTGAAGAGGGTGCCAGATCTTGTTAGAGATGGTTGTGAGCCACCATGTGGTTGCTGGGAATTGAACTCAGGACCTCTGGAAGAGCAGTCAGTGCTCTTAACCGCTGAGCCATCTCTCCAGCCCTAAACATTTTAAACTAACATTTTGTGATTGGGAGGAATGTTAGGCTTTCTTGAATTCTCTGTACTAAATGCTTTGGTTGGAACTCAGGTTTTTCTCGAATCTCCTAATGTAATCCTACTTGATATTTTCCAAGTCACAGTGACATTAAATGCGTTTTAATTCTCAAAATATATTATTTTCAGTCCTGCTTGTAACTGTAGACCATAAAAAAGGAAACTTGTAACTCTTTTTCAACTGTGGAATCTTAGGACTCAACATAAAAACAGTTAGTTGGCTGAACTTTGAGTTTTCAGGTGTATGCCTCTATCATACAACTGAGGTTAAGAATTTGTGCAGAGAGTTAATCACTGGCCTATGTTATCAGCCAGACTTAGCAAGAGAGACTAGCATAGTAATTAGGTTGCTTCATACCTATAACTTTGGTTCAACAAATCAGACAGCTGCTATTTTGTCCTTGAGAATTAGACTGCTTTCCCTGGGAAATGTTTATCTTAAAACCCATTAGCAAGGCACCTGGTCTAATTTGAAGTTACTTTGAAGCCTAAAACCAGCTGATAGTATTCAGCTGTCTTAGTAACTGGAAATACAACAGTTTTCCTTTGTCAGCCTGAGCTATGATATAAAATAGATCCTAAGTATATGACAGTCCTCATGGAACAGTAGACCTAGTTATGAAAAATATCCTAGTATTATTTCTATTCACCAAAATTATACAGCTTAAGAAGAAATCTTCTTCCTGACAATACACAGATATTAATTTGCCCAGTAGGGGCAAAATATTCATGAGATGAGCATATTACAATATAGGCAGTGGATGACTCACAGCACCATATACACAGCAGCAGCAAGCATGCAGGGACACAACAGAAGCAAAATCCATTATGGAGTCTGTTTTCTTTCAAGCCTTGCTTGAGTGAGACAATCCCATCAGAGAATTGAACTTCTGAAGGGCTGACATCTTGAATATTAATTGCCATCTGCTATTGCTCTGACATACCTATAGACTACCAGCAAAGGTTAGAGACAGATTTAGAGTTAAAGTTCAAAAGGATACACATATGAGGTGTGTGTGTGTGTGTGTGTGTGTGTGTGTGTGTGTGTGTGTGTGTGTGTTTTGCATGTTTCCTCATGGAAACTGGGGACCTAGAAACATGTTGGTTTGAATGAGATTGGCCCACATAGACTAGTGTCTTTGCATGCTTGAGTGACAGTTGAAGAGCTGTTTGGAAGGATTAGGATCTGGGACCTCTTTGGAGGAGATGTGTTGCTTGAGGTGAACTTTGAGGATTCCAAATCCTATCCAAGACCCAGTGTTCCCTCTAGTTCTGCCTGCCTGCCTGTATATCATGATGTCAGCTCTCAGGCACATGCCTGTTTGCATGCTGCCATGTTTGCTGCCATGATGATAATGGACTAACCTTCTGAAATGGTAGACAAGCCCTCAAAAATACCTTTTTTTTTGTAAGAAATACCTTTGTTGTGATGTCTCTTCATAGCAATAGAAGAGTGACTAAGTTAGAGCACTGTCTATTTCCTGAGTCCTGCTAGCTCCAGGTGACCTCCTGGGTCCTCCTTTCTTGCAGGTGTTTGAGCTCTTCTCTGGCTTCCTGAAGTACTTTCCTGGTGTCCACAAGCAAATCTTCAAAAACATGCAGGAAGTCCTCGACTACATTGGCCAGAGTGTGGAGAAGCACAGGGCAACCTTGGACCCCAGCAATCCAAGAGACTTCATTGATGCCTACCTTCTACGCATGGAGAAGGTAAGTCCTACATGAATAAGAGAAGTAATGGATGAGAGTGAAGGCTGGGGATGTGAGCAAAGGAAAAGAGGGCAGAGGATGGAGGAGAGATAGGAAATGGAGTGGAGAAGATGCAGAAGAATCTAGAAATTGAAGACTAGAGAAGGGGAGGAGAAAATGAAATAGGGAGAAAGAAGGCTGTGGAAGAAACACAGAGCAAGGGACAAAAAGCAGAAAAGACCTCAGAGGAAGAGAGAGCCAGGGAGACAAAACTTGATAAACTACCAGAGAGCAAAGTCGAGAGAGAAGGAGACAGAACAAACAGAGCAAGTGACATTATAGAGGAATGAGAACTGCCATGTGGTCCACATAGTGTGAGACAGAAGGACAGTTCCCAGCATGTGTGAGCATCTCCCTGTAAGGACCCAGTCACCCCTGACCCTCCCTTTTCTCTCCCTTCTGGAACCAGGAGAAGTCCAACCAGCATACAGAGTTCCATCTCCAGAACCTCATGATCTCCGTGGTGTCTCTCTTCTTTGCTGGCACCGAGACCACCAGCACCACACTCCGCTATGGCTTCCTGCTCATGCTCAAATATCCCCATGTTGCAGGTGTGCCACAGGCTGCCAGTTCGGGGATCTTCTAGCACTCTTTTGGCTGTGGAGATTTGTGTGGATGAGAGATACACGGCCCTCTTACATCAGGAGCTCTGAAGGCTTTGATCTACTTCTAAACTAGGGCACTGTTGTGGGTGAATGAACACTCAGCTGGTCCATTTTCTGCTATCACTTAAAGGCTTTTCCATCCATCCATCCACCCATCCAACTATCTACCCATCCTTCCTTCCTCCTTCCCTTTTGTCTTTACTTCCATCCATTCACTCATCTTCCTGTCCACCCACCTCTTCACCCATCCATCTATTATCCACCCATCCATTTATCCTTTTTTCTATCCATCCAGCTGCATACCTATTCATGCCTGTCACTGAGTCATTCATTTATTCATATACAAATCTTTTCATTCCTTAAACCTTCCAACTGGCCTTTCCTCCATGTATCTTTTTAATGTCTCACTCATTTATCTGTTATTTAATTATCATTCAATACACCTACTTATGGTGATATATTGTGTACTCTAATAAACTTATCTGGGGATCACAGGACAGAGCCAGCCATTAGATTAGACATAGAGGCCAGACAGTGTTGGCACATACACTTAATCCTATCACTTGGGAGGCAGAGATCTGTCTGGATCTCTGTGGGTTCAAGGCCATACAGGGAGAAGAGTCAGGCAGTGGTGGCACACACCTTTAATCCCAGCACTTGAGATCTCATGTCTTTGCTTGGAAAGCACACAGGCCTTTAATCCCAGGAAGTGACATGGCTGGGTGGAGAATGGTATATAAGGCGTGAGGAGACAGGACCTAAGCAGCAGTTCAACTGAGACCCTCAGGGATAAGGACTGAGGCTTTCAGTCTGAGGATTTGTGAAAACAGGATCAGCTGAGGAGTTCACAAGGTGAGGTTGGCTGTGGCTTGTTCTGTTTCTATGATCTTTCAGCTTTCATCCCAATATCTGGTTCTGTTTTTTTATTTTAATTAATAAGACCATTTAGCAATTCATGTTAGACCTACATATTTATTCCTATATTTACTCATTCATTCATTCATTCATTCATTCATTCACTCACTCACATATTCCTTTGTTGAATCTACATTTGCTTGATTATTGTCTGGTTGTGTGTATTGATTTATTTATGTAGGTACCATTTATTGATTCATTAATTGTTTAATATAACAAGTAAAAGAAGAATACATATATCCAGGTTTTAGTTTGCTCATTTCATTTGTTCAGCAGCCTTTACTTCTATTAACTGACTTATTCATTGCTTTGTTGACTTTCACACTCACATTCTAAAAATAAAAAAGTGATTTGCTCTTACTGTGAGTATGCATGAAGCAGCTCATGTGCAGAGGCGAAAGGACAGCTCTACATAGCTGGGCCTCTCCTACACCTTCACATGGGTTCTGTATATCAAAGTCAGTCTGTCAGGATGCAAGTCAAGTGCACTTACTGGTTGAGCCATTTTATCTGCCAATGTGTTCACTCATGTATTCATATTTTGTATTCAATTATACAAAGATTAATTTACTTCCTTTTATTTCTGAGGATATAGCTGCAGATTCTTAGCCTGGATTTTTAAATTTATTTTATTAATGTACATTGTTGTTTTCCTGCATATATGTCTGTGCGATGGTGTTGGATTCCCTGGACTTGAAGTCACAGACAGTGTGAGTCAACCTGTGGGTGCTAGTAATTGAACCTGGAACCTCTGCAAGAGTAGTATTCAGTACTATTAACCACTGAACTATTTCTCCAGCCCACTGGATTTTTAAACATAAATTCCATGCAAAGATGTCTGTCTGCCTGTCACTCTTGGTGTGTTTGTATATTTGTGTGTGTGTACAAATTATAGCATTATGTTTCAAATGGAGAAAATTCTTACCATCTCCTTCTCCAGTCATCACTCCAGATGGATAGATTAAAAATATCCCTTTGCTGTAGGTTTTCAGTTTTCTATTTACAAGCAAGGTTGGAGCTTTTGAGAGAGACTTTCCTATAGATCTAAGTGTGGCTGGAGAGACAGGTGCCTGAGAAGAACACAGATGTGCATGCCCAAGAGTGCACTGTGTCTTTCTCAGCAGAGTCTACTTGCTCTGCATTTTTCCTAGGCTATTAGCTGGCAGAAAAGAGGGTCACTGTGCATTGCCTCCATGAAAGGAGGGAGGGCACTGTCTGTTCTCTCCCTTTTCTGTGCAGAGAAAATCCAAAAGGAGATCGATCAGGTGATTGGCTCACACCGCCTACCAACCCTTGATGACCGCACCAAAATGCCTTACACTGAGGCTGTCATCCATGAGATTCAGAGATTTTCAGATATCGCCCCGATTGGTGTACCACACAAAGTCACCAAAGACACTTTGTTCCGTGGGTACCTGCTCCCCAAGGTGAGATCAGCTGCTATTCCACGTCTCTACTCCATGTCCATCCTCCACTCTCCTTATCACAAACCTCAGCCTGTTTGTGGTTTCCTATATTTTGTGTTTCTTAGGGACTGACTGTTTGCAGATGGGACTCAGGGTATGCTAATATCTTTGTGTCTCATAATGTCTCCTAGAACACTGAAGTGTACCCCATCCTGAGTGCAGCTCTCCATGACCCACAGTACTTTGAACAACCAGACACCTTCAATCCTGACCACTTCCTGGATGCCAATGGGGCACTGAAGAAAAATGAAGCTTTTATGCCCTTCTCTACAGGTGAGAACCACTTGTGCTTCCTTTCCCAGACACTAGAGGGCAGGCTCATCCTCCAGGATACAGACAGGTCTAGGTCCCTGATTACTGATTTATTCCAGCTGCTTTGCCTGCACCATTTCATTCACCCTGGCTACAGTTCCATAAGAGTACTCTTGAACTAAAGGAGCATTCTGGCCATCAGGACTTTGGGGAATTATTTAAAAGCCTCTAAACCTGAGCAAATGCATTTTCTTAAGAAACAACAGCAAGAACAACTGACATCTTCTATGAACACTGCCATGAACTAACTGTGTAGGGTCTTGATGGCCAGGGAGGCATTGAGTTTAGCTGTGAGCACTGGGGAGATGGGGCATGTCTTGACATGCTTGTCTATGTGTGTAGTAAATACTCTTGCTTGGTAAATTGTAAGAGAAATCTAAATTACTACAGCAAAAAAAAAAAAAAAAAAAAAATCCTATCCATGATGGATAATATCCTGAACCAGAGAAAGTTCAGGGTTACAGCACTCTTAAGTGTCAGCCCAGGTTGTCTATAGACAATAGGGAGCTGTTCATGGACACACAGCCTGAATGTTGCCAGCTCTGCTTTTACCTTACTTGGCTATACTGGGGTAGTTGGCAGCCTGGGGTTGGTCAACTGCTATGAGAGACTGAGACTTCTTCATTGGAATAATACAGTCTCAAGTTGTTTGGTTGCCTATTGTGTTTGGTTGTTTTGTTACATACAGAAGCTGCCTCCAGCCAAATTTAATTCAGTTTTATGGACTCTACAGGATGTAAACATGGAAAATTTGTGTTCAGGTTTTTGTCTTTTGGAGAAAGGGGCATTCTAGAAACAATTCCTTAGCCTTTTGTTGTGCCTTCCACCATGTCCTCATGATAGAAATGGAAGCCAGGGCTGTGTGTGTGTTAAGCATATTGTTTTCAAAAAAGCCCCTACCTCTAGCCTCTTGGTGCATTCTAGAAGATGTTCTCCTGCTATTCCTCCTCTCTGTTTTCATTCTCTCACTGAGGGATTTCAGACAAATGTTTTTCACTGAGCCATGTCTCAGCTAATAATTGTCTAGTGTTGAATGTCCAAGTGATGTTGGCTAGGAAGTTTAGAAAAAGCAAGCCGAAGAGAATAGATAATAAGACATATAGTGATGGTCGGTACAGACACAGGTTCAGGGAGCCTGCTCTGGGATACAAGCAAGCAAGCAAGCAAGCTAGAGAGTGAGCAAACAAGCAAGCCAAAAGGATATTAGAACCAAAGAGACATGAATGGTGTCTGAATCGCCTGCTCCAGGCATGGGGACCTTGTGTTGAGAGTGAGATCAACCTTTAAAAGCTGCTCTGGAAAAATCTGGGTCATAAAATGAGTTCTAGGAGAACTGTCTCAGAGAGATAGATACCCCATGAATTTCTAAGCTCATGTTACTTAAGTTCAGGAAAAGGGACACTCAAGGGGATAGAGTGCTTTCCCTAGACACCCCTACACAGGCACGTTTTCCCAACAACTGTAGGGCACAGAGATTGCTGGGAGATCCCTCCTCCACCTGGAGGCCTGAGGTGGTCAGGTGCAGATTAAGAATCTCTGAGGTACAGGGCAGGAGGTGAGCCTCTGCCTGGTCTTTCAGGGTCCCATTGCTATGTGGTGCTCCATGACCATGTGACAAACCAACAAGGCTCCTTATGTCTCTGAGAATCCTGTGGGTGCCATAGGCCCTTATCATGTGCCCCTTCACATTGTCAACTGTGTGAACAATTGTGTTCAGGAACTTGTTGAAGTTCATTGATCACAAGCAGGAGAAACAAAGGAGTCAGAGAGAAAGAGAAAAAGGTGTAGGAGAGGATGAGTGACAGAGGGGACAGAGAAAGGGGAGAGACAGAGAGGTCATGCTCTGTAGTCTATCAACTTCCTGCTTCAGTCTTCCAAGTGCTGTACTTCCAGGCATGTGCCTCCATGTCTGGCTCATATAGGACCCTTAATACCATCCAGTTGTTATCTAAGAGTCTTTGTAAACAGTACCTTCACCCTCAGGGCAGCCAATGACATGGGTACCAATCCCTCACATGAGAAAGGAGGGAACACTAAAGATGTTGCATTAATCATATGTACACATACACACTTTGTTTCTAATCTAAGTGCATTTGTACAGTTCTGGAACAAAGGACTCTGATAATCCATTCTTATAGTTCTGGAACAAAGGACTCTGATAATCCAACAAAAGCTAGAACTCTGTCAGAAGTGACCATGAGACACCCACCAACAGTCTGTCCTGAATTTTATGACTAATTTATTGTGTGTGTTTGCATGCATATACATGTGTGCTATGGTGTGTGTGTGTGTGTTTATGTCAAAGGACAGACTTTGGGGGTTGGTTGTCTCTTTCCAGTATGTGGGTTTAGGAGATTGAACTCATGTCTTCAGAGTTGATAGCAGGCTACTTTCCGTGCTAAGAAGTTGCATCAATTCTTTAAGGTTTTGGGAATCTCTTAGCGTTTTTAAATTGCAGGTTGAGGGTCAAACTCATTTTCATTCTTTGCAATGGGTCGAGTTGTCTGGGTGTAAGGATGAGAAAGTTCGAAGGTTGTATACTGTCCTGGCGTTGACATGGCTCATCCTCTGTGCCCACAGGAAAGCGCATTTGTCTTGGTGAAGGCATTGCCCGCAACGAATTGTTCCTTTTCTTCACCACCATCCTCCAGAACTTCTCCGTGTCCAGTCCCGTGGCTCCTGAGGACATTGACATCAGTCCCAAGGAGACTGGCTTTGGCAAAGTGCCCCCAACATACCAGATCTGCTTCTTGGCCTGCTAAATGGGCTGAGGTGGCCAGGTGTCCTCACTCCTGTTGAGAATGGCCTCATCTTTCTGCCTCTGAGAGACCTGCTGGAGTCCAGGCCCTCGGTCACTGCTCACTTCATTTCTCCTTTCTGCAGCTTCTGCAAAGCTGGAGGTGTGTTCTTCTGCCCTGTGAATGGCACTGGAGAAATCAATC
This sequence comes from Peromyscus leucopus, assembly GCF_004664715.2. Classification (NCBI taxonomy): domain Eukaryota; kingdom Metazoa; phylum Chordata; class Mammalia; order Rodentia; family Cricetidae; genus Peromyscus; species Peromyscus leucopus. Next base: position 169,125,095 of record NC_051063.1, on the reverse strand, counting down.
AGTTGCCTTTCTTGATAAGTGAACAGAGAGACTTCAGGAGGCCACATTTCATGCTGAATCACTCCCAACAGCCACAGTCTCCATGGTCTATGGTGATGGCCTCTGTATATGGTCTGAATTCTGTCTCTATAGACTTGCCTAATATGTATGGTTCATGTAAACAAAATCACATAGTGTGTGATCTTTGGTGTCTGGTGTCTTTTACTTCACACAATATTATCTACATTCCTGTGCTTTGCAGGCCACAGTCACAAACCTTCATGGACTTTTCTCATGATCTTCTCACCCAAAAGCATAATTACCTTCTTTCCTGTGTTCTGCCAGCAGAAGGTGTGGTCCTGATTAGGGTGGGTCTTCCTGGTACTAAGAATTTGATAAGAAATCTCTCAGAGCAAGCCCAGCAGCTTGGGTTTTAGTATGATCCAGAGAGGAAGGACCCATCACCAGGGTCAACTTGTGAAGTCTGGGCTCTGCCTTGTATCCAGGAGGGGAATATGGAGATACTGTCACAGCGTACATGGGTCTCAGCCTGTTCTAGTCCTGCTTGGATATGAAGCAATATGGGAGGCCCTAGTGGATCAGGCTGAGGCTTTCCCTGGCCAAGGGCTCATTGCTATCATTGATCCATCTTCCAGGAAGTGGTGAATGGGAAATGGTCCTGAAGATAGATAGAGGGAAGATCCCACCCAAGCCCATTCTTAGGTATGATTTTGTTTTATTTTATTTTTTGGTTTTTTGAGACAGGGTTTCTCTGTGTAGCTTTGCACCTTTCCTGGATCTCCCTCTGTAGACCAGGCTGGCCTTGAACTCACAGAGATCCGCCTGCCTCTTGCCTCCCAAGTGCTGGGATTAAAGGCATGCGCCACCACCACCACCAGTAGGTATGATTTTAATTGTTATTTTTATTTATTTATTTATTTATTTATTTATTTATTTATTTATTTATTTATTTATTTTTTGGTTTTTCGAGACAGTGTTTCTCTGTGTAGCTTTGCGCCGTTCCTGGAACTCACTTGGTAGTCCAGGCTGGCCTCAAACTCACAGAGATCTGCCTGGCTCTGCCTCCCGAGTGCTGGGATTAAAGGCATGCCCCACCACTACCCGGCCTTTAATTGTTATTATTTTTTTGTGGCCAAACAACTTGGAGCTTCCTCAAGGGATTCTGTCTTCCACCACAAAGGACTTTGTACCAAAAATGGAGCATGAAAGCTGAAATCAAGGTGGAACCTCTGGATCTGCTGGTGGAACTTCGGAAAAACTGGGTTGAGTCCCATGTATATGTGCAGGAGGTCAACATGATGAAGACACAGAGATGGAGAGTGTGTTTGCTAAAGATCCAGAAGAGTGGTATAGACATGTTCAGGGATAAGGATGAGGATAACAAGTTAAAGATCCAATGATACATTTCAAAATGGAAATTTAACCGAAAATATTAGAACTAAAATATGTGATACTAGAAATAGTTCACATAGATACAAAGTATCTGGGTGTGAAGGACAGATGGATGTGATACTAATGGGTGTGTGGTAATTTGAATGAGAACAACCTCCATTGGCTCATATATTTGAATACTTGGTCCCCAGTTGGTAGCAATGTTTGGAAAGTATTAGAAGGTGTGGCCTTCTAATTGATGGAGGAGGTGTGTCACTGGGGATGGGCTTTGAGGTTTCCAAAGCTCATGCCTTTCCCAGTTAGCTCGCTCTCTGCCTCTTGACATGGATTAGATGTAAACTCTCAGGTACTGCTTCAGCACCATGACATCCCCCTGCTTGCATGTTCCTGACATGATGATTATGGTCTCAGCTCTGAAACTGTAGCCCCAGTAAATTCTTTTTTTCCTCTCAGCTGAGCTGGTTATGGTGTCTTAGCAGAGCAATAGAAGAGTAGTCAAGATAAAGGGTATGAAAGGAGAACAGACTCTCAGAGAGTCAGAGATGAGACCAGAGAGACACGGGTGCACAAGGAGTCACACCATGACTAGAGAATAATAGACACAGAAAGGTTTCAGAAGTACAGGCAAACCTGGAGATGGCACCAGCCATGTGAGAGTCAGCCAGAGGGACAATGTAAGGGAATGAGACCAAGACAGAGGGTACAGTACAGGAAGGTGGATACAATGGAACAGAGTGGCATAGACACACATATGAGAGATAGAGACTGAGACACAAGAGACACAGAGTGACAGAAATAGATGTGAGAGACAAGCAGTGAGATTAATATTGCTTGTAATGATGAGTATAATAGGAAAAGGAAGCTCTGTGCAAATTTATGCAAATTACATGCAAATACTGTTGTAGTTTAGTTAAAAAATGACTGAAGGCAACCTTGCTGTGTCGGAGCCAAGGGCACCACAAGTTTCACCATACAACAGAACTCACATGGGAGGTTTATTGGAGGGAAGGCAGGGAGAGGAGTAGAGGAAGAGAAGGGGTGCAGAGGCAGCCTCCAGAGACAGGAGAGGTGAGAAGAGGAGAGGGAAATGGGCAGAGTTTGTTTTTTTTGTAAGGGGATTTAATGTATGAGCCTAGGGAGAGCTCTACATAGTAGCGAAGCTGATGACATATTCTTGCAGGACCCTGAGCAGGCTAGTGTAGATGCATGAGTACTAATATTTCTCCCTTTCGTTTATTATAAAAAGATAATGAGGTAGGAAGGGGTGACAGATGAGGTGGGATTGAGGGCATCGTGTTCTTGAGACTGCTTCCTGCTGACTAGGGGGCATTGGCATCTTGGGCAGGTTCTGAGAAAGCTGGGATGCTGGTCATGTCCTAGAGTAGCAGGCTGTTTCTCTCCACTGTCCAAGCTTTCTGAAATTGTCCAGTGATGCTTGGACCTAGCAGGATGCTTAAGTAGAAGATAAAGCTAAGTTTAGGGGGAAGATTTTTTTTTCTTAAGTTCTGGCATTTGAGGGAGGGTAGTCCCAAGGCCAGGAAAAGGTAGGGACAGTACTGTGGTGGTATTCTAATTGTACTGAAATGTGATTTTGATCGTATGTTAATAAAGTTGCCCCAGGGTCAGAGCTATTAGAGCCATAGACAGAGTGTGGCAGTGGTGGTGCATGCCTTTAATCCCATAGATCTCTGTGTGTTCGGGGATACAGCCAGCATTGGAGACATATGCCTTTAAGACCTGGGGGGCTGTACATACAGATTTACACCTCAGACACTAGGTGGCTGTTTTGAAATTTCCTCGGATTTCTACTGTTCTATGCAGATTTGGTAAGTCATAACATATCAGATATTTTAAAGGAAACTATTTAAAAGAGAATTTTTTCCACATTAAAAAGAAAATGGGCTTTATGTGTACATTGGAAGAAAATTGGGTTTTGTTTGAACTTCTAGGCAGTCTGACAATGGAACAACTATATGAGAAGATTAGTATTGTTGGAATTATGCAGTTTATCACTATGCTTATCCTCCTTTTGCAGTTTAAAACCATAGTCAATTTAAGTGCCAGGATGACAGCTTTAGAAAAACTTGTTAAACCTGTAAAAATTCAGACAGAAGAAATTAACAGTGAAGTTGTTTCAAGTTTGGATCATAAGGTTACAGAAAGAAAGCCTGTTTTCACAAGTCACCCTTAATTTATCCTGTAACCGTACAGCAGATGCCTGATCAAATGGCTACACAAAATATTTGGGCTCCAATTGAAATGTTGGATTTAAAAATGTTTAAGGAGGCAATAGTATCTTATGGCATGCATTCCCCATATGTAAAGCAAATGTTAAACTCTTGGTCAACATATAATAGGATTGTACCACAGGACTGGGGGGAACTTGCACAAGCTGTTCTGGAACCCAGCCAGAGACTTCAATTTCTAATGTGGTTCAAGGATGAGGCTTAAAACATAGAAAAACATTGTAGGGATAAAGGAATACAAGTTTGCCAGGATCAGCTTATTGGAGAAGGCCAATATGCTTCAGTACAAACACAATGTTTATATGATGTCCAAACCCTAATTTTATGTCGAACGGCAGCCTTGAATGCATGGGACAGAGTTGAGGAACCAGGAAAAAAAATCTGAGCATTTACAAAGGTTATGCAAGGTCCAAAAGAATCTTTTACAGATTTTTTTTTTTTTTTACAAAGACTGGCTTTAGCAGTAAAGAGAATGGTCTCGGATTCAGAAGCTAGTAAGGCAATAATTGAATCTTTGGCCTTTGAGAATGTGAATGCAGCATGCAAGAGAATAATCAGGCCATTAAAGGCAAGATCTGCACCTTTGGAAGATTGGATTAGAGACACAGGTAATGTTGAGGCTCATGAGCATGATGATATGTGGGTAGGAGAAGCAATTTCAAAAGGTTTGAGGAATGTTAGATGTTTTGGATGTGGAAAGCAAGGACATTTGAAAAGGGACTGTAAACAGGTCATTCCTAGAAACAATGTTTCTTCAAGGAACAATGGCAACAGAATGCCCCTTCCTTCTGGAGTATGCAGAAGGTGTGGTAAGAGAAAACACTGGACCAACAAATGTAGATCAACAAAGGACAGACAGGGTAATCCTTTGCCTCAGTCTTCAGGAAACTCCCAGAGGGGCCTCACACAGGCCCCCATTGCAAATCCAGTTCAAACCTTTCCTGCAGCCATAGAGGAAAACCCTGCTCTGAGGGATTAAATAACCAAATGCCTATTGGAATAAATCATGCTGGTCAGGATGATGAAACAGAGAGAATAGAAAATTCAGGAGAAAACATGAAGAAAATTTTTTGGCAAACTTCTATTAATGAACAAAGACCAAAATTAACAATAAAAATAAATGGTGTTGTGTTGTCTGGTCTGGTAGACACAGGTGCGGACGTTACCCTAATTGCACCAGAATTTTGGCATCCAACTTTGCCTCTTCAGGAGGTAAACGTTCAACTGTTAGGAATTGGAACATTATCTCAAGTGAAACAGAGTGCAAGATGACTCAAATGTATAAGTCCAAAAGGACAGAAAGGAAAATTAAAACCATATGTGGCTAACATAGCTATGAACCTGTGGGGTTGAGACCTGTTGCAACAATGGAATACTCAGATTAACATCCCTCCAACCTCAGAAACAAATCATAAACTAGCACATATTTCTGAGAGAAATAGTAGAAGATATGATTCTAATGAGTGGTCAGCAGCCATCCATATAATACAAGAACAGGGCACAACAACTGATGATCTCCCAAAGACACCAATAGCTCTACCTTTAAAATGGTTAACAGACAAGCCTGTATGGGTTCAGCAATGGCCTTTAACAACACAGAAACTCCAGGCTTTAGAAGAGCTGGTAGAAGAACAGTTAAATGCTCAGCATATTGAAGAATCAACCAGCCCTTGGAATTCTCCTGTATTTGTTATTAAAAAGAAATCTGGTAAATGGAGAATGGTAACAGACCTTAGAGCAATTAACAAAGTAATTCAGCCAGTGGGCTCTCTACAATCTGGAATTCCTTTGCCTACTCTGTTACCAAAAGGATGGCCTCTCATAGTTATTGATTTAAAAGACTGTTTCTTTTCAATAACCTTACAAGAAAAAGACAGACAACGATTTGCTTTCACAGTGCCTACTTATAATATTTCTCAACCGGTTAAAAGATTTCAATGGAGGGTCCTCCCAGAGGGAATGTTGAATAGCCAACTCTGTGCCAATATTTTGTACAACAGCCATTGGAAGTGATACGTAAAAAATTTCCTAAATCTACAATTTATCATTATATGGATGATATTTTACTAGCTGACTCAAATGCAGATACTTTAGAAAGAATGTTTGAAGAAGTAAAGAAAATTTTGCCTTGCTGGGGATTACAAATCACTCCTGAAAAGATACAAAGAGGAGATTCTATTAAGTATTTATGATATAAAATAGAGCTACAAAAAATTAGACCCCAAAAGGTGCAAATTAGGAGAGATAGACTACAGACTCTTAATGACTTTCAAAGATTATTTGGAGTCATTTCTCATCTACGAATTATTGTTGGGGTAAAAAATGATGAACTGACTAATTTGTTCAAAACCTTAGAAGGTGACAAGGACTTAAATAGACCAAGAGTATTATCACTTGAAACTGAGAAAGAATTGGCCTTGGTAGAAAAGAAAGTGCATGAAGGGCACATGGATCGTATTGATCCAAAGCTGGCTTGCATTTTGGTTATTTTACCTTCTAGGCATTCTCCTACTGGAATATTAATGCAGAGGGAAGATATTATATTGGAATGGATATTTTTACCAAATAAACCAAATAAAAAATTAAAAACTTATGTGGAAAAAATCTCTGACTTGATTTGCAAAGGAAAATCGAGACTTCGTCAATTAGCAGGAATAGACCCAGCAGAAATTGTCATACCTTAACTAAGGAGGACTTTGAAAAATTATGGACAGAAAGTGAACCTTGGCAAAGAGCTTGCAGTAATTTTTTGGGAGAAATTAACAGCAAATATCCCAAAAGCGATAGAATTGATCTTATAAAGAGAGCTGATTGGATCTTGCCTCCAATTGTATGGCAAAAACCCATGTCTGGAGTTCGTACATTTTATACAGATGCCAACAAACAAGGAAAGGCAGGTTACAAATCAGAAAATTTAAGTAAAGTGGTTCAAAGTCCGTATAATTCAGTTCAAAAATCAGAATTGTATGCTATTCTGTTGGTATTAATAGATTTTTCAGAACCTCTCAACATAGTAACTGACTCTCAGTATGCTGAAAGAGTGGTCTTACATATTGAGACTGCAGAATTTTTCCCTGATGCTTCAGAATTAACTTCACTATTCATTCAATTACAAGATACAATCAGGAAAAGGAGTCATTTATAACTCACATCTGATCCCATACTGGTCTGCCAGGCCCTCTAGCACAAGGCCATGATGAGATTGATAAATTATTGATAGGAAATGTGCTGGAGGCCTCAGAATTTCATAAAAAAATCATGTCAATAGTAAAGGCTTAAGAAAGGATTTTTCCATAACCTGCAACAAGCCAAAGTAATAGTAAAGAAATGTCCTACTTGTTCCTTCTACAATCAAACGCCATTACCAGCAGGATGTAACCCAAAGGATACTCAGAGGAATGAAATCTGGCAGATGGACGTGTTTCACTTTGCAGAATTTGGAAAATTGAAATATGTACACCACACCATCAATACTTACTCAGGATTTCAATGGGCAACTACTTTGAGTTCTGAAAAAGCTGATTCTGTAATCACTCATTTGCTAGAAGTTATGGCCATCATGGGTATACCTGCACAAATCAAAACTGACAATGCTCCATTATATGTCTCTGTTAAAATAAAACAGTTTTTTGCTTATTACAATATAAAGCATATTACAGGCATACCACATAATCCTACAGGTCAAGCAGTTATAGAAAGATCCAACAGAACTCTAAAGGATATGCTAAATAAACAGAAAGGGGTAACAAAAACCCCAGAAATAGACTGCATAATGCTCTTCTAACTTTGAATTTTCTCAATGTTAATGAGAAAGGAACAACAGCTGCAGAGAGACATTGGATAATAGAAAAAACTACAGAATTAAATCAGCCTATATACTTTAATGATGTGCTGACCTCAGAATGGAAACCAGAGTATGTATTACATTGGGGACGAAGTTTTGCTTTTGTTTCTACAGGAGAAGATAAGCTGTGGGTACCATCAAAATTGATAAAGGTTTGATTTGAACAAGAGAAACCTCTTATTTAGAGGAACTGATAGTTCATCAACCAGCATGGGCATCCAATTTAAACTAACTTGTATCAATAACACATGCCTTTTCATTTAATCAGATAATAACTTGTTAAAAAGGAACATCCCCAAAATTAGTCTTGGGGAAAGGTTTTTTTTTTTTTGTCTTTTAGGAGAATGAAGGTTAAGGAATCTGAAGAACACTGGACAAATGAGACAACTGAAGAAAAGGGACAAATCATCTATCCCAAGGAACAGAGTGAAACGGTGTATGGGTATATATTATCTAAAAAATTTTATGTCTTCCTAAATGTTTGTTTCTGCTTTTCTCTAAAGATTTAACACTATTGGTCTTCTAATAGTCCCAGTTCAATTAAAATTTAAAGTTGACTTTGGAGTTGGAGAATGGCTCTCTCCTTCTTTAAACTCAAGCATGTTGTTAAAAGGAAAATGCAAACTCCCTGTATCATGCCAGAAGAAGAACCATCTTCTGCTATGGGATAGGAGAAAAGCCGATTAATTAAGGGACTATTCTATTACTAATCTCAACTCTTTGGTTCTATTCTGATTCTTTAAACTTTTCTTAAAGTATTAATTTTATATCAAAATTTACAAGATTAATATATGTATATGTATATATATATATACATTTTAAACTTTGTTAAGATATGAATGGTCACATAAACGTACTAACTAATTCTAGAAAGAAAAAAGGCTTCAATTAGCTGCATACATATGTCTTTGTGTTTGAGTCTCTTATCAGTTTTCTGCAGGAAATCATGGCCAGGCCTAATATCAACCAAAGTTTCCAGGAAGAAGATGGGGCCCCACAACAACAACAATTCCATGTGGACAACAATAACATCACTAAGCTGACAAACATCATCTAATAGATGTAAACAATATATTTTACTAATCACTCTTATTTCTAAAGCCATTAACTTGCTGAAGTCATCAGGTCATTGGTATTAAAAAAAAGTTCCCATTTTATTGACAAGAGGTTAATTTTTATTTTATTTTTTTCTTTTCCTTTTCTTTTAAGAAATTTTCTACTCACTCTACATACCACCCACAGATCCCACCTCTTCCCTCCTCCCAACCTTCATCCCTCCCTCCCAAGCCACCCCAAATCCCCACATCTCCCAAATCAATGTCTCCCATGGGGAGTCAGCAGAGTCAGGCACATTGAGCCTAGGCAGGTCCAAGCCCCTCCCCACTGCACCAAGGCTTCACAAGGTGTCACACCACAGGCACTGGGATCCCAAAAGCCTGCCCATGTACCAGGGATGGATCCTCATTCCCCTGCCTGGTTGCCCCCCAAATAGTTTGAGCCAAACAACCGTCTTCCATATCCAGAGGGCCTAGTCTATTCCGATGGGGGTTCCTCGGCCAGTAGTCTACAGCTCATGGGCTTCCACTAGTGTGGCCGGTCATCTTTGCCTGTCTACCCATCATGATCTCAATGTCCCCCGCCTACAGAATCCCTCCTCTCTCTCATCAATTGGATTCCTAGAGCTCAGCCTGGTGCCTCACCATGGATCTCTGCATCTGCCTTCATCAGTCACTGGACAAAGGCTCTATGATGATGGTAAGGTATTCACTAGACTGGTCACCAGAGTAGACCAGTCCAAGGACCCTGTAGACCACTTCCAGCACTTATGGTGATATTTTATTTGTACTAAAATGTGATTTTATTTGTATGTTAATAAGTAAAGGTGCCTGGGGGTCAGAGCTAATAGCAAGCCATAGCAGAAGCTGGGTGGAGGTGGTGCACGCCTTTAATCCCAGTTCTTGGGAGGCAGAGCTAGGTGGATTTCTGTGTGTTCAAGGATACAGCCAGCATGGAGTCACATGCCTTTAATCTCAGTACCAGCCATAGAAGATCTGGCAGTGATGAGGAGGTCATGTGGTTGGGTTTACAACCAATGAGAAGGCAGAACAGAAAGTCTACACAAAGACAAACACACAGGAAGTAGGTCTCTTGGCTGAAGAGCATAGCTGCAGCAGTGAAGGGTAAGGCTCTTAGCTCTGACCTCTTGGGCTCTCATCTCTGCATTGGCTCTGTGTTTCTTATTTAGTAAGATGGTTACTTCTACAACACTCCAAGGTGGGGTCATCCTTGTGGATTCCTGAGAGTCTCCCCGGCACCCTGCCTCTTCCTAGTCCCATGATGTCCTCATCTATCATGGTATCTCCCTCACTGTAGTCCCACTTGGTCCCTGTTCCAACTCAACTCTCGCATTTCCCTATGTTCTCATGCCCCACTCCATGCCCTCCACCATTCCCCCACTCCCAGTCCACTCATGTAGATCTCCTCCACTTCTCCTTTGATGGGCCATCCATGTGTCCCTGCTAGAGTCTTTCCTGCTAGCTAGCCTCTCTGGATCTGTGGGTTGCAGTCTGGCCATCCCTTCCCTCACATCTAGTATCCACTTATGAGTGAGTACATACTATGTTTGTCCTTCTGAATCTAGGTTACCTCCCTCAGGATGATATTTTATAGTTCCATCCATTTGCCTCTAAATTTTATGATGTCATTGTTTTTTTGCTGCTAAGTACTACTCCATTGTGCATATGTGCCACATTTTCTTCATCCATTCTTCAGTTGAGGGGCATCTAGGTTGTTTCCATGTTCTTGATATTAGAATAATGCTGATATGAACATAGTTGAGCATGTGTCCTTGTGGCAAAATTGAGAATTCATTGGGTATATGCCCAAAATGATATAGCTGGGTCTTGAGGAAGACTTATTCCCAATTTTCTGAGAAACCGCCATACTGATTTCCAGAGTGGCTGTACAAGTTTGCATTCCCACCAACAGTGGAGGAGTGTCCCCTTACTCCACATCCTCTCCAACATAAGCTGTCTTCAGTGTTTTTGGTCTTAGCCATTCTGACAGGTGTAAGATGGTATCTCAGAGTTGTTTTGATTTGCATTTCCCTGATGACTAAGGATGTTGAGTAGTTCCTTAAATGTCTTTCAGCCACTTGAGGTTCTTCTATTGAGAATTCTCTGTTAAGCTCTGTAGCCCATTTTTTAATTGGATTGTTCAGTATTTTGAAGTCTAGCTTTTTGAGTTCTTTTTATATTTTGGAGATCAACCCTTTGTCAGATGTAGGGTGGGTGAAGATTTTTTCTCATTCTGTAGTCTGTCATTTTGTCATATTGACTGTGTCCTTTGCTCTACAAAAGCTTCTCAGTTTCAGGAGGTCCCACTTATTAATTGTTGCTCTCAGTGTCTATGCTATATTTATATATATTTATTTATATGTTATATTTATATTTAGGAAGTGGTCTCCTGTGCCAATGTATTCCAGAATACTTCCTACTTTCTCTTCTGTCAAGTTCAGTGTAACTGGATTTATGTTGAGGTCTTTGATCTACTTGGACTTTAGTTTTGTGCATGGCGACAGATATGGATCTATTTGCAATCTTCTGCATGTTGACATCCAGTTGTGCCAGCACCATTTGTTGAAGATGCTTTCTTTTTTCCATGGTACTGTTTTGGATTCTTTGTCAAAAATCCTATGTTCATAGTTATGTAGATTAATGTCAGGGTATTCTATTCGATTCCATTAGTCCATGTGTCGGTTTTTATGCCAATACCAAGCTGTTTTTATTACTATAGTTCTATAGTAGATCTTGAGGTCAGGCATCGAGATGCCTCCAGAGGTTCCTTTATTATACAGCATTCTTTTTAGCTCTCCTAGGTTTTTTTGTTTTTCCATATAAAGTTAAGTATTGTTCTTTCTAAGTCTGTGAATAATTGCATTGGGATTTTGATGGGGATTGCATTGAATCTGTAGATTGCTTTTGGTAAGATTGCCATTTTTACTATGTTACTTCTACCTATCCATGAGCATGGGAGATCTTTCCGTTTTCTGATGTCTTCTTTGATTTCTTTCTTCAGAGACTTAAAGTTCTTATCATACAGGTCTTTCACTTGCTTAGTTAGAGTTACTCCAAGGTGTTTTATATTATTTGTGGCTATTGTAAAGAGTGATGTTTCTCTGATTTCTTTCTCAACCCATTTATCATTTGTATATAGGAGGGCTACTGATTTTTTTTAGTTCATCTTCTATCCTGCCACATTGCTGAACATGTTTATCAGTTGTAGGAGTTACCCCATGGAATTTTTGGGGTCACTTATGTATACTATCATATCATCTGCAAATAATGCAAGTTTGATTTCTTCCTTTCCAATTTGTATCCCCTGATCTCCTTTTGCTGTCTTATTGCTCTAGCTAGAACTTCAAGTACTATATTGAATAAATATGGGGAAAGTGGACAGCTTTGTCTTGTTCCTGTTTTAGTGGGATCATTTTGAGTTTCTCTCCATTTACTTTGATGTTGGCTGTCAGCTTGCTGTAAATTGCCTTTATTATGTTTAGGTATGTTCCTTGTATTCCTGATCTCTCTAGAACCGTTATCATGAAGGGGCGTTGGATTTTGTCAAAGGCTTTTTCAGCAACTAATGAGATGATCATGTGGTTTTTTCTTTCAGTTTGTTTATATGCTGCATTACATTGACAGATTTTCATATGTTGAACCATCCTTGCATCCCTGAAAGGAAGCCTGCTTGGTCACGGTGGATAATTAATTTTTTTTTTTTTGGTGTGTTCCTGGACTCTGTTAGCCAGTATTTTACCGAGTATTTTTGTATCAATGTTCATGAGGCTGATTGTTCTGTAATTCTCTTTCTTTGTTGTATCTTTGTGTGGTTTAGGTATCAGGGTAACTGTAGCCTCATAAAAATAGTTTGTTAATGTTCCTTCTGTTTCTATTGCATGGAACAATTTGAAGAATATTGGTGTTAGCTCTTCTTTGAAAATCTGTTAGAATTCTGTGCTGAAACCATCTGGTTTGGACTTTTTTTGGTTGGGAGACTTTTAATGACCGTTTCTATTTCCTTTGGGGTTACTGGTCTATTTAAATAGTTTATCCAGTCTTGATTTAACTTTGGTATGTGGTACCTATCCAGAAAATCATCCACTTCTTTTAGATTTTCTAATTTTGTGGAGTAGAGGTTTTTGAAGTATGACCTGATGATTCTCTGGATTTCCTCATTTTCTGTTGTTATCTCTCCCTTTTCATTTCTGATTTTGTTAGTTTGGTTGCTCTTTCTCTGCTTTTTGGTTAATTTGGATAAAGGCTTAGAAAATCTTGTTGATTTTCTCAAAGAACTAATTCTTTGTTTCATTGATTTTTTTTGTATTGTTCTCTTTGTTTTTATTTTATTGATTTCAGCCCTCAATTTGATTATTCCCTGGCATCTATTCCTTCTGGGTAACTTTGCTTTTTCTTGTTCTAAAGCTTTCAGGCGTGCTGCTAAGTCACTAGAATGAGATTTCTCCAACTTCTTTATGTGGGCATTTTGTGCCATGAATTTTTCCACTTAGCACTGCTTTCATAATGTCCCATAAATTTAGGTATGTTGTACATTCATTTTCATTGAATTCTAGGAAATCTTTAATTTCTTTCTTTATATCTTCCTTGACCCATTGGTGATTCAATTGGGCATTATTCAGTCCATGAGATTGTAGGCTTTCTGTAATTTTTGTTGTTGTTGAAATCTAACTTTAAGCCATGGTTATCTGAAAAGATACAGGAGGTTATTTCAATTTTTTTTTATATTTGTTGAGATTTGCTTTGTGACCAAGCATGTGGTCGATTTTGGAGAAGGTTCCATGGGGTGCTGAGAAGAAGGTATATTCTTTTGTGTTAGGGTGGAATATTCTGTAGATATCTAATAAGATCATTTGAGTCATAGTGTCTGTTAGTTCCCTTATTTCTCTGTTAAGTTCCTGTCTGGCAGACCTGTCCACTGGTGAGAGTGGGGTGTTGAAGTCTCCCACCTAGTAGTGTATGGTGTTTGACGTGTGATTTAAACTTTAGTAATATTTCTTTTACAAATGTAGGTGCCCTTGTATTTGGGGCATAAACATTCAGAATTGAGACTTCATCTTGTCAAATTTTCTCTGTGATAAGTATGTAATGTCCTTCCCAATCTCTTTCACTTGATTTTAGTTTAAAGTCTATTTTATTAGACATTAGGATAGTTACACCAGCTTACTTCTTAAATCCATTTGATTGGGAAGTCTTTTCCCAGCCTTTTATTCTGAGGTAGTATCTGTTTTTGAAGTTGAAGTGTGTTTCTTGTGTGCAGCAGAAGGATGAATCTTGTTTTTGAATCCATTCTGTTAGCCTGTGTCTTTTTATAGGTGAATTGAGACCATTGATATTTGTGGATATTAATGACCAGTGATTGTTAATTCCTGTTATTTTTTTGGTGGTAGTATTGTATGTTTCCCTTCTTTGGTATTTGTTGATGTGGAACTGTCTATTGCCTGTATTTTCATGGGTATATCTTACTTCCTTAGGTTGTATTTTTCCCTCTAGTGCTTTCTGTAGGGCTGGATTTGAGGAAAGATATTGTTTAAATCTGGTTTTATCATGGAATATTTTGCTTACTCTGTCTATGTTGATGGAGAGTTTTGCTGGGTATAATGGTCTGGGTTGGCATCCATGGTCTCTTAGTGTCTGCATAATGTCTGTCCCAGACCTTCTGGATTTTAGATTCTCCATTGAGATATCAGGTGTTATTCTTGTAGGTCTGCCTTTTCATGTTACTTGGCCTTTGGCCTTTGTAGTTCTTAATATTTTTTCTTTATTCTGTATGTTTAGTGGTTTGATTATTATGTGGTGAGGGGACTTTTTTTTGGATCCAGTCTACTTGGTGTTCTGGAAGCTTCTTGTATCTTTATAGGCATTTCTTTCTTTAGGTTGGGAAAGTTTTCTTCTATAATTTTGTTGAATATATTTTCTGTGCCTTTCAGTTGGTATTCTTCTCATTCTTCTATCCCTATTATTCTTGGGTTTAGTCTTTTCATGGTGTCCCAAATTTCCTGGACACATTGGGTCATGACTTTGTTGACTTTAGTGTTTTCTTTGACTGATGATTCTATTTCCTCTTATCATATCCTCAACACCAGAGATCAGCTCTTCCATCTCTTGTATTCTGTTGGTTATGCTTGCATCTGTAGTTCCTGTTGTTTACTTAGATTTTCCACCTCCTGTATTCCCCCCAGTTTGTGTCTTCCTTATTGTCTCAATTTAAATGTTCAAATGTTGAACTGTTTAACTCACCTGTTTAATTGCTTTCTCTTGGCTTTCTTTAAGGTATTTACTGGTTTCTTCCATTTTTTTTTTTTTTTTTTACTTTTCCTCAAATTAAGAGAAATTTTCATTTCCTCTGTAAAGATCTCTCTCATCTTCTTAAGGTCATTTTTAAGGTCGATTTCTTCATTTTCTTCTGTGTTGGGATATTCAGGTCTTGCTGATGTAGGTTCTGATGGAGCCATTTTGGTTTTTATGCTGTTGTCTCTATTTCTGCACTGGCATCTACCCATCTCTTTCTCTACTTGGTGCAAGCATTATCTGTGTCTGAGGGAGATACTCTTGGTCCAGTGAGAGCTCTTGGTCTAATTGGTGCTGATGGCTCTTTGTCTCAGGGAACAGCTCTTTGTCAAATCTGGCCCTGGCAGGCTCTGTCTTAGGGAACACTTGCAATCTCAGAGGGTGGGTGATATTTGGGGGAGATAGGGCTTGTGGGTTACAGGGTGTGATGGGGCATGGTGGTAGTCTGACACACTTGCACGAGGCCTGCCGATTGACTTGAGACTGGGACAGCAATGGGTGGTGGTGTGGGGGCACAGGGTTGTGCCCCTGGGCCCCATCTAGACAAAGACTCACCTCTTAGTCCAATCAGGCACTGGCAGGCTCTGTCTCAGGGAGCAGTTGCAGTCTCAGATGGTGGGTGGGATTTGGGGGAGGTGTGGCTTGGTTACAGGGTCTGATGGGGGATGGGGGTAGTCTGACCTGTGTGTAGGAGGTCTGCCTGCCAACTGGTCTGAAACTAGAACTGCAATGTGTGGTGGTGTAGGGGCACAAGGTTGTGCCCCTGAGCCCAAATCCTAGGACTTGAGGTGTTCAGGTATGAGGACAAATATTGATGTAACCAACCTTCTTATTAAATAAGAAACACAGAAACAATGGAAAAGAGAAAGCCGAGAGGTCAGAGCTCAGAGCCAAAATCTCACCCTTCCGCCTGCGGTGTCCCAGCCTCCCGAATGAGAGCCCTATTTCCTGTCCTGTTCGTCTATTTAAAGAGACAGAACAAGCCACAGCTATCTCACCTCACCAGTTCCTCAGCTGGTCCTGTTTCCTCAGACTGGAAGCTTCTGTGTCCTCATCCCAATAGCTCTCAGCTGAACTGTGTTACTCCAAAGCCTGAAAGCTTAACCAGCCAAGTGCTTCTAGTTTCTGGGTCTCACACCCTATATATCTTTTTGCTTTATATCACCACTCCCTGGGATTAAAGGCTGGCTTTCTGGGATTAAAGGCGTGTGCCACCACCGACACACTCTTGCTATGGCTCTAATAGCTCTGACCCCCGGGCAACTTTATTTATTAACATACAATCAAAATCACATTTCAGTGTAATTAGATTACCACCACATTTCCCCTTTTCTATTTTAATAAAAAGAAAAAAAAGCAAAAGGTTATGACTAACAAAAGAAAAACTATATACAAAAGTACAATAACTATATACAATATATACAAATAATAAATACCTAAACAGGTATTGGACAAATTAGAGAAAATAATTCCATTATCTATCCTATTTTGGTAAATCCAAGATGTATCTAATGCACTTTCTATCCTAATTAATTTTCGACTATAAGTAACTAATCTTCAACCATAACTAACTAATTTTCAACTCCCTCAGAGACCCAAGAAGGAAATAATATTAGCTAACAAAAATAAAAAACAGGAAGTGCATGCAAGCAACTTCCAAAAAATTTGTGAGTTGACAGAAACAGCCAGCTGCCTGGGCAGTCACCTGAGGTTTCTCCGCAGTGTTGGGGCATCATCTTCAGCCTATAGGCTTAGTGTATCTGACAGACTCATTTGTGAAGTAGGATGTACACAAGGTCAACAGTTCAATCTCACATTGGGTGAGAGCAGTCCACGTACCAGAAACACCTGAATTCCACTAGTGTCCTGTCATGATTCAGGATTTTAAATTCTGGAAATTGTTGACAGTTTTTAAATTCAGCTGTCCATTCTTCTTGGCTGTGTATATATGGCTTCATCTCAGCATCCCCTTCTTCTCCACATCCCTTTATTAAATGCCAGTCTACTTTTGAGAGGCATGAGCTTTCAGCTGCTGTTCCATTGTACAACAGAATCCATCGGCCCTCTGCCTGTTAAGCTGCCTTCGAAGAAAAGGGCACCGTACCTTTTCCGGATGCGAAGGCCACTTCAGGGATGGGGCCATATTGTCCTGGCCTCAGAAGATGCCTTTTGATAAAGCCATAACCACACTTGTTTTGACAAGAATCAGTAGTCCATTGTTTCGTGTTTTGCCTGTCCATTTTGTCCTGTTGATTCGAGGATACTTTGTTGTCCAGTGGCTAACTTTTGCCACAAGGAAAGTTGACTCCATATGCAGTTTCTTCAATGCCCATATTTTCTCTGAAGTAGATTAGTACTGCCAGGAGGTGACATGTCTCAAAAAAGAAAAATTTTCTAAGTTATTAAAACATTTTAAATGCCATATTCTGTAGATCTCTGAAGGGTTTGAAGATGACCTGTCTAAAACATCTCTGCTCAATTTTTAAAACATATCTAATATGACTACAAGTTCTATTGAAATGTCTAACTACTAACTTTCATTTCTTTATATCCTAGTAGTTGGTAATAATAACATTCAAGGATCAGAAATTTGTATTACATTGTTAAATGAATGGTATAAATACAATTAGAAATATACATATAGCATTTTCTAACAATATTAGTTTCAAATTTGTATACAATATAAAACAATTCAATCCAATGTAAAGTATTAGTAATTGTCTTTTTCTTTTTTTTCTTTCTAAACAAGAACATTAAATCTAATCTCCTTTGCTTAGCCTTTTTCTTAACCCTTGACAATAACTTGTAACCAACCCGCCTAAATACTGAAAATTATCCCAGACCCAAAACCCATTAAAAAGACCAAAAAACCACCCACCCCACCCCACTTCTTTGGGAATGTGGGCGACGTAGTCTTAAAATTGCTTCCTGCTGGGTATGGGCGAAGTTTTCTTTATCCTGAAAGAAAAAATTTTAGGTTAATTGTCAAATTCTAGGAGAGGTAACTATATCCTTCATTATACAGTCCGTGTATAATGCCAAAGTTCAGGGTTTATCTCAAGTCCTTATTCAAGTAGTCTTTGAGACTGAATCATCTCAGCTAGTCATCTCAAAATTGCTCTGAGCATCTTGTAGTTCAAAGCTGATCTGTGGATGATGTTTGTCAGCTTAATGATATTATTATTGTCCACGTGGAATTGTTGTTTTTGTGGGGCCCCATCTTCTTTCTGGAGACTTCAGTTGATGTTAGGCCTGCCGTGATTTCCTGCAGAAAACTGATAAGAGACTCGAACACAAAAACATATATATGCAGCTAGCCTTTTTTCTAGAATTAATTAGTACTCTATATGACCATTCATATCTTAACAAAATTTAAAATGTATATATATCTATATATCTTTATATGTTAATCTTGTAAATTTTGATATAAAATTCATACTTTAAGAAAAGTTTAAAGAATCAGAATAGAATCAAAGAGTTGAGATTAGTAATAGAATAGTCCCTTAATTAATTTTGCTTTTGTCCTGTATCATAGCAGAAGATGGCTCTTATTCTGGCATGATACAGGGAGTTTGCATTTTCCTTTTAACAACATGCTTGAGTTTAAAGAAGGAGAGAGCCATTCTCCAACTCCAAAGTCAGCTTTAAATTTTAATTGAACTGGGACTATTAGAAAACCAATAGTGTTAAATCTTTAGAGAAAAGCAGAAACAAACATTTAGGAAGACATAAAATTTTTCAGATAATATATACCCATACACCGTTTCATTCTGTTTCTTGGGATAGATGATTTGTCCCTTTTCTTCAGTTGTCTCATTTGTCCAGTGTTCTTCAGATTCCTTAACCTTCATTCTCCTAAAAGACAAAAACAAAAACCTTTCCCCAAGACTAATTTTGGGGATATTTCCTTTTGACAAGTTATTATCTGATTAAATGAAAAGGCATGTGTTATTGATACCAGTTAGTTTAAATTGGATGTTCATGCTGGTTGATGAACTATCACCTCCTCTAATTAAGAGGTCTCTCTTGTTCAAATCAAACCTTTATCAATTTTGATGGTACCCACAGCTTATCTTCTCCTGTAGAAACAAAAGCAAAACCTCGTCCCCAATGTAATACATACCCTGGTTTCCATTCTGAGGTTAGCACATCCTTAAAGTATATAGGCTGATTTAATTCTGTAGTTTTTTCTATTATCCAATGTCTCTCTGCAGCTGTTGTTCCTTTCTCATTGGCATTCAGAAAATTCAAAGTTAGAAGAGCATTATGCAGTCTATTTCTGGGGGTTTTTGTTACCCATTTCTGTTTATTTAGCATATCCTTTAGAGTTCTGCTTGATCTTTCTATAACTGCTTGACCTGTAGGATTATGTGGTATGCCTGTAATATGCTTTATATTGTAATAAGCAAAAAACTGTTTCATTTTAACAGAGACATATGATGGAGCATTGTCAGTTTTGATTTGTGTAGGTATACCCATGATGGCCATAACTTCTAGCAAATGAGTGATTACAGAATCAGCTTTTTCAGAACTCAAAGCAGTTGCCCATTGAAATCCTGAATAAGTATCGATAGTGTGGTGTACATATTTCAATTTTCCAAATTCTGCAAAGTGAAACACGTCCATCTGCCAGATTTCATTCCTCTGAGTACCCTTTGGGTTACATCCTGCTGGTAATGGCGTTTGATTGTAGAAGGAACAAGTAGGACATTTCTTTACTATTTCTTTGGCTTGTTGCCAGGTTATGGAAAAATCCTTTTTTAAACCTTTACTATTAACATGATGTTTTTTATGAAATTCTGAGGCCTCCAGCACATTTCCTATCAATAATTTATCAATCTCATCATTGCCTTGTGCTAGAGGGCCTGGCAGACCAGTATGGGATCGAATGTGAGTTATATATAAAGGATGATTCCTTTTCCTGATTGTATCTTGTAATTGAATAAATAATGAAGTTAATTCTAAAGTATCAGGGATAAATTCTGCAGTCTCAATATGTAAGACCACTCTTTCAGCATACTGAGAGTCAGTTACTATGTTGAGAGGTTCTGAAAAATCTATTAATACCAACAGAATAGCATACAATTCTGATTTTTGAACTGAATTATACGGACTTTGAACCACTTTACTTAAATTTCCTGATTTGTAACCTGCCTTTCCTTCTTTGTTGGCATCTGTATAAAATGTACGAACTCCAGATATGGGTTTTTGCCGTACAATTCGAGGCAAGATCCAATCAGCTCTCTTTATAAGATCAATTCTATTGCTTTTGGGATATTTGCTGTTAATTTCTCCCAAAAAATTACTGCAAGCTCTTTGCCAAGGTTCACTTTCTGTCCATAATTTTTCAAAGTCCTCCTTAGTTAATGGTACGACAATTTCTGCTGCGTCTATGCCTGCTAATTGACGAAGTCTCAGTTTTCCTTTGTAAATCAAGTCAGAGATTTTTTCCACATAAGTTTTTAATTTTTTATTTGATTTATTCGGCAAAAATATCCATTCCAATATAATATCTTCCCTCTGCATTAATATTCCAGTAGGAGAATGCCTAGAAGGTAAAATAACCAAAATGCAATCCAGCTTTGGATCAATACGATCCACGTGCCCTTCATGCACTTTCTTTTCTACCAAGGCTAATTCTTTCTCAGCTTCAGGTGATAATTCTCTTGGACTATTTAAGTCCTTGTCACCTTCTAAGGTTTTGAACAAATTAGTCAGTTCATCATTTTTTACCCCAACAATAGTTCATAGATGAGAAATGTCTCCAAATAATCTTTGAAAGTCATTAAGAGTCTGTAATCTATCTCTCCGAATTTGCACCTTTTGGGGTCTAATTTTTTGTAGCTCTATTTTGTATCCTAAATAATTAATAGAATCTCCTCTTTGTATCTTTTCAGGAGCAATTTGTAATCCCCAGCAAGGCAAAATTTTCTTTACTTCTTCAAACATTATTTCTAACGTATCTGCATTTGAGTCAGCTAGTAAAATATCGTCCATATAATGATAAATTATAGATTTAGGAAATTTTTTACGTATCACTTCCAATGGCTGTTGTACAAAATATTGGCACAGAGTTGGGCTATTCAACATTCCCTGTGGGAGGACCCTCCATTGAAATCTTTTAACCGGTTGAGAATTATTATAAGTAGGCACTGTAAAAGCAAATCTTTCTTTATCTTTTTCTTGTAAGGGTATTGAAAAGAAACAGTCTTTTAAATCAATAACTATGAGAGGCCATCCTTTTGGTAACAGAGTAGGCAAAGGCATCCCAGATTGTAGAGAGCCCATTGGCTGAATTACTTTGTTAATTGCTCTAAGGTCTGTTACCATTCTCCATTTGCCAGATTTCTTTTTAACAACAAAGACAGGAGAATTCCAGGGGCTACTTGATTTTTCAATATGCTGAGCATTTAACTGTTCTTCTACCAGCTCTTCTAAAGCCTGGAGTTTCTCTATTGTTAAAGGCCATTGGTGGACCCATACAGGCTTGTCTGTTAACCATTTTAAAGGTAGAGCTATTGGTGTCTTTGGAAGATCATCAGTTATTGTGCCCTGTTCTTGTATAATATGGATGGCTGGTGACCACTCATTAGAATAATATCTTCTAATATTTCTCTCAGTAACATGTGTTAGGTTATGATTTGTTTCTGAGATTGGAGGGATGTTAATCTGAATATCCCATTGTTGCAACAAGTCTCGACCCCACAGGTTCATAGTTATGTTAGCCACATATGGTTTTAATTTTCCTCTCTGTCCTTCTGGACCTATACATTCGAGCCATCTTGCACTCTGTTTCACCTGAGATAATGTCCCAATTCCTAACAGTTGAACGTTTACCTCCTGAAGAGGCCAAGTTGGATGCCAAAATTGTGGTGCAATTATGGTAACGTCCGCACCTGTGTCTACCAGACCAGACAACAAAACACCATTTATTTTTATCATTAATTTTGGTCTTTGTTCATTAATAGAAGTTTGCCAAAAAATTTTCTTTATGTTTTCTCCTGAATTTTCTATTCTCTCTGTTTCATCAACCTGACCAGCATGATTTATTCCAATAGGCATTTGGTTATTTAATCGCTCTCCAGAGCAGGCATTTCCTCTATAGCTGCAGGAAAGGTTTGAACTGGATTTGCACTGGGGGCCTGGGCGAGGCCCCTCTGGGAGTTTCCCGAAGACTGAGGCAAAGGATTACCCTGTCTGTCCTTTGTTGATCTACATTCGTTGGTCCAGTGTTTTCCCTTACCACACCTTCCACACACCACTCCAGAAGGAAGGGGCATTCTGTTGCCCTTGTTCCTTGAATAAACATTGCTTCTAGGAATGACCTGTCTACAGTCCCTTTTCAAATGTCCTTGCTTTCCACATCCAAAACATCTAACATTCCTCAGACCTTTTGAAATTACTTCTCCTACCCACGTATCATCATGCTCATCAACCTCAACATTAATTGTTTCTCTAATCCAATCTTCCATAGGTGCAGATCTTGCCCTTAATGGCCTGATTATTCTTTTGCATGCTGCATTCGCATTCTCAAAGGCCAAAGATTCAATTATTGCCTTACCAGCTTCTGAATCCGAGACCATTCTCTTTACTGCTGAAGCCAGTCTTTGTAAAAAATCTGTAAAAGACTCTTTTGGGCCTTGCCTCACCTTTGTAAATGACTCAGATTTTTTTCCTGGTTCCTCAACTCTGTCCCATGCATTCAAGGCTGCCGTTCGACATAAAATTAGGGTTTGGACATCATATAAACATTGTGTTTGTGCTGAAGCATATTGACCTTCTCCCATAAGCTGATCCTGGCAAACTTGTATTCCTTTATCCCTCCATTGTTTTTCTATATTTTTAGCCTCCTCCTTAAACCAAGTCAGAAATTGAAGTCTCTGGCTGGGTTCCAGAACACCTTGTGCAAGGTCCCGCCAGTCCTGTGGTATTATCCTATTATATGTTGACCAAGAGTTTAACATTTGCTTTACATATGGGGAATGCATCCCATAAGATACTATTGCCTCCTTAAACCTTTTTAAATCCAACATTTCAATTGGAGCCCAATTATTTTGTGTAGCCATCATTTGATCAGGCATCTGCTGTACAGTTACAGGATAAATTAAGGGTGACTGTGTGAAAACAGGCTTTCTTTCTACAACCTTATGATCCCAATTTGAAACAACTTCACTGTTAATTGGATAAATTAAGGGTGACTGTGTGAAAATTTGTGAGTTGACAGAAACAGCCAGCTGCCTGGGCAGTCACCTGAGGTTTTTAATGGATTCTTGTCACGTTGGGCGCCAGATATTGATGTAACCAACCTTCTTATTAAATAAGAAACACAGAAACAATGGAAAAGAGAAAGCCGAGAGGTCAGAGCTCAGAGCCAAAATCTCACCCTTCCGCCTGCGGTGTCCCAGCCTCCCGAATGAGAGCCCTATTTCCTGTCCTGTTCGTCTATTTAAAGAGACAGAACAAGCCACAGCTATCTCACCTCACCAGTTCCTCAGCTGGTCCTGTTTCCTCAGACTGGAAGCTTCTGTGTCCTCATCCCAATAGCTCTCAGCTGAACTGTGTTACTCCAAAGCCTGAAAGCTTAACCAGCCAAGTGCTTCTAGTTTCTGGGTCTTACACCCTATATATCTTTTTGCTTTATATCACCACTCTCTGGGATTAAAGGCTGGCTTTCTGGGATTAAAGGCGTGTGCCACCACCGACACACTCTTGCTATGGCTCTAATAGCTCTGACCCCCGGGCAACTTTATTTATTAACATACAATCAAAATCACATTTCAGTGTAATTAGATTACCACCACAGACAAAGACTCACCTCTTAGTCCAATCGAATGCTGTCAGGCTCTGTCTCAGGGAAAAGTTGCAGTCTCCTGGAGTTTTTCTTCCAGCACTTTGTTTAGGGCTATACTTTTAGACAAATGTTGTTTAAATTTGACTTTATCTTTGAATATCTTAATTTCTCTATCCATGGTGATTGAAAGTTTTGCTGGTTATATGGTCTGGGCTGGTATCTGTGGTCCCTTTGAATCTGCAGCACATCTGTTTCGGCCCTTCTGGCTTTTAGTGTCTCCATTGAGAAGTCAGGTGCAATTCTAATAGTTCTGTCTTTATATGTTCCTTGGTCTTTTTCCCTTGTGACTTTTAATATTCTTTTTCTGTTCTCTACCTTTAATGTTTTGATTATTATGTTCTGAAAGGACTTTCTTTTGTGGTCCAATCTGTTCGGTGTTCTCTATGCTTCTACCTTTATAGATATCTCTTTTAGGTTAGGAAAATTTTCTTCTATGTTTTTGCTGAAACTATTTTCTGGTCCTTTGAGCAGGGATTCTTCCCCTTCTTCTATTCTTATTAATCTTAGTCTTTTCATAGTATTCCAGATTTCCTGGATATTTTGTGTAAAGACTTTTCTAAATTGAACATTTACTTTGACCATTGTATCCATTTCTTCTATCATATCTTTGATGCCTGATCTTCTTTTGTCAATGTCTTGTATTTTGGTGGTGAAGCTAGCCTGTTTAGTTCCTGTTCGATTTCCTAAATTTTTCATTTCCAGAATTCTCCCACTTTGTATTTTCTTTATTGATTCTATTTCTATTTTCTGTCCTTGAATAGTTTATTGTCTTCCACTGTTTGTGTTTTCCTATAAGTGAGCTATCCATCTCCTCCCACTGTTTATATTTCCCTAGATTTCTTATTTGTTCATTTCCTCTTTAAGGATCTCTATCATCTTCATAAGGCTCTTTTAAATCTTGAGCTTGAACTATGTTGGAATGTTCAAGGCCAGCTGTGGTAGGGTTGCTGGGCTCTAGTGGAGACATACTGTCCTGGCTGTTCCTGATTGTTTTTGTGCTGGCATCCAGGACTCTGGGATTGGGGTGATTATAGGTCTAGGTGCAGATTTCTGGGTTTGTCTGTGTTGGGTGGGTATCTTGTTTCTTGGTCTCTGTTTCTTCTCTGGATTTTAGGTGATTCTAATGGCTGTGTGTTGTTACCTAGTGGGAAATTTTCTTTGTCCTTTTTTCCCTGGTCTGCCCAGCTGGTGTGTTCCCAGGGAATGCCTGCTGACTTTGGAAGCAGGAATAATGGGATGAGTTGGGGGAAGGTAGGGTGGAGGAGAGGATCTTTATGATTCATTAGGTATGGGTTCAGGGAGGACAGGGAATGCACAGCAGGCATTCTGTTATAGAGCTTGGGATAAGACTGGGACTTGAGTGGATCTGGAGGAGCAGAAGGAGATGTGGGGATTCTTTGTCAGTCTACCTGCTTCCTTGACAGGAATGGTCTTTGGGTTAGTAAGGGGTAACTTCTGGGGAAGATCGGGGGAATCCACAGGAGATGGGGGAAGAGGAACAGAGAAGGATGCAGCATGTGTTCCATTGTAGAGTTGGGAAGAAGGCTAGTGATTGGTTATTGGAAACTGAGGAAGAGGTGAAGTCTGCAGGCATCCTACTTGTTTCCCTGGCAGGAGTTGCTTGTAGTTTAGCAGAGAGTGCAAATTCATTTTCTTAAGAAAGAATAGCAAGAGTAAATGACATCATCTATGAGCCTGGTAGAGTCTTTGGTCCAGGGAGGTATTTATCTGTGAGCACTGGGGAGATGGGGCATGTGCTGGTGCAGTTGTCTGTTTGCATTAAATACCCTTTGTCTTGTTAAATTATAAGAGAGCGGTTCCAACATGGCGGAGCTGACGGTGGAGGTTCGCGGCTCCAACGGGGCTTTCTACAAGGGATTTATCAAAGATGTCCATGAAGACTCCCTCACAGTTGTTTTTGAAAATAATTGGCAACCAGAACACCAGGTTCCGTTTAATGAAGTTCGATTACCACCACCACCTGATATAAAAAAAGAAATTAGTGAAGGAGATGAAGTAGAGGTATATTCGAGAGCAAATGACCAAGAGCCATGTGGATGGTGGTTAGCTAAAGTTCGGATGATGAAAGGAGAGTTTTATGTCATTGAATATGCTGCTTGTGATGCCACTTACAATGAAATAGTCACATTTGAACGACTTCGGCCTGTCAATCAAAATAAAACTGTCAAAAAAAACACCTTCTTTAAGTGCACAGTGGATGTTCCTGAGGATTTGAGAGAGGCGTGTGCGAATGAAAATGCCCATAAGGATTTTAAGAAAGCAGTAGGAGCGTGCAGAATTTTCTACCATCCTGAAACTACCCAGCTAATGATACTGTCGGCCAGTGAAGCAACTGTGAAGAGAGTAATTATCTTAAGTGATATGCATTTGCGAAGTATTCGGACAAAGTTAATGCTTATGTCCAGAAATGAAGAAGCCACTAAGCATTTAGAATGCACAAAACAGCTTGCAGCAGCTTTTCATGAAAAATTTGTTGTGAGAGAAGACTTAATGGGCCTGGCAATAGGAACCCATGGTAGTAACATACAGCAAGCTAGGAAGGTTCCTGGAGTAACTGCCATTGAGTTAGATGAAGATACTGGAACGTTTAGGATCTATGGAGAGAGTGCTGAGGCTGTAAAAAAAGCTAGGGGTTTCTTGGAATTTGTGGAGGATTTTATTCAAGTTCCCAGGAATCTTGTTGGAAAAGTTATTGGAAAAAATGGCAAAGTTATTCAAGAAATAGTGGATAAATCTGGTGTGGTTCGAGTAAGAATTGAAGGCGACAACGAAAATAAACTACCTAGAGAAGATGGAATGGTTCCATTTGTATTTGTTGGCACTAAAGAAAGTATTGGAAATGTACAAGTTCTCCTAGAATATCACATTGCTTACTTAAAGGAAGTGGAACAGCTAAGAATGGAATGCCTTCAGATTGATAAACAGCTGCGACAGATTGGTTCTAGGTCTTATAGTGGAAGAGGCAGAGGTCGTCGGGGCCCTAATTACACCTCCGGTTATGGTACAAATTCTGAGCTGTCAAACCCCTCCGAAACAGAGTCTGAGCGTAAGGATGAGCTGAGTGATTGGTCATTGGCAGGAGAAGATGATCGAGAGAGTCGCCATCAGTGAGACAGCAGGAGACGCCCAGGAGGAAGAGGCAGAAGTGTTTCTGGGGGTCGAGGTCGTGGTGGACCACGTGGTGGCAAATCCTCCATCAGTTCTGTGCTCAAAGATCCAGACAGCAATCCATACAGCTTACTTGATAATACAGAATCAGATCAGACTGCAGACACTGACACCAGCGAATCTCATCACAGTACTAACCGTCGTAGGCGGTCTCGTAGACGAAGGACTGATGAAGATGCTGTTCTGATGGATGGAATGACTGAATCTGATACAGCCTCAGTTAATGAGAATGGGCTAGGCAAAAGATGTGATTGAAGAGCACGGTCCTTCAGAAAAGGCAATAAATGGTCCAACTAGCGCTTCTGGCGATGAAATTCCTAAACTACCGCGTACTCCAGGAGAAGAAAAGACTAAGAACTTAAAAGAAGAAAGCACTCAAGAAGCAGCAGTCCTGAATGGTGTTTCATAACTGAAGGAAGTTCCTAGTTTACAGTTCTTTTACATTACAGTTACAATAGTGCTTGTACAAGCTTGCCAAAGATAGAATATGGATCGCCAGTCTTACATCGCACTTTCAGTTCCTCCATTTGGAATTCAGAAAGGGGAGGGATCCTGAAGAAATCATATGTTAAACATACTTTGACACCTACTGTGTTAAAAATATATCATCAGATGTGCCTTGAGAATAGTATATGTAACATTAAAAAAAAGTTGCTGGCTATAGGAAATGTTATTTTGTTTTCAAAATATGGCAGAGATGGGGGGAGGTGGGTGGGGTGGGGTCCCAAACGTAATATTCTTTATGAAAGCATTAGCTGCTTTTGTTACATTTTTAATAATATGCAACCACTTCTTCACCTGAGGAAAACTAGAATGAAGCAGTTTAAAGATATTTTGCACTCAATTGTAATTTTCTTCATTAGTTTAGTCTGGAAACTGGTCTGTTACGTGTTTTTTAAATGCTGTTTGTAGAGGCAAGTCTGCAGACCACTGGAATACATATGTTAACTCATCTGCAGGGACACTGGGTGATATTGGCAGTGACTGTTCTACATTGAGGCTTTGTTTGGTTTATTTATTAAAGTGTACAGTATTTAAAGAAATCAAACATAGCTTTAGTTGAAACACTAAGCTGATTAGTCATGTCCATTCAGACATAGCCTGAACTACTGAAAAGATCAATTTCCAGAGGGTTTATTCTGTATAAACTACATGTTTAGTCTTCAGTAGAGTATCTTTCACATTTTCTTCCCACCTCCTTTTTTCCCCTTTTTTCCCCCTCTTTTTTGATTTTGGTTGTTTGATGTGCAATATGTTTTTATATGCAGGTAGTAAATAAACTTTGATCTTCCAAAAAAAATTATAAGAGAAATGAAAATTAGTAGCATGTATCTAAGCAAAAAACAAAACAAAACAAGAAAACAAAAAACCATCCATGATGGATAATATCCTGAACCAGAGAAAGCTCAGAGTTACAGCACCCATCAGAGTCATTCCATGGTTTCTACAGACAATAGGGAGCTGTGCATGGACACACAGCTTGATTGGTGCCAGCTCTGCTTTTGCTTTACTTGGCCATGCTGGAGTAGTTGGCAGCCTGGGGTGGGTCAACTGTTATGAATGACTGAGACTTCTACTTCATTGGAAGATATAATCTCAAGTTATTGAGTAGTTGTGTTGGCTGTTGTGTTTGTTTAATTTGTTAGGGCCTCCAGCCAAATTTAAATTAGTTTTATAGACTCTATGGGTTGTAAACATGGAACATTTGTGTTCAGGTTTATATCCTTTGGAGAAAGGGAGGCTCTAGAAAGAATTCCTTAGCTTTTAATTGTACATGTTTCATTCTGTTTTTTTTTTTTTTTTTTTTTTTTTTTTTTTTTTTTTTTTTGGTTTTTTGAGACAGAGTTTCTCTGTAGCTTTGGAGCCTGTCCTGCACTAGCTCTGTAAACCAGGCTGGTCTCGAACTCACAGAGATCCACCTGCCTCTGCCTCCCGAGTGCTGGGATTACAGGCATGCGCCACCACCGCCCAGCTGTTTCATTCTTTTATACATCTCAAATCACTTTCTTTTCATTCTCATTCCTTCATAATTTGCTTTTCCATATCCCAATAACCTGCATTTCACATGCCTTAAGTTTTTTTCCTTCTTCCCAAAACATTTTGTTTATATATCTATACCTAAAACCTTTCCATCTTAGACCCAACATATACTTTACTTATACTCAAACCTCATGACTTACTTAAACTTTAAAGTTTCACATTTTTGTACCTCAAACTACTTCCTCGGACCCAAGACAGCACTTATCCATACCCTCATGACATACATAAGGCTTCATATTTTTATATCTTAAACTGCTTACTGAAATCAAAACATCAAACTTTGATCCTCATATCTCAAACCTTGATATTCTTTTAAAAACATTATGGCAAACCATATCTAGATGGAATGGCAGAAATCATAAAGCCAGCACAGCTGATTGACAAAAGATCCAGCAAAGCTGAGCCCCATGATGGCTGCCATGCCACTTTTGATTTTCATCTCCACATGTTGCATACTTGAGAGACTTTTAATATTTGTACAATTTGAGAATATTAGACTGATGAAATATTTCTTATGAACCATTTTATACCTTCGCCCAGGAATCCTGTTTCTAAGCTTCCCCAGGAGAGTCCTGAACATATTATTCCCCCTGCTTTTAGGGAAGTATCCTTATCTACTTGAGGGTCTTCCTTATGCCTTGAAGGTTATGACACATAAAGAAGCCAGAGGTCTCTTCATGGGGCTCTGAGACATTCTTGAGACATCTGTCCCTTTTCTTATATGGTAATAAGATATTCAGAACAAAGTAAACTCAAAAAGGCCAACAAGATTTGGTGGGCTAGAGGAGTTTGACACAGTTCAGATTACAAGCCTCTTTCCACTATACACTCAGACCATTATGTGGCATAGAACTCTGCCCTACATAGAGGCATATTGATGAGCAAAGTATGGAGTGGAAAGATGATAAAAAATATGAGGTGTCAGGACTTCACTCTCTTAGAAAAAAGTTAGCTCATGCAGAGCCACTATAATGTCATATGACTAAGGAACAACAGAATACTAAGATTAGACATATAGACAGATTATATAAAGATATAAATACGAACATTGTATTATGGCAGAATTTGAATAATAAAAGCTTTGCAGCAGCTTTGGCCTAAGGATTTCTCCTGGGCACTCTGACCACTAACAGTTAATGATACACTGCTTGGGACATGGCAAAATGGCCAGGATGGTTGAAGATTTTGTTTTGGTCTAATGCCCTTGAAGCAGTCAAAGCTACCATCCTGAAAACAGGCTGTCATATGCCTCAAATTCTCAAACACTGGCTTATGGTGTTAATGAGTAAGACTGATAACTCTGTTTATTAATGATGTCAAAACCTGAGGGAAAGTGATTGGAAATGATAACTCTGTTCTGTCATAGTTTATTAATGATGACTAAAAGACAAGCAAAAGGAAGTGAAACACATGTCCAAAACAAAAAAATGACGTGATCTGTGTTTTGGAACATCATGAATGTATCCTTGCTTACTAATTTCCGTATAAAGAAAGAAACACTGTGGCTACTAGTAAGTCAGGCTAAGATTCTCCCATCCGCCATGGCCTGGATCACTTCCTTCCCATGCTGACACATTAAATCCTCTGCAGGGTCTATACAACCTGGAGGAAGGCTCCTGGCAAAATTACATCCGAAAACATATTTTTTTTTGTACTTAATTCATGGTGCTATCCTCTACTTGGAATTTAATACCTTTTTCTTCTTTGAAACAATAGTAATTTGTAACCAATTGTCTTAAATGATGGCAAATGTTTGTAACCCATTGAACTCAAATGACCAAAATCCATGAAAATTTTCTTTTCCTGTGGAAACAAAAGCATAAATCTTCCTAAATAAATTGTAACTTTGACTTTCATACTGAAGTCAAATTTTTGCAAAGTATGCAGGCTGGTAATTCAACATTTACCGAGCGTTATCAAGGCAGAGAAGGGTTAAGGTGGGAAGCTTCTAGCCAGCACAAGAGACCTTGATATTTCCACAGTGAGGAAGAACTTGGCTTAGGAAGAAAGGGAGGGGATGTGGTTCCAGAGTGTGTCCTTGGCTGCCAGTGTTCCTGAAAATAATTGTTCATGTTAACTCCTCTGACTCTATTAATTAACAATTAAGATCAGGTTGTCAGTTCAGCATTCAAACAGTTTGTCAGTTGCAAGCAGTCTCCATCGCCCTGCCCATAGCTCCTGTCTCTGCCCACATGGACTGAGAGCATGCACCCTACCTATTCTGTGAGAGCCACTGGCTGGGTATGGCCTCTCCTGCAGACCAAGACCAGCCCTGCCTGTGCTGCAGGCCTGATAGCAAGAGAACTATGGAGGAGGTGGCCCTTGCTGGGCCTCTCTCTCCTCTTCCAGGAACATAAGTGTGGTTAGGAGACAGAAATTAGTAACACTGATGTAGACATAAGTACCGTTACATCAGCACTGAGGTGACAGCCTCACTGGCACTTAGCAAGCCCTATCCAACAGATGGCCTCTCTTGTAGTACACAAGCCCCACCTGGCAGAAGCTACCTGCTTATCTCAGTTCAGTCAGGCGACCCAGTCCCTTTTAACACATGGAACAGAACAGTAACATAGCAGTCAGAACATAGACCAAGATAGGGACAAAGACATCAGTTTGTGGGCACAACCCACTCAGCAACCCACTCTGCCTCTCCAGAGGAACCACGGGAATCCAATCCCCAGAGAACGGTTTCCTGACCCACCAGAAGAGCCCTGGAACATCACCTAGGACCCCAACCTATGATCCACAAGTACCTCACCATAGATCTTATGTGGGCTTCACAGACACATCTCCCACTGCCATAAATGGCCAGAAACAGAAACAAGAAACCAAAAATGCTTGCCAGGCAAATCTGATGTCACCTGATGTTAGTGCTGGACCTCAGCAGTTTTCTGGAAGTTTGATGTAAGCCTCTGAGATACCATCAGTCTTGCATCTTTCATGTCTGCCAAACCAGTTCCACATGGATGCTGCTGCCAAATTCTAATGCTAGATCAGCCATTACCTTTCTCCATGGATCACATTGTTCTATAGCCTGAAGAACCTTTGGCCACTGGTTTCTGACCCTGGGATAACACTTTCTAGGTGACAATTTTTTAGAAAGGAACCGTGCAATTTACAAAACGGAGCCTCCAGTGGGTGAATTCTTGCCCTCAGGGCAGCTATCCCATTGTTCCAGTGCAGAGCTGTTACTCCCAAAGATGGGAGGCGAAACACAACTGACCCATATCATCATGGCCAAATGAATTAAAGCAAGCGTTTCTTTTCATGTACACAGGCTGCAGCCCCCAAAAGCAAGGTTCAAGATACCAGCATTGGACCTGAGGAAGACAAGGCTTTTTTAGAGCTTAGGGATAGATAGCATCCAAATAGGGGAAAACAGGCAGGGTTACAGGCACAGAACATAACAGGTGGTCATAAGAAGGCAATCACAATTGGTGTTCTTAATACGATAGTTACATGTGGTCATATAACCTTTCGAAACAAAGGTAGGGTCACAAATAACTATGAAAAACACTTTGAGGTGGCTGAAGAGATAGCTCAGAGGTTAAGAGCACTAGCTTCTTTTCTAGAGGTCCTGAGTTCAATTCCCAGCAACCTCATGGTGGCTCACAACCATCTATGATATATGTAATAAATAAATGAATCTTTAAACAAAACCATTTGGAAACAAATAAATGTTTGCCATTCCTGGAACAGGCAGTACAGAACTACTGGTAATTAAGGTTACAGTTGGGGCATGGCCAAATCCTTGAGAAACAGAGATTTAATCATAAACAGGAATGAACCTAGTCTGTCTTTACCATAAGTTGACTTTTAAGCCTAAGATGGAGGCGGGCTGGTTTTTCACACAAATTTGTCCTCAATGCTGCTGATTACTCTAACAATTACAGCTGTTTCCTCTGAACCCACACTGTAACTTTAAACTCTCTGATGTTCCTTTTTTCTTTCTTTTTTCCTTTCTCTCTTTTTTTTTTTTTCAAAATTGCATCGTTCCCCTATCTTCCTGCTCTACTTTTGGGTCCTTGTCCCCATGGACTTGAGTCAGAGCCGTGAGCAGTAACCCTGCCGCTGTCCTACTGCTCTCTTATCATTAAATGTCCTTCACCAAATAAATGGCTCCTTCATTTTTTCTTTATTAATATAATTCTCTCCATTGAATCCTTCAGAATGTCACACCATGTACCCCAATCCCCCTCATTTTCCAGTCCTCCTGTGTCTGCCCTCCATCAGTTTCTCCCCCTCTTTCTCTTCCTGCATATGACTAATCACGTCTTTCCAGTTCTTCATCTGTCATCATCTCCTTTGTCAAAATGTCAAGATAAGTCACAATCTCCTGCCATAGAAGATGAACGTTCTCTTCCAAGACACAGACGTGGATGCAGGTTGACCCCGGTTTGTACATGTTAGCTCTCCACATTTATGCTAGTTTGTGGTTTACAACTGAATGATGAGTAACAAAGATGGTAAAATAAGTGATGGACTGTGGGGAAAGCTTTAATTTACTTTAAATTTTGTAGTATTGGGATAGAATGAATGCCCTTTGAGAGAGCAGGGTGGGTTATTTTTAAGGGTGGAGGAGAGTGTTAATTGTTGAACATTCCCTGTAAAGTTGAAGTTGAAATTTAAATGCCATTATCACTGCATTAAGAAATGAGATGTGGATGGATCCCAATCCCTCCGCCTGGGTGTCCCCCAAACACTTCGGGCTAAACAACTGTCTCCATTATCCAGAGGGCCTTGCTGTGGCATGGAGGGGCTTGAACCTGCCTGTGCTCAGTGTGCTGGGCTCTGCTGACTCCCCATAGGAGACCTTGATTTGGAGGATGTGGGGATGGCTTGTGGCTTGTGTGGGAGAGCCGGGGTGTGGGAGGAGGAAGGAGGTGGGATCCATGGGTAGTATGTAGGGTGAGTAGAAAATTTCTTAATAAAAAAATGGAAAAAAAGGAATGAGATGTGAACTAGGAGGTGGTTCATCAGTGAAGAGCACTTGCTGTTCTTGCAGAGGACCTGGGTTCAGTTCCCAGCACCTCCATGGTGGCTCACAGTCATCTATATCTCTAATTTGAGAGCATATACTGTTCTCTTCCACCTTCTGAGCACCAGACATGCATGTAGTAAACATATGTATGTTCAGATGAAATACTCGTACACATAAAATGAAAAGTAAAAAAGAATGAAATGACAGCGTGGAACTCAGCTTCCTAGTGTCTATTCTAAGTGAATAGATGTTCACTGAGATGTATAGACTGTGGATCTTGTCAATTTCTTTGTGTTATGTCTTATAATACAGTTAATTAAATAAAGCAGCAAAAGATGAAATGATATGTTTAAAATGTGGTTCAGGCTTTGCCTTTATGTTGTTTGGTTGTGGAATGTTCCTTACCAGCTTACTTATTTGATCGGTTGATCTTTAGTTGATAGTCATATTTTGGGAGTTGTAGAGAATTTAAAGGGTTGTGAGTGGTGGTAGCAAGTTATTTAGATTGGGTGACATTCATAGCCTCTCTCTCTCTCTCTCTCTCTCTCTCTCTCTCTCTCTCTCTCTCTCTCTCTTTCTCTCTCTCTCCCACATGCATTTCTTATTTGATACTGATCTATGATCCTTCCCATGTCAAAGCTGGGGCCCAAACTACCTAGAATTCAAACAAGGAACTAAATGGCGAGAGCAATCACATAACAATCCCACTGCTGCATCAATCATTCGTCACTGTGGTAAATACCTGCTCAGAAGCCAGTGTGAGGAAGGATTTACTTAGGGTCAGTTTCAAGGCAGGAAGGCAGGGCAGCTGGGCCTCTAGGTTTGCTGTGGGAGTATGAGGCAGGTGGGACACACAAAAGCACACACATGTACGTTCACATAAGGAATATCCCTTCACATATGCAGCACACACACAGGTCCATGCCCAAATCAATAAACAGACAAAACTGAGCTGAGAAATGCACACTCACCCCAAGAAATCAAGATGCGTTACTCCCAATGATCTTTTGTCCTGTGTATCTGTTTCAAGTCCTTGACAACATCTATGGAACAGGGAGTGAGAAGGTCACTGGCAGCCCAAGTAGGAAGCATGGGTGCTCACACTACTGGACAATGATGAAATAGGAGGTGGGAATAGCTGAAGTTACATAACTGGGTAGAAAGACAGGCTCAGCATAAAAAGTCCTGCTGGAGTATGCAGTGAAGTGGATGCTGATTTGACCAGAACCATGGAGGCCAGTGTCCTGCTGTGGTGGTATTGTGTTCCCCAAAATATTGTGTACTCTAATAAATTTATCTGGGGTCAGAGAACAGACAACCACTAAATACATAGGCTAGAAAATGGTGGCACTCACACCTTTAATCCTAGCATTCCAGAGATAGAAATCCCTCTGGATCTCTGTGAGTTCAAGGCCACATTGGAAATAGCCAAGCATGGTGAAACACACCTTTAATCCCAGAAAGCAAGCCTTTAATCCCAGGGAGTGGTGGTAGAAAGCAGAAAGATATATAAGGCGTGAGGACCAGAAACTAGAAGCATTTGGCTGGTTAAGATTTTGGCTGGTTAAGCATTCAGGCTTTTGAGCAGTAATTCAGCTGAGACCCATTCCGGATGAGGACTCAGAGGCCTCCAGTCTGAGGAGACAAGACCAGCTGAGGATCCGGTGAGGTGAGATAGCTGTGGCTTGTTCTGTCTCTCTGATCTACCAGCATGGACCCCAATAACTGGCCTCAGGTTTGATTTTATTAATAAGAACTTTTAAGATTCCTGCTACATCCTGCTCTTTCTCACTATCATTGTGGGCTTCTTACTGCTCCTGGTCAGGAGACACCCAAAAGCCCATGGCCACCTACCACCAGGACCATGTCCCCTGCCCCTCTTGGGAAACCTTCTACAGTTGGACAGAAGAGGCCTCCTCAACTCCTTCATGCTGGTGACACATACACAGTGTCTGTGCCCTATGGGTTTAGCCCTGTGTTTGAGAAAGGGATTCCATCCAAGCTCTAGTCTCAGGTGGGAAGGGGGCTAAGGGAAAGTTGAAAGGCTGATTGGTGATGGATGGTGCCCAGATCCACAGGCATGTCCTCTCAATGTTGGAATCATGTGGGGGACTGTGTTTGGACTGTGAAAGATGACAGGGGTGTCCAGGTGTGTGTCAAGGTTTTACAATTTTCCTCTTTGGTGCTTCTTTGTTCCAGAAGAGAAAGAAAGATGTCAGAGATATTAACAGATAGGGTTTGCTTCTGCCAGCACAAGGAATTAGCCTGCCTTGTTCAGGAGCAAAGAGGAGGAGAGGCAGATCAGGAGGTGGGGTAGGTAGGGAGTGCTTATCAGTTATGAACACGATGGACCATCCAAGCAGCTGACCATGGCACCATCATACCAGTCTTCACAGGGGAGATTTCATGTTCAATTACCATTTTTTTTGTTAATAAACAATAAGGATTCTTGGCCCCACTCCATTTAGAGAGCTGATATAGTGGCAACAATCCCAACTTCCTGCTACCCCTTGATTGATAACAGATCACCCATCTGTACCATTGGTGTAGTCATTTATTTTTATCTAGCTTTTGAGACAAGGTCATCCTACTTTTCCCAGGTTAACCTCAAACTCATGATCCTCCTTAGTTTCATATAACATCTTTAATCTGATCTGTGTATTGATAGTTCATTGTTGCTTAAGTTTCGAAGTTGTGACCCATCCTAAAAACATAAGTATGTCAATATCAAATTTGTCTAGAGGTTTTCCTTAGCATTGTCCCCTAAACTACACTGGACACTGACCGTTTTTATAGCCTGTCATTTCTATTAGCTGCATTGTAGTCTAGAGTGAGATAAAGGTTGTGAGAGGATGAGGTGGGTTATGTGAAAACACTGCACCATTCTCTTCAAGGGCTTTCAGCACTTGAGGGTTGTGACATTCCTGGGATCAATTCCCTGAAGATGCCCAGATGGTTGCATTGTCAGGTATTTTCCAACTGTGTGTGCTGTAGTCATGACTCACATTCAGGTCCACCGCCAGATGACTATCACTTTCCCTTCCCATGTAACCCAGTGGGTGGGTCAGAGCCATTCTCTGGATGTTGTCAGAAGGCACTGGACAGGTTGTCACTGGGTCACAGGAAGAATGGTCCAGCTGGCCAGACTGAAGGTGTGGGCATGGAGCTACATGGAGAGCTGAATCCATATCTATATCTATTTCTTTGATACAGAATTGTATGAAGCTGAGCCTGGCTTCCAAATGGATGTGTATCCAAGGATGACTTGTGACTCTCTGGCCTCTGCCTCCACATTGCTTGATTATAAACGTGTGTTGCCCTTCCTCCCTACACTACAGTACTGCTGTACTGATCAGGAAGCCCAACCAATCAATGCAGACCCTGACTATGTTTGGAATTAAGCCTTCTTCTATCCTAGGTTCCTAGAAGGGAAAGGGTGGCCATATGAGAGGTTCCTATTTTCCATTCTGTATTTGTTTTCATAGTGTAACATCATCATCTGCACTGACTAACGACAACCGTGGTGCCCTTATGTTTGGCAGTTTCGAGAAAAATATGGAGATGTGTTCACAGTGCACCTGGGACCAAGGCCTGTGGTCATGTTGTGTGGGACAGAGGCCATAAGGGAGGCTCTGGTGGACCAAGCTGAGGCTTTCTCTGGCCGGGGGACACTTGCTGTGGTTGAGCCAATTGTACAGGGATATGGTAAGACATGGGACAGGGTGGCATAGAGGATGTGGTCCAGGAAGGTGGATCCAGAGCTGTGCTGAAAGACTCAGGTTCTCCAACATTTCAGTGTAACCTACCCCTATTTTCTAAGGTGTGATCTTTGCCAATGGGGAATGCTGGAAAGTCCTTAGGTGATTCTCTGTGGCCACCATGAAGGACTTTGGGATGGGGAAGCGGAGTGTGGAGGAGCGGATAAAGGAGGAGGCCCAATGTCTGGTGGAGGAGCTGCAGAAATTCCAGGATGAGTCTCTGAGAATGGGCATAAAGGAAGATGGTGATACAGGGATCTGAGTGCACAACCAAAGAAAGAGAAAGAGACATATAGGGGTAGATAAAAAGGCAGACAAACTGATAGACCAACGCGCGCATGCACGCGCGCGCGCGCGCGCGCGCGCGCGCAAACACACACACACACACACACAGAGTATGGGGAGGATAAGATATGGACAGAGGTGGAAAGAGAGAAAAAATGCAAGGGCAGGGAAGAAACATGAGGTATATTGTGTCCAAAATAACTCAGAAACATGTACTGATAATAGCTGCAGAGTTTCTTCAGAAAATCAGTCTGTGAATTAACTTTTTGCCTGTTGGGTATGACTGGTGCACACTTGTCCTCTCAGAATTCAGAAAGTGAGGCAAGATGCTCAGGAGTTCAAGGCTGGTCCCATCTATATTTCGAGGCTCTCTTTTTGATAGGACTGGCTGAGTGAAGGTTGCTTCCAGCACCACATACATGGGGCACGGTCCTACACGTTTATAATCCCAGCACTCTAGGGCTGGAGGCAGGAGGCTGAGATTTCCAAGGTCATCTTCTACTGCATATAGAGTTCAAGGCCACTTTGGCTTAGCCTTGTCACTGTCACCCAACATGTTCTTATCAAAGACAAATGCAGACCCTAGGTAACTGAGAGGGAAGGGGGCAGGAGGAACTGCAGACATGTTCTAAGCAGGGAACTGTGTTTTCTTCCTTGTGCTTGTGCTGGTGAGCAGCAGTGAGCACAGAGGCTGATGGGAGTTTGACTCTGGGTGAACTCAGAGGCACTTCTGGGGACTTGAGGGGTCTTTACATCAAGAGCGTATTGGTGACATGACTGTTGTTTGCACCTCCATTTCTGTACATGGGACATTTGCCGTCTCTATTGACCTTTCTCGGGAGATCTGAGAGGTCAGTGCAGAGGCTGGAGGGAAGAAAAGTGCAGAGGCTGGGAAGAAAGACTAGAGAAAGCAGTCAGAGATGGAGGGACCCAGAGGAAGAGAAGTGAGTGCTCAGGCTGAGAGTGAAGGTGATGAGCCCCAGGGAAGGATCTATACCAGGCTCCAGGCAGCTTCAGACTCAAATGGAAATCTACAGTGTCAGCACACTGGACTTTTTTTTTTTTTTAATCTGAGGAGGCAAGGGAAAAAGACACCCACACACTTTCTTGATGGTTTCCTTTCCTCTTCCTCTTCTTCTTCTCCTTCTCCTCCTCCTCCTCCTCCTCCTTCTCTTTCTGCTCTCCTCCTTCTCTTTCTCCTCCTTTTCCTCCTCCTTCTGCTCCTCCTCCTCCTTTTTGCCTCTACAACTTATATTCCCCAACAAAGTCTTTTAAGCAATACAAGCTTCATAATGTGGTTAAATTCAAATTTTCAAGTGAATGATTATAATGGATATAGGTAAAAACATATTTTCAACTCCCTTACATGATTAAAAACAGAGTCACCCTATTAACTCACATACATTATAACATCTAAGCAACTTGTTGAGACTAATAGAATATGAGAAAACAAGGACCATTTCATCTCTTCCAACCCTTTTGTTGGAAGGCTGCATATTGCTGTTACAAAAAAAGAATCAACCACTTTATTATCTATCTTGAAAGGTAATCTTATAAGGAATTTTAAAGAAGTCGTAAACCCAAACTTTTATACATAAAAACCAGTCAGTCAGCTGATCTTTGAATCCTCAGAGTACATACTGATTTATCAATAATATCTAATATCAGAAAATTAAGGTCAGGAGTGGGTGAAAGGAATTAATCATCACCTTTGATCACCAACCAGACCTAGCATGGAAAGTACTTCAGCTAACAACAGTCAGGCTGCTCTGTATTTTTGACCCTATCCTAATGAATCTATAACTCGGCTGTGTGTCCTTGTGAACTTCAGATTGTTTTCTGCGGTTCTTTGTCTTAAAGCTATTCTCGGAGCATATGGTCTAACCAAAATTATTATGAAGCTTTGTTTGAGATAATGGTGCAAACAGAAAACTGTGACAGCATCTTTCAGCATTAAGAGAATTAGAGCCTGCCTGGATCCTGGGGACTCAATCGTTTCCCTTAATCATTATCCTGAACTGTGATCTAAAGCAGCTCCTCGGGTGAAACTGAGGCATTAGCTGTAAAACTCATAGGCCCTAACTGTGTAACATTTCCTTGTATTTACTTTTATTCATCAAAACTCTGTATAAACTATCATTATTATCATCAACTTGGCAGTACAATTTAGGTAGGAATCATTTTCATGACAATCCACAGATAAAATTGCCCATGAGAATGGTTCCCGTGAAATAAACACACTGCACCACAGGCAGGGATGTCTCCCCCCATTCATTAACACCATGTGAGATCCCAGAGGAAGGTGGACATAGAAACATGTAAAGGCACAGCAGAATCAAAAGACATTCTGGGGTCCTGGGACTTGTGGTCTTGTCGAACCAAGATTGACTCAACAGAGTGTTTCCTCCTGGTGGGCTAACACCTTGGACTCCAATTGCCACCTGTTGCTCCTCTGACACAGTCACCAGCAGATATACATGGGATAAGAGACCACAGACAAGCCAGCCTCAGGGTGAGGGGCAATGGTAGCCCTCTAACCACCAGTGTCCATGACAGAACCTGACATACAAAGGTGGCAGGGAGCAGGTGCTGATGACTTCAGGAAAACCACAGAGCCCAGAAGTCAGAGAAGGGATGGCAGATTGGCATGCAGAGTGCAGGGCCTGTAAATTCACACAGGCATTCCCTGAGTCCTTCTCTGCACCATTCCAGCCAGTGGGAGTTAGCTATCAGCTCAGAGTCAGAATGTTGTCCTGGGAGGAGGTGCAGGTTGGAGGCTGAATATATACACTCTTCTCTCCACCCTAGTATCCTAGTCCCAACCATAGTTAGTTGAGTTGCCTTAGTGAAGGTAGCCTCCCTTTTTGTGAATATGAATAGTATCCCATTTTCTGTGCAGTATTGAAGGAAGTTGAATAAAAGGATGCATGCAATTCTAAGTGAAGGGCCTAGACTCATATGTGCATCATATGTGCAAATGTGGTAGCCACTGTTGTTGTACTTTGATTAGTGAGTGGTGGGGGCAGCCTCACAGGATGGGGATGAAGCCAAGTGTTCCATGGTTCTTTATCCCCTGCCTCTTGTCCTGCATCCTCCTCCTCCAGGAGCCCCCATGGACCCCACCTTCCTCTTCCAGAGCATCACAGCCAACATCATCTGCTCCATTGTCTTTGGAGAGCGCTTTGACTACAAAGACTGCCAGTTCCTGCGCCTCCTGGACCTGATCTATCAGACCTTCTTTCTCTACAGCTCATTCTCCAGCCAGGTCAGTGGTGGGATAAGAGGAGCATTCAGGAGAGAGGGTAGAGGAGGCTGCTCTGTGGGTGAAGAAGGGAGTGTCTTCGGGCTGAAACAAAGTCAGAGACTAGATGGAGAGGCTAAGCGTTTGAGAGCAGAACAAAGAGAAGGATGGGGAGCAGGGCAGAGACCTGAATGTAGAAATACAGAGCCATACACACATGCAGAAAATGGTGATGTTGGTGATGCAGCTGTAGCTCAGAGGGCAGAGGACTTGGTTTTCATGCCTGAGGTCCAGGCTGTATATCCTGGGTGTTGTGGTACAAAACCCATGCAATTCCTGCACATGAAGGCGAGGGGATGAGAAATTCAGGGTGTTCCTTAGCTACACAATGAGTTTAAGGCCAGTCTGGCATGCCTGAGACCTTGTGTTCATAAAGCAAAACTCCCAAATTAAAAGAAACAATGACAATTCAGCACAGGGTATTGTGAGAGAGAGCAGAGGAGAGGAAAAGGGAGACACAGAGAAGGGAAAGGTTTATTGCAGTCTAGGAGAACAAACTCCAAGGCTAGACACAGGGCTTTCAAGGAATTCAAGGTGTTGTGAAGCTAAGACTTTTTTATTTGAGGGATTTTTCAGGATAGGGAAAAAATTCACACTATGTTAAAGGTTACTTTCTTTATTCTCTTCCAATGAATCTCTCTTTCTTTTTTTTTTTCTACATAGCGATATATACCCAACATAAATCCTTCAGGCAATGTAAACGTTACATTTTAAGGTCACATTTCACTTGATAAGAAACAGAATCATCCCTACAGCAACACACTTGTAATACATCTTAGATTTCTAATTGGTGTGGTTATAATCTGCAGCTGCAGTGTAAAGAAAGAACTGGTCCTTGTTATCTATTTAGAGAGATAGACTTATAAAAGATTTTAGAACAGTTATAAACCTAAACTATTGAGGAGTATAAGAAAAATAAAATCATCAGCTATCCTATATTTCTGAGTGTAATAAACATTTTAAACTAAAGTTTGGTGATTGGGTGGCTTTCTTGAATTCTCTATAGTAAATGCTTTGGTGGGAACTCAGGTTTACCTTACATCTCCTACTTGATATTTTCGAAGGCACAGTGACAATAAATACATTTTAGTTCTTGAAATATATTTTTCTGTCCTACTTGTAACTTTAGATCATAAAAAAAGGAAACTACTCTTTTTCACCTGTGCAATTTTAGGACTCATCATAAAAACAGTTAGTTGGCTGAACTTTGAGTTTTCAGGTGTATGCCTTTATCATAAAACTGAGATTAGGAATTTGTGCAGAGAGTTAATCACTGGCCTATGTTATCAGCCAGACTTAGCAAGAGAGACTGGCATAGTAATTAGGTTGCTATGTACCTGTAACCTTGGTTCAACAACTCAAACAGCTGCTATTTTGTCCTTGAGAATTAGACTGCTTTCCCTGGGAAATGTTTATCTTAAAACCCATTAGCAAGGCACCTGGTCTAATTTGAAGTTACTTTGAAGCCTAAAACCAGCTGATAGTATACAGCTGTCTTAGTAGCTGGAAATACAACAATTTTCCTTTGTCAGCCTGAGCTATGGTATAAAACAGGTCCTAAGTATATGACAGTCCTCATGGATCAGTAGACCTAGTTATGAAAAATATCCTAGTATTATTTCTATTCACCAAAATTATACAGCTCAAGAAGAAAACATCTTCCTGACAATCCACAGATATAAATATGCCCAGTAGGGGCAATATATTCATGAGATGAGCATATTACAATATAGGCAGTGGATGACTCACAACACTATATACACAGTAGCAGCAAGCATGCAGGGACACAACAGAAGCAAAATACATTATGGAGTCTGTTTTCTTTCAAGCCTTGCTTGAGTGAGACAATCCCATCAGAGAGTTGAACTTCTGGTGGGCTGACATCTTGAATATTAATTGCCATCTGCTATTGCTCTGACATGTCTATAGGGTACCTGCAAAGGTTAGAGACAGATTTAGAGACAAAGTGCAAAACTATGAATGTGTATAGTGT
Organism: Peromyscus leucopus; assembly: GCF_004664715.2. Lineage (NCBI taxonomy): Eukaryota > Metazoa > Chordata > Mammalia > Rodentia > Cricetidae > Peromyscus > Peromyscus leucopus. The sequence continues at coordinate 169,081,851 of NC_051063.1, read as the reverse complement.
ACTCTATGAGAGGTGTGTGTGTGTGTGTGTGTGTGTGTGTGTGTGTGTTTTGCATGTTTCTTCATGAAATCTGGGGACCAAGAAGCAAGTGGTGGTTTGAATGAGATTGGCCCACATACACTAGTGTCTTTGCATACCTGAGATCTAGTTGAAGAGCTGTTTGGAAGGATTAGGATCTGGGACCTCTTTGGAGGAGATGTGTTGCTTGAGGTGAACTTTGAGGATTCCAAATCCTATCCAAGACCCAGTGTTCCCTCTAGTTCTGCCTGCCTGCCTGTATATCATGATGTCAGCTCTCAGGCACATGCCTGTCTGCCTGAATATCATGATGTCAGCTCTCAGGCACATGCCTGTCTGCCTGTATATCATGATATCAGCTCTCAGTCACATGCCTGTCTGTCTGTATATCATGATATCAGCTCTCAGGCACATGCCTGTCTGCCTGTATATCATGATATCAGCTCTCAGGCACATGCCAGTCTGCCTGTATATCATGATATCAGCTCTCAGGCACATGCCTGTTTGCATGCTGCCATACTTGCTGCCATGATGATAATGGACTAACCTTCTGAAATGGTAGACAAGCCCTCAAAAATACCTTTTTTTGTAAGAAATACCTAGGTTGTGATGTCTCTTCATAGCAATAGAAGAATGACTAAGTTAGATCACTGTCTATTTCCTGAGTCCTGCTAGATCCAGGTGACCTCATGGGTCCTCCTTTCTTGCAGGTGTTTGAGCTCTTCTCTGGCTTCCTGAAGTACTTTCCTGGTGCCCACAATCAAATCTTCAAAAATCTGCAGGAAATCCTCGACTACATTGGCCAGAGTGTGGAGAAGCACAGGGCAACCTTGGACCCCAGCAATCCAAGGGACTTCATTGATACCTACCTTCTACGCATGGAGAAGGTAAGTTCTGCATAAATGAGAGAAGTGATGGGTGAGAGTGAAGGTTGGGGATGTGAGCACAGGAAAAGGGGGGCAGAGGATGGGGAGGAGAGATAGGAAGTGGAGTAGAGGAGATGCAGAAGAATCTAGAAATTGAAGACTAGAGAAAGGGAGGAGAAAATGAAATAGGGAGAAAGAAGGCGGTGGAAGAAACACAGGGCAAGTGACAAGAAGCAGAAAAGCAAAAAAAGACCTCAGAGGAAGAAAGAGCCTGGGAGACAAAAACTATCAGAGAGCAAAGTTGAGAGAGAATACAGAACAGGGAGCAAGGGACATTGTCGAGGACAGAGAAATGCTGTGTGGTCCATACAGTGTGAGACAGAAGGACAGTTCCCAGGATGTGTGAGCATCTCCCTATAAGAACCCAGTCATCCCTGACCCTCCTTTCTCTCTCCCATCTGGAACCAGGAGAAGTCCAACCAACACACGGAGTTCCATCACGAGAACCTCATCATCTCCGTGCTGTCTCTCTTCTTTGCTGGCACCGAGACAAGCAGCACCACGCTCCGCTATGGCTTCCTGCTCATGCTCAAATACCCCCATATTACAGGTGTGCCACAGGCTGCCCGTTGGGCAATCTTCTATATCCCTTTTGGCTGTGGAGATTTGTGTGAATGAGTAAGACATGGGTCTCTTACATCAGGAGCTCTGAAGGCTTTGATTTATTTCTAAACTAGGGCACTGTTTTGATTGAATGAATACTGAGCTGGCCCATTTTCTGTTATCACTTAAAGGTTGATCCATCCATCCATCCATCCATCCATCCATCCATCCATCAATACATCCTTCCCTCCTTCTTCCCTTCTGTCTTTACTTCCATTCATTCATTTGTGGTGGTAATCTAATTGTACTGAAATGTGATTTTGATTGTATGTTAATAAATAAAGTTGTCCGGGGGTCAGAGCTATTAGAGCCATAGCAAGAGTGTGGCAGTGGTGGCACATGCCTTTAATCCCATAGATCTTTGTGTGTTCAGGGATACAGCCAGCATTGGAGACATATACCTTTAAGACCTAGGGGGCTGTACATTCAGACAGTGACGAGGCAGTCACGTGTTTGGGTTTACAACCAATGAGAAGACAGAACAAAATACTATAAATAGACGAACAGACAGGAAATAGGCTTTTTCGGGAAGCTGGGACACCGCAGGCAGAAGGGTGAGATTTTAGCTCTGAGCTCTGACCTCTCGGCTTTCTCTTTTACATTGTTTCTGTGTTTCTTATTTAATAAGACGGTTGGTTACATCAATGTCTGGCGCCCAAGGTGACAAGAATCCATTAAAAACCGCTTGGCTTGACGGCAGGTCTGCTTTCCCACAAGGGCGGCAGGCGGCGGCAGGTGGCGGCAGGAAGCGGCCGGCTTCCTAGTCCGAGCTGCCGGCTACCTAGTCCGAGCGGCAGCTTCTAGCCCGGGCCTAGGTCTGTGAGCAGCTTGCTTAAAGCTGGTGCTACAAACAACTCAGACCTGCCCTGCCGAACAGGGCCCTGCCTGTAAAGCCAACGCACGTGGTCGGAGCTTAAGGAAGCCAGACCCAAGCCTTGACTCGGCACAAGAGGAAACACGTGGCTGCATTTAAGCTTTAGCCGGCTACGCTTTCTTGTGCCTTCTCTCTCTCTCTCTCTCTCTCTCTCTCTCTCTCTCTCTCTCTCTCTCTCTTCTCTCTCTCTGGATTAACACCTGGGACACTAGGTGGCTGTTTTGAAAATCCCCTTGGATTTCTACTGTTCTACGCAGATTTGGTAAGTCATAATATATCAGATATTTTAAAGGAAACTATCTAAAAGAGAATTTTTTCCACATTAAAAAACAAATGGGTTTTATGTGTGCATTGGAAGAAAATTGGTTTTTGTTCGAAATTTTAGGCAGTCTGACAATGGAACAACTATATAATATTAGTATTGGTGGAATTATGCACCTTATCACTATGCTAATCCACATTTTAATATTTAAAAAGATAGTCAATTTAAGTGCCAGGATAACAGCTTTAGAAGAACTTGTTAAACCTGTAAAAATTCAGACAGAAGAAATTAACAGTGAAGTTGTTTCAAGTCGGGATCATAAGGTTGCAGAAAGAAAGCCTGTTTTCACACAGTGACCCTTAATTTATCCTGTAACCGTACAGCAGATGCCTGATCAAATAGCTACACAAAATATTTGGGCTCCAATTGAAATGTTGGATTTAAAAATGTTTAAGGAGGCAATAGTATCTTATGGCATGCATTCCCCATATGTAAAGCAAATGTTAAACTCTTGGTCAACATAAAATAGGATAGTACCACAGGACTGGCGGGACATTGCACAAGGTGTTCTGGAACCCAGCCAGAGACTTCAATTTCTGACTTGGTTTAAGGAGGAGGCTAAAAACATAGAAAAACAATGGAGGGTTAAAGGAATACAAGTTTGCCAAGATCAGCTTATTGGAGAAGGCCAATATGCTTCAGTACAAACACAATGTTTATATGATGTCCAAACCCTAATTTTATGTTGAACGGCAGCCTTGAATGCATGGGACAGAGTTGAGGAACCAGGAAAAAGATCTGAGTCATTTACAAAGGTGATGCAAGGCCCAAAAGAGTCTTTTACAGATTTTTTACAAAGACTGGCTTTAGCAGTAAAGAGAATGGTCTCGGATTCAGAAGCTGGTAAGGCAATAATTGAATCTTTGGCCTTTGAGAATGCGAATGCAGCATGCAAAAGAATAATCAGGCCATTAAGGGCAAGATCTGCACCTATGGAAGATTGGATTAGAGAAACAATTAATGTTGAAGCTAATGAGCATGATGATACATGGGTAGGAGAAGTAATTTCAAAAGGTTTGAGGAATGTTAGATGTTTTGGATGTGGAAAGCAAGGACATTTGAAAAGGGACTGTAGACAGGTCATTCCCAGAAACAATGTTTCTTCAAGGAACAATGGCAACAGAATGCCCCTTCCTTCTGGAGTGGTGTGTGGAAGGTGTGGTAAGGGAAAACACTGGACCAACGAATGTAGATCAACAAAGGACAGACAGGGTAATCCTTTGCCTCAGTCTTCAGGAAACTCCCAGAGGGGCCTCGCGCAGGCCCCCAGTGCAAATCCAGTTCAAACCTTTCCTGCAGCTATAGAGGAAATGCCTGCTCTGGAGAGCGATTAAATAACCAAATGCCTATTGGAATAAATCATGCTGGTCAGGTTGATGAAACAGAGAGAATAGAAAATTCAGGAGAAAACATAAAGAAAATTTTTTGGCAAACTTCTATTAATGAACAAAGACCAAAATTAATGATAAAAATAAATGGTGTTTTGTTGTCTGGTCTGGTAGACACAGGTGCGGACGTTACCATAATTGCACCAGAATTATGGCATCCAACTTGGCCTCTTCAGGAGGTAAACGTTCAACTGTTAGGAATTGGGACATTATCTCAGGTGAAACAGAGTGCAAGATGGCTGGAATGTATAGGTCCAGAAGGACAGAGAGGAAAATTAAAACCATATGTGGCTAACATAACTATGAACCTGTGGGGTCGAGACTTGTTGCAACAATGGAATACTCAGATTAACATCCCTCCAATCTCAGAAACAAATCATAAACTAGCACATGTTACTGAGAGAAATATTAGAAGATATTGTTCTAATGAGTGGTCACCAACCATCCATATTATATAAGAACAGGGCACAATAGCTGATGATCTTCCAAAGACACCAACAGCTCTACCTTTAAAATGGTTAACAGACAAGCCTGTATGGGTCCAGCAATGGCCTTTAACAACAGAGAAACTCCAGGCTTTAGAAGAGCTGGTAGAAGAACAGTTAAATGCTCAGCATATTGAAGAATCAAGTAGCCCTTGGAATTCTCCTGTCTTTGTTGTTAAAAAGAAATCTGGCAAATGGAGAATGGTAACAGACCTTAGAGCAATTAACAAAGTATTCAGCCAATGGGCTCTCTACACTCTGGGATGCCTTTGCCTACTCTGTTACCAAAAGGATGGCCTCTCATAGTTATTGATTTAAAAGACTGTTTCTTTTCAATACCCTTACAAGAAAAAGACAGAGAAAGATTTGCTTTTACAGTACCTACTTATAATAATTCTCAATCGGTTAAAAGATTTCAATGGAGGGTCCTCCCTCAGGGAATGTTGACTAGCCCAACTCTGTGCCAATATTTTGTACAACAGCCATTGGAAGTGATACATAAAAAATTTCCTAAATCTATAATTTATCATTATATGGATGATATTTTACTAGCTGACTCAAATGCAGATACTTTAGAAATAATGTTTGAAGAAGTAAAGAAAATTTTGCCTTGCTGGGGATTACAAATTGTTCCTGAAAAGATACAAAGAGGAGATTCTATTAATTATTTAGGATATAAAATAGAGCTACAAAAAATTAGACCCCAAAGGTGCAAATTCGGAGAGATAGACTACAGACTCTTAATGACTTTCAAAGATTATTTGGAGATATTTCTCATCTATGAACTATTGTTGGGGTAAAAAATGATGAACTGACTAATTTGTTCAAAACCTTAGAAGGTGACAAGGACTTAAATAGTCCAAGAGAATTATCACCTGAAGCTGAGAAAGAATTGGCCTTGGTAGAAAAGAAAGTGCATGAAGGGCACGTGGATCGTATTGATCCAAAGCTGGATTGCATTTTGGTTATTTTACCTTCTAGGCATTCTCCTACTGGAATATTAATGCAGAGGGAAGATATTATATTGGAATGGATATTTTTACCAAATAAACCAAATAAAAAAATTAAAAACTTATGTGGAAAAAATCTCTGACTTGATTTACAAAGGAAAACTGAGACTTCATCAATTAGCAGGCATAGACCCAGCAGAAATTGTCGTACCATTAACTAAGGAGGACATTGAAAAATTATGGACAGAAAACCTTGGCAAAGAGCTTGCAGTAATTTTTTGGGAGAAATTAACAGCAAATATCCCAAAAGCAATAGAGTTGATCTTATAAAGAGAGCTGATTGGATCTTGCCTCGAATTGTACGGCAAAAACCCATATCTGGAGTTTGTACATTTTATACAGATGCCAACAAAGAAGGAAAGACAGGTTACAAATCAGAAAATTTAAGTAAAGTTGTTCAAAGTCTGTATAATTCAGTTCAAAAATCAGAATTGTATGCTATTCTGTTGGTATTAATGGATTTTTCAGAACCTCTCAACATAGTAACTGACTCTCAGTATGCTGAAAGAGTGGTGTTACATATTGAGACTGCAGAATTTATCCCTGATGCTTCAGAATTAACTTCACTATTTATTCAATTACAAGATACAATCAGGAAAAGGAATCATCCTTTATCTATAACTCACATTCGATCCCATACTGGTCTGCCAGGCCCTCTAGCACAAGGCAATGATGAGACTGATAAATTATTGATAGGAAATGTGTTGGAGGCCTCAGAATTTCATAAAAAACATCACGTTAATAGTAAAGGTTTAAAAAAGGATTTTTCCATAACCTGGCAACAAGCCAAAGAAATAGTAAAGAAATGTCCTACTTATTCCTTCTACAACCAGACGCCATTACCAGCAGGATGTAACCCAAAGGGTACTCAGAGAAATGAAATCTGGCAGATGGACGTGTTTCACTTTGCAGAATTTGGAAAATTGAAATATGTACACCACACTATCGATACTTATTCAGGATTTCAATGGGCAACTGCTTTGAGTTCTGAAAAAGCTGATTCTGTAATCACTCATTTGCTAGAAGGTATGGCCATCATGGGTATACCTGCACAAATCAAAACTGACAATGCTCCATCATATGTCTCTGTTAAAATGAAACAGTTTTTTGCTTATTACAATATAAAGCATATTACAGGCATACCACATAATCCTACAGGTCAAGCAGTTATAGAAAGATCAAGCAGAACTCTAAAGGATATGCTAAATAAACAGAAATGGGTAACAAAACCCCCAGAAATAGACTGCATAATGCTCTTCTAACTTTGAATTTTTCTGAATGCCAATGAGAAAGGAACAACAGCTGCAGAGAGACATTGGATAATAGAAAAAACTACAGAATTAAATCAGCCTATATACTTTAAGGATGTGCTGACCTCAGAATGGAAACCAGGGTATGTATTACATTGGGGACGAGGTTTTGCTTTTGTTTCTACAGGAGAAGATAAGCTGTGGGTACCATCAAAATTGATAAAGGTTTGATTTGAACAAGAGAGTCCTCTTAATTGAGGAGGTGATAGTTCATCAACCAGCATGAACATCCAATTTAAACTAACTTGTACCAGTAACACATGCCTTTTCATTTAATCAGATAATAACTTGCCAAAAAGGAACATCCCCAAAATTAGTCTTGGGGAAAGGTTTTTGTTTTTGTCTTTTAGGAGAATGAAGGTTAAGGAATCTGAAGAACACTGGACAAATGAGACAACTGAAGAAAAGGGACAAATCATCTATCCCAAGAGACAGAGTGAAACGGTGTATGGGTATATATTATCTAAAAAATTTTTATGTCTTCCTAAATGTTTGTTTTTGCTTTTCTCTAAAGATTTAACACTATCGGTCTTCTAATAGTCCCAGTTCAATTCAAATTTAAAGCTGACTTTGGAGTTGGAGAATGGCTCTCTCCTTCTTTAAAATCAAGCATGTTGTTAAAAGGAAAATGCAAACTCCCTGTATCATGCCAGAATAAAAGAGCCATCTTCTGCTATGGACCAGGACAAAAGCCAAATTAATTAAGGGACTATTCTATTACTAATCTCAACTCTTTGATTCTATTCTGATTCTTTAAACTTTTCTCAAAGTATAAATTTTATATCAAAATTTACAAGATTAATATATATATATACATTTTAAACTTTGTTAAGATATGAATGGTCACATAGAGTACTAACTAATTCTAGAAAAAAGGCTAGCTGCATATATATGTTTATGTGTTCGAGTCTCTTATCAGTTTTCTGCAGGAAATCACGGCCAGGCCTAACATCAACTGAAGTCTCCAGAAAGAAGATGGGGTCCCACAACAACAACAATTCCACGTGGACAATAATAATATCATTAAGCTGACAAACATCATCCACAGATCAGCTTTGAACTACAAGGTGCTCAGAGCAATTTTGAGATGACTAGCTGAGATGATCCAGTCTCAAAGACTACTTGAATAAGGACTTGAGATAAACCCTGAACTTTGGCATTATACACAGACTGGATAATGAAGGATATAGTTACCTCTCCTAGAATTTGACAATTAACCTAAAATTTTTCTTTCAGGATAAAGAAAACTTCGCCCATACCCAGCAGGAAGCAATTTTAAGATTACGACGCCCACATTCCCAAAGAGGTGGTGTGGGGTGGGTGGTTTTTTGGTCTTTTTAATGGGTTTTGGGTCTGGGATAATTTTCAGTATTTAGGGGGGTTGGTTACAAGTTATTGTCAAGGGTTAAGAAAAAAGCTAAGCAAAGGAGATTAGATATAAGGTACTTGTTTAAAAAAAAAAGAAAGAAAGAAAGAAAAGAAAAATACAATTACTAATACTTTACATTGGATTGAATTGTTTTATATTGTATACAAATTTGAAACTGATATTGTTAGAAAATCCTATATGTATATTTCTAATTGTATTTATACCATTCATTTAACAATGTAATACAAATTTCTGATCCTTGAATGTTATTATTACCAACTACTAGGATATAAAGAAATGAAAGTTAGTAGTTAGACATTACAATAGAACTTGTAGTCATATTAGATATGTTTTAAAAATTGAGCAGAGATGTTTTAGACAGGTCATCTTCAAACCCTTCAGAGATCTACAGAATATGGTATTTAAAATGTTTTAATAACTTAGAAAATTTTTCTTTTTTGAGACATGTCGGCTCCTGGCAGTACCAATCTACTTCAGAGAAAATATGGGCATTGAAGAAACTGCATATCGAGTCAACTTTCATTGTGGCAAAAGTTAGCCACTGGACAACAAAGTATCCTCGAATCAACAGGACAAAATGGACAGACAGAACACGAAACAAGGGACTACTGATTCTTGCCAAAACAAGTGTGGTTATGGCTTTATCAAAAGGCATCTTCTGAGGCCAGGACAATATGGCCCCATCCCTGAAGTGGCCTTCGCGTCCGGAAAAGGTACAGTGCCCTTTTCTTCGAAGGCAGCTTAACAGGCAGAGGGCCGATGGCTTCTGTTGTACAATGGAACAGCAGCTGAAAGCTCATGCCTCTCGAAAGTAGACTGGCATTTAATAGAGGGATGTGGAGAAGAAGGGGATGCTGAGATGAAGCCATATATACACAGCCAAGAAGAATGGACAGCTGAATTTAAAAACTGTCAACAATTTCCAGAATTTAAAATCCTGAATCATGACAGGACACTAGTGGAATTCAGGTGTTTCTGGTACGTGGACTGCTCTCACCCAATGTGAGGTTGAACTGTTGACCTTGTGTACATCCTACATCACAAATGAGTCTGTCAGATACACTAAGCCTATAGGCTGAAGATGATGCCCCAACACTGCGGAGAAACCTCAGGTGACTGCCCAGGCAGCTGGCTGTTTCTGTCAACTCATAAATTTTTTGGAAGTTGCTTGCATGCACTTCCCGTTTTTATTTTTGTTAGCTAATATTATTCCCTTCTTGGGTCTCTGAGGGAGTTGAAGATTAGTTAGTTATGGTTGAAGATTAGTTAGTTATAATTGAAAATTAATTAGGGTAGAAAGTGCATTAGATACATCTTAGATTTACCAAAATAGGATAGATAATGGAATTATTTTCTCTAATTTGTCAAATACCTGGTTAGGTATTTATTTCTTGTATATATTGTATATAGTTATTGTACTTTTGTATATAGTTTTTGTTTTGTTAGTTATAACCTTTTGCTTTTTTTCTTTTTATTAAAATAGAAAAGGGGAAATGTGGTGGTAATCTAATTGTACTGAAATGTGATTTTGATTGTATGTTAATAAATAAAGTTGTCCGGGGGTCAGAGCTATTAGAGCCATAGCAAGAGTGTGGCGGTGGTGGCACACGCCTTTAATCCCATAGATCTTTGTTTGTTCAGGGATACAGCCAGCATTGGAGACATATACCTTTAAGACCTAGGGGGCTGTACATTCAGACAGTGACGAGGCAGTCACGTGTTTGGGTTTACAACCAATGAGAAGGCAGAACAAAATACTATAAATAGACGAACAGACAGGAAATAGGTTTTTTCGGGAAGCTGGGACACCGCAGGCAGAAGGGTGAGATTTTAGCTCTGAGCTCTGACCTCTCGGCTTTCTCTTTTACATTGTTTCTGTGTTTCTTATTTAATAAGACAGATGGTTACATCAATATTCATTCATCTTTCTGTCCACCCACCTCTTCACCCATTTACCCATCCATTATCCACCCATCCATTTATCCATTGTTCTATCCATCCAGCTACATACCTATTCATGCCTATCTGTCATTGAGTCATTTGTTTATTCATATACAAATCTTTTCATTCCTTAATTTTTCCAACTGGCCTTTGAATTTAACCTTCATGTGTCCATTATTTCCTCCATGTATCTTTTTAATGATTCACTTATTTACCTGTGGTTTATTTATCATTCAGTACCTGTGGTGATATATTGTATACCCTAATAAAGTTATCTTGGGATCACAGGACAGAGCCAGCCATTAGATTAGACATAGAAGCCAGACAGTGGTGACACGTACCCTTAATCCCATCGCTTGGGAGGCAGAGATCTTTCTGGATCTCTGTGGGATCAAGGCCACACAGGGAAAAGAGTCAGGCAGTGGTGGCACATGCCTTTAATCCCAGCACTTGAGATCTCATGCCTTTGCTTGGAAAGCACACAGGCCTTTAATCCCAGGAAGTAACATGGCTGTGTGGAGATGGTATATAAGGCGTGAGGAGACAGGACCTAAGCAGAAGTTCAACTGAGACCATCAGGGGTGAGGACTCAGAGGCATTCAGTCTGAGGATTTGTGGAAACAGGATCAGCTGAGGAGTTGACAAGGTGAGGTTGGCTGTGGCTTGTTCTGTTTCTCTGATCTTTCAGCTTTTATCCCAATATCTGGTTCTGTTTTTTTTTTTAATTAATAAGACCATTTAGCAATTCATGTTAAACCTATGTGTTTATTCCTGTATTTACTCATTCATTAATTCATTCATTCATTCATTCATTTATTCACATATTCCTCTGTTGACTCTACATTTGCTTGATTATTGTCTGGTTGTGTGCATTGATTTATTTATGTAGGTACCATTTATTGATTCATTAATTGTTTAATATAACAAGTAAAAGTAGAATACATACATCCAGGTTTTAGTTTGCTCATTTCATTTGCTCAGCAGCCTTTACTTCTATTAACTGACTTATTCGTTGCTTTGTTGACTCACACACTAGCATTCTAAAATTTTAAAATTATTTGCTGTTACTGTGAGTGTGCCTGCTGCAGCTCGTGTGTGGAGGTGGAAGGACAACTCTGTGTAGCTGGGCCTCTCCTACACCTTCATGTGGGTTCTGGATATCAAAGTCAGGCTGTCAGGATGCAAACCAAGTACATTTTCTGGTTGAGTCATTTTATCAGCCAACATACTCACCAACATACCCATATTTTGTATTCAAGTACACATAGATTAATGTACTTCCTTTATTTCTGAGGATATAGCCCCAGATTCTTAGCCTGGATTTTTAAATTTATTTTACTAATGTACATTATTGTTTTGCCTGCATATATGTCTATGATGGTGGACCAGGAGTCAGAGACAGTGTGAGTCATCATGTGGGTGATGGAAATTGAACCTGGAACCTCTGCAAGAGTAGTAGTCAGTACTATTAACCACTGAACCATCTCTCCAGCCCACTGGATATTTAAAAATAAATTCCATGCAAAGACGTCTGTCTGTCTGTCACTCTTGGTGTGTTTATTTGTGTGTGTATGTATGATTGATATACAGAAATACACATTAAAACATTAAATTTCAAAAGGAGAAAATTCTTAACCATATCCCTCTCCAGTCATTACTCAAGATTGATAGATTAAAAATATTCATGTGCTGTAGGTTTTCACTTTTTCCATTTACAAGCAAGGTTGGAGCTTTTGAGAGAGACTCTACTATAGATCTAAGTGTGGCATGAGAGACAGGTGTCTGAGGGAAGCACAGGTGTGCATGCCCAAGAGTGCACTGTGTCTTTCTCAGCAGAGTCTCCTTGCTCTGCACTGTTTCTAGGCTATTAGCTGGCAGAAAACAGGGTCACATTGCATTGCCTCCATGAAAGGAGGGAGGGCACTGTCTGTTCTCTCCCTTTTCTGTGCAGAGAAAGTCCAAAAGGAGATCAGTCAGGTGATCGGCTCACACTGCCTACCAACCCTTGATGACCGCACCAAAATGCCTTACACTGAGGCTGTCATCCATGAGATTCAAAGATTTTCATATCTTTCTCCGATTGGTGTCCCACACAAAGTCACCAAAGACACTTTGTTCCGAGGGTACCTGCTCCCCAAGGTGAGACCAGCTGCCATTCCACATCTCTACTCCATGATCATTCTCCATTTTCTAATCGCCAGCCTCAGACTGTTGTGGTTACTTAGCAATTCTGTGTTTCTTAGGAACTGACTGTCTGAAGATGGGAGTTAGGGTATGCTAATATCTTTGTGTCTCATAATATCTCCTAGAACACTAAAGTGTACCCCATCCTGAGTTCAGCTCTCCATGATCCACAGTACTTTGGACAACCAGACACCTTCAACCCTGACCACTTCCTGGATGCCAATGGGGCACTGAAGAAAAATGAAGCTTTTATGCCCTTTTCTATAGGTGAGACCCACTTGTGCTTCCTTTCCCAGACACTAGAGGGCAGGCTCATCCTCCAGGATACAGACTGGTCTAGGTCCCTGATTACTGATTTATTCCAGCTGCTTTGCCTGAACCATTTCATTCACCCTGGCTACAGTTCCATAAGAGGACTCTTGAACTAAAGGAGCATTCTGGCCATCAGGACTTTGGGGAATTATTTAAAAACTTCTAAACCTGAGCAAATGCATTTTCTTAAGAAACAACAGCAAGAACAACTGACGTCTTCTATGAACACTGCTGTGAACTGTGCAGGGTCTTGATGGCCAGGGAGGCACTGAGTTTAGCGATGAGCACTGGGGAGATGGAGCTTGTCTTGACATGCTTGTCTTTGTTTGCAGTAAATACTCTTGCTTGGCAAATTGTAAGAGAAATCAAAATTACTACCATTTATTTCAGAAAAAAAAATCCATGACGGATAATATCCTGAACCAGAGAAAGTTCAGGGTTACAGCACCCACCAGTGCCAGCACCAGGTCTTTACAGACAATGGGGAGCTGGGCATGGACACACAGCTCAGTTGTTGCTAGCTCTGCTTTTGCCTTACTTGGCCATGCTGGCATAGTTGGCAGCCTGGGATGGGTCAACTGCTACGAGAGACTGAGACTTGTTCTTCATTGGAAGATACAATCTCAAGTTGTTATTAGTTCAGTTGCCTGTTGTGTTTGGTTAGTTTGTTACATACAGAAGCTGCCTCCAGCCAAATTTAATTCAGTATTTTTGACCCTACGGGATGTAAACATGGAAGATTTGTGTTCAGGTTTTTATCTTTTGGAGAAAGGGGCATTCTAGAAACAATTCCTTAGCTTTTAGTTGTGTCCCCCATCATGTCCTCATGATAGAGATAGTACCCAGGGCTGAGTGTGTGTCAAGCAAGTTCTCATCAAATGAGCCCATACTCCAATCTCTCCATGGTTAATTCTAGAAGATGTTCTTCTGCTATTCCTCCTCTCTGTTCTCATCCCTCACTGAGGTTTTTCAGGCAAGTGTTCTCTTATTGAGCCATTTCTCAGCTAAGAATTGTCTAGTGTTGAGTGTCCAAGTGACTTCAAGACCCTGGGCTCAGCCTTGCACTGGCTCTGTCCAGGATAAGGGCTTCCTTTCATTTTCATCTTCAGAGCTGTAGACATGTAGGGTGTGAGGTAAAAGAGAATTGTCTGTATAAGAGTCCCATGTTTAGAAAGGCAGGGTTGTCAGGAAAGGGGATGTGAGAAGACAAGGAAGAAATACATGACCAGATGTGGTTGGACAGAGATGGTGGAGGGGTTAGGATGTTGGCTAGGAAGTTTAGAAAAAGCAAGCGTAAGAGAATAAATAATAAGATACGTGGTGATGGGTGGCACAGACACAGGTTCACGAAGACTGCTGTGGGATGCAAGCAAGCAACCAAGCAACTAAGCAACCAAGCCAGCAAGCTAGAGAATGAGCAAGCAAGCAAGCCAAAAGGATATTAGAACCAAAGAGACATGAATGGTGTCTGATTCACCAGCCCAGGCATGGGAACATTGTGTTGAGAGTGAGATCAGCTATTAAAAGCTGCTCTCGAGAATTTTGGGTCATAAAATGAGTTCTAGGAGAACTGTCTCAGAGAGACACTCCACAAATTTCTAAGCTCATGATACTTAAGTTCAGGAAATGGAACACTCAAGGGGATAGAGTGCTTTCCCTAGACACCCCTACACAGGCACGATTTCCCAACAACTGGAGGGCACAGGGGTTGCTGGGAAATCCCTCTTTTATCTGGAGGCCTGAGGTGGTCAGGTGCAGATTAAGAATCTCCGAGGTACAGGGCAGGAGGTGGAGCCTCTGTCTGGTCTTTCAGGCTCCCATTGACATGTGGTGCTCCATGACCACGTGACAAATCAACAAGGCTCCTTATGTCTCTGAGAATCCTGTGGGTGCCATAGGCCCTTATCATGTGCCCCTTCACATTGTCAACTGTGTGAACAATTGTGTTCAGGAACTTGTTGAAGTTCATTGATCACAAGCAGGAGAAACAAAGGAGTCAGAGAGAAAGAGAGAAAGGTGTAGGAGAGGATGAGTGACAGAGGGGACAGAGAAAGAGAGAAAGGTGTAGGAGAGGATGAGTGACAGAGGGGACAGAGAGAGGGGAGAGACAGAGAGGCCATGCTCTGTAGTCTATCAACTTCCTGCTTCAGTCTCCTAAGTGCTGCACTTGCACACATGTGCCTCCATATCTGGCTCATATACGATCCTTAACACCATCCAGTTGTTAATCTAAGAGTCTTTGTAAACAGTACCTTCACCCTCAGGGTAGCCAATGAGATGGGTACCAATCCCTCACATGAGACAGGAGGGAACATTAAAGATGTTGCATTAAACATATGTACACATATACACTTGGTTCTTACTCTAAGTGGGTTTTTACAGTTCTGGAACAAAGGACTCTGATAATCCATTCTTACAGTTCTGGAACAAAGGACTCTGATAATCCAACAAAAGCTAGAAATCTGTCAGAAGTGACCATGAGACACCCACCAACAGTCTGTCCTGAATTTTATGACTAATTTATTATGTATATGTTTGCATGCATATACATGTGTGCCATGGTGGGTGTATATGTGTTTATATCAAAGGACAGACTTGGGGGTCGGTTCTCTCCTTGTAACATGTGGGTCTAGGGTATGAATTCATGTCTTCAGGGTTGACAACAGGCTCCTTTCCAGGCTAAGAAGTCTCACTGGCCCTTGCACCAATTCTTTAAGGTTTTGGTAATCTCTTAGCGTTTTTAAATTGCAGGTAGAGGGGCAAACTCATTTTTATTCTTTGCAATGGGTCGAGTTGTCTGGGTGTAAGGATGAGAAAGTTCGAAGGTTGTATACTGTCCTGGCATTCACATGGCTCATCCTCTGTGCCCACAGGAAAGCGCATTTGTCTTGGTGAAGGCATTGCCCGCAATGAGTTGTTCCTTTTCTTCACCACCATTCTCCAGAACTTCTGTGTCCAGTCCCATGGCTCCTGAGGACATTGACATCAGTCCCAAGGAGAGTGGCCTCTCCAAAGTGCCTCCAAAGTACCAGATCTGCTTCTTGGCCTGCTGACTGGGCTGTGGTGGCTAGGTGTCCCCACTCCTGTTGAGAATGGCCCTATCTTTCTGCCTCTGAGAGACCTGCTGGTATCTAGGCCCTAAGTCACTGCTCACTTCATAAGACCTCACTGCAGCTTCTGCAAAGCTGGAGGTGTGTTCTTCTGCCCTGTGAATGGCACTGGAGAAATCAATCAGGTGCCTTTCTTAATATGTGAACAGAGAGACTTCAGGAGGCCACATCTCATGCTGAATCACTCCCAACAGTCACAGATCCATGATCTATCCTGATTGACTCTGTTCATGGTCTGAATTCTGTGTCTGTAAACTTACCTAATATGCATGGTTCACATAAAGAGAATCACATAGTGTGTGATCTTTGGTGTCTGGTGTCTTTTACTTCACACAATATTATCTTGGTCCCTGTGCTGCTTTGCAGGCCACAGTCACAAATCTTCATGGACTTTTCTCATCATCTTTCTCACCCAAAAGCATAATTACCTTCTTTCCTGTGTTCTGCTAGCAGAAGGTGTGGTCCAGATTTAGGCTGGGTCTTCTTGCTTCTAAGAATCTGATAAGAAATCTCTCAGAGCATGCCCAGCAGCTTGGGTTTTAGTTGATGCCAGATGCAGTCAAGTCAACACTCATGAGCAGTCATCACAAGGCATAGTTCCTTGACTTCCTGGTTACTTTTACATGCACCCTCTTGAATGTCTTGTAACTAAGATTCTTTTCAAAGGGCTTCTGGGTGCACACTCCATCACATCTAGGCCACGTTTGTAAAGGGACAATCTGTTGCCTTGTTCCCTGCCGCGTTGTGAGAACCTGGAACAGCAGGTGGCTGTTTAATATAGTAGAAGTATTATCAATCAATCAATAAATTTCTCAATAAAGTGACAAAATGAGTCACTCATTATACTTGCCCAATATGCAGCCAGACCTAGTCTCTCTAATCTCTGTCACTTCCTTCAGATGACCAGAGTAAATCCTCGTCCCCAAACTCTCCAGACTGACCCAGTTCTGTGAGTCATCTGCTCTTGCTGTCTTGTCACCTTCTGACAGAAGTGTCTGGGAGCCACCCTTTGAGCAATGTTCCCTGAAACTCAGCCTCTGCACACCGCACTGCTGGGACAAGCAGGTGCTTGTGGGAAGTGTCATTTATTTAACATCATCACCTAGGAAGGGGTCTCTTGGCAGCCTTTGGCCAATCAGCAGGCAGCTCTCAACTCACCTCTGAGATTCTAAATTTCCACCTTAGTTACCAAGCTCCCTGTAGCCTAGGATGAATTATCAGGAACTTTGCCAAGGTAGATCCTGGCTCACTCTCTTCCACCAACCACAGAAATAGGACAACAAACAGAACAGTCTGTCTTCAAGAAAATCAGGAATGTGCAGCATGCTGAGGTAGGACCATGGCACTCTGGCTTCTCCTGAAACTTGCTAGTCTGGATCTCGGGTGGCTCCAGCTCAAGGACTGTCTCTCTCCTGGACAATGGCTTCTGCCTTTGCTGGAGAACATTTCGCAAACAGACCTCGTGAGCTACTCAAATCTTTCCAAGGGGTGAGATGTGGAGGAGGTCAGGGTGAGTAGGCAGGAGGTGGGAGGAAGGAAGTGATGCTCACAGGCAGCAAAGAGTTGCAAGTCCATGGTTCAACAGACATCTCCAGATCAGGCTGGGAATTCTCTTCTTCCAGCTGTGCTGTGGCACTAGAGAAGCTTCTAGAATTCTTATGAGGAGGGACAGTGGGAAGGGAGGGAGATAGGCTGTGGTAGACATAGTGTGGTCTCCATCCTGGAGAGTAACATTTGCTTGTGTGGAGTCTGTGAAACTCATAATGTCCAAAGCTGGGAAGTTTCTCAGAAAAGCTGGGACCAGGGTCCTCAGAAAAGTGTATGATAGAGATGGTCATGTGAAACTACAGAACTCAAATTTGGTTTCCTCCCTGATGAGACCCAGACAACATCGGAGAGTGTGATCTGGAGAGGAAGGACCCATCACTATGGTCAGCTTGTGAGGTCTGGGTTTTGACTCTGCAGCTGAGGGGGAAATATGGAGATACTGTCATGCTGCAAGCCATAAAAATATATGAGGTAGGATTTCAGCTGATTATGACAAGCTAATACCTGAAAGAAGCCAAGGGCCTTCGAGAGGTCACACTAAGCCTCAAGGAGTCTTGGTGATACTGGCTTTGGATTGTTAGTCGTTTCCTACTATGAATTTCTTATGTGCTATTGTAGCTTTTCCATCATTCATTGGGCATCATTTCCCCTCTACTAATGGAATATTCAGATAACCTTCTGCAGTGACAACCATGCACGGGCAGAACCCCACTTCAAGCCTCCCTGTACTTATCATCATTGGCAGCATCTGGCAAGGACCATTCCTGGATGGACAAAAGTATCTTATCAGAGATACCTCTGTACTCTCTAAGAACAGACTTAAGCATCCAGACTATCTGTTTGAGAAGGCCTGGCAGATGTGCTAATTAAGCTTAACTTTCTCCTTTCCAAAGCCTTATCTCTAGTTTTAGATCAACCTTTAACAACTAACTCAGAACTAAACGTTTCCTACTTACAGGTACATGTAGCTGTGATGGAAGTTGCTTAGCCAAGATGCCAAGTGGTTGAGCACAATTCCTCCCCATCTTGCCAGAAAATGTGGGAACAAAGATAAGTTGGAGTGATAAGAGCCAAAGGGATAAAAGGCAGTTTTATTTTCAGAGCAAGTACTAAATGGAGAAGAGAAAAGAGAATGGAAGAACTAGATGGGTAAGAACTGGAGAGGAACTAGCTGAGATGGGGAAGAACTAGATTGAAGGGACAGAAAAGAGTACTAGAGGAACGAGATGGAAGATGAGGAAGAGCAAGATGGGGAAGAACAAGATGAGGGAAAAACAAGATGAGAAAGGAGATGGGAGAGGAGCTGAGATGGGAAGGAACTAGATGGATGAGAACCTAGATGGGGCAGAACTAAGAACAGAAAATTAAGATAAAACTTAGAGGGGACAGCAGATAAATGTAGAGAGAAATCAGACAAGAAAGGAGCTAGGCATGAGAAGAGAACTGAAGCTGTGTAGATAGGATTTTATCCCAGAGGAATAAGATAGATAGACAACAGAGCTCGGGGTTCTTAGTTTCTTTTCCTGAAAATATTTCTTGCCATTTGTAGCCTCTCTTCTGAGATCCTGAGAAGAAGACTATTAAGGCTGGTCTTTAATAATTTTTGAGACTGAAATAGCCTACATGGGCTTCAGCCTATTCTTATCCTGGGTGGACATGAGGCAATATGGGAGGCCACAGAGGATCAGGCTGGGGCTTTCTTTGGCTGAGGGCTCACGGCAATCATTGATCCATCTTCCAGGAAGTGGTGAGTGGGGGATGGTCCTGAGGGTAGTGGGAGGGAAAATCCCACCCACTCCACTCTTAGGTATGCTGGTTTTTATTTTATTCTTTGGCCAAAGAATGACTTGGAGCTTCCTCTAGGGGTTCTGTCTGACCACCATGAAGGACTTTGTAGCAGAAAATGGAGTATTCAGACTGAAATCAAGGTGGAGGCTTAGGGTCTGCTGGTGGAGATTTGGAAAACCTGTGTTTAGTTGCAGGTTTGTGTGCAGGAGGTCAACATGTTGGAGACACAGAGATGGAGAGTGTGATTGCTAAAGATTCAGAAGAGTGATGAAGAGACACGTTCAGGTCTAGGGTTAAGGATGACAAGTTAAAGATCCAAAGATACATTTTGAAATAGAAGTTTCTCAGAAGAAAATTAGAACTAAGATATGTGATACTAGAAGTAGTTAACAGAGACACAAAATGTCTGGGTGGGAAGGACAGATGGATGTGAGACAAACCAGGATGTGGTAGTTTGAGTGAGAATAACTTTCATTGGCTCATATATTTGAATACTTGTTCCCCACTTGGTGGAAATATTTGGAAAGGATGAGGAGGTGTGTCACTGAGGATGGGCTTTGAGGTTTCCAAAGCTCATGCCTTTCCCAGCTAGTGCTCTGTCTTCCTCCTGACATGGATGAGATGTAAGCTCTCAGGTACTGCTTCAGCACCATGACATCCACCTGATTGCATGTTCCTGACATGATGGTTATGGTCTCACCTCTGAAACTGTAAGCGCCAGTAAATTCTTTTTCCCCCCTCTAAGCTGAGCTGGTCATGGAGTCTTAGCAGAGCAATAGAAGAGTAATCAAGACAAAGGGTCTAAAATGAGGCCAGACTCTCAGAGAGTCAGAGATGAGACCAGAGAGACACAGGTGCACAAGGAGTCACACCATGACTAGAGAACAATAGACACAGCAACGTTTCAGAAGTACAGGCAAACCTGAAGATGGCACCAGCCATCTGAAAGTCAGCCAGAGGGACAATGTAGGGCAATGAGACCAAGACAGAGGGTACAGTACAGGAAGGTGGATACAATGGAACAGAGGATTAAACCAGAACTCTGTGCATGCTAGGCAAGGATTCTACCAACTGAGAGATATCTCCAGCCAATTTTGTCTTATGGTGGCCTCTGTAATTTGAAATATTGCTGTAGATGCCAGTGTTGTTTACATGGTTCTCTCTGTTTCTCCCACATCTTCCTCTGCAGATGAGTCAACACGATCGATCTTCCAGTTCTTCATTTGTCCTCAATTCTTTTGTAGATATCAGGATAAGGAACAAGTTACCACAGGGAGAAGATAAAATTCTCATTTGAGGTGTAAACATATGTGCAACCTTCCATGATCCTATACATGAACTATACAAGTTTATACCAGTTTGTATTTTCCCATGTAAATGAGGAATAATAAAGTCCACAAAGTAAATGGTTGTGTGAAAGATTGTCAGCATAATAAAACTTATTGGTATGGAATGAATGTTATTTGTGTGTAAAAAGGCATGAGGTGTGTGTGTGTGTGTGTGTGTGTGTGTGTGTGTGTGTGTGTGTTGGGGTGATGAGGGCTGAAGACTATAGATTGAATGTCATTTCTAAAACCCATGTTGAAATTTAAATGTGATTATAACAATGTTAACAAGTGAGATCTTCAAGATGTGATAAGGTCATAGGTTATAGGTTGATTGTGAATATTGCCCAAAACATATGCTTGAACACTTGATCCACAGCAGGTGATTCTGTTTTTCAGCAGACCAAATTCCTGCTACAAAGCAACAGGGAGGAGTGGATTTATTTTCTCTTAGTTTCATGGCAGGTTATGTGTGTCACTTGGGGCTTTGGTCTAAATGCGGGTTCTTGTGGTTGTTCTTATATATGGCAGATGGAAGAAGAGGGAGGAGAATGAAGAAGAGGAAGAGGGCACACACACACACACACACACACACACACACACACACACACACGGGGCGGGGGTGCATGCAGTGGAGTCATGACCCATCAGCTTACCTCCAACAACCTAATTCTTAAACCTAAAACTTGCAAGCTTTAATTCTTAGGTTATCCTGCCACCTCCCCAAATAGTGTTATCAAATTAGGTACAAAGTGTTCACATGTGAACCTATGACAAGGATTTCACATTCAAAACATGACACATTGTGAATGGATCAAAGTACTCAGTGTGGTAGGCTAGCTAAGAATGTCCAGTTTTCTTTTTAGGTTTCTCCTTCAGTCTTAGGCACATTTGCTGACCCCTGTGTCATGTTATAGAGCAACAGCAAGAGCCTCACCAGATACCAGTGCTGTGTTCTTGGAAATAACTGCTTCCAGAACCACAAATGAAAAAATTCTGTCCATATAATTACGGGGTTTCCAGTATTCTGCTACTGCAGAATACAGATTAAGAAGGTCTCTGCATCTTTCAGCAGAGTCTATGGGAGAGTGTGGGGGTGAACAGAGACACTGTTAGAGAGAGATAGCAAGAGAGAGGGTCGGAGAGCTTCATGACCTATGAAGACAGCCAGGAGGACAAAAGGAACCATTTGTCATTAGTCATAGCAATCAGAGACTATTTAGTTAGTGTTTCTATTTCTGTGACAAAACACTGTGACCAAAAGCAACTTCGGGAGGAAAGGGTTTATTTTGCTTGAATTCCCACTTTATAGTTCATCATCCAGGGAAGTCAGGGTGGGAACACAAGGCAGGAACCTGGAGGCAGGAGCTGATGCAGAGGCCAGGCAGGGGTACTACTTACTGGCTTGTTCCCCATGGCTTGCTCAGCCTGCTTTCTTATAGAACCCAGGACCACCAGCCTAAGGATGGCACCACCTACAGTGGGCTGGGTTCTCCCCATCAATCACTAATGAAGAAAATGCCTTACAGGCTTGCCTGCACTGTGATTTTAGGGATGCATTTTCTCAACTGAAGTTCCTTCCTCTCAAATGACCCTAACTTGTATCAAGTTGACATAAAAGCTAGCCAGTCCAGACACCCAGAGGCCCCAACTGTTCCTCTGCCAGGTTTCAGCCTCTCTTTCCTCCTAGCTCCCAAGCCTTCCCAGTTCTGAATCTCTTGCCTCTCCTTTCTTCTCCTTCTTTTTCTCCCAACTGTGGCTGTCATGGGCCAGAGAGTGCAATAGAGACTCTAGAGAAATTATATCTGCAGCCCCTCAAAGACTCGGGGTGGGGAATGCATTGATGCACAGAGATGCGCACAGGTCCATGAGACACTGTTCTTGCCACTTAAATGTAATCACATTCATATATGAAGCTAAGAACATAGAGAAAGGCCTCCACAATTTAAGATTATACATGCAAACACACCCCAGACACACACGAGTAGAGTAGCAAACACGTCTAGACTCAAACACAGAAACACACATCTGCACACTCATATTAGAATGACCTTTCACATATAAAAAGCACACAGTGCACACTCACAGGTCCATGCCTAAATAAATAAACAGACAAAATTGGGCTGATTATGTATATACTCACCCCCAGAAATGGAGACGCATTACTCTCTATGCCTTTTTCCCCTGTGTATCTGTTTCATGGTTATTGAGAGCTGCTGGTAGCAAAAGACCATGGGAATATACAGCAGGTGACAACTAGTGTTCAGAAGGTCAACCTATCAGAACTAAGGGTTCTGTTAGATGAAACCATCACGAAAGGCATTATGGAATTACTGCCTTTTGAATGAATTGGCTTTTTCTTGTTGTAAACTTCTTGTGCAATAACAGCTGTGATTCTCCCCATTTACTGTGTATTTCCATGTTATATGTACATGTAATCTCATGATTGCATCTCGATCTTGGACACAATTTTCCCTATACATCTGGGGTAATAGAAAACTGTCCCCAGCTGCATTTATTTTTCATTAACATAAATCTGGCTAGGGCCATTCTCCAGACAAAAGTATTTCAACTAAGATACTTTTTTATCCTAGGACAAAAGCAGGTAGATAAACATTAGCTCATCTCATCCACAGATAGAGAAAATAACCACTAGCAATTAGATACTCAACTCCTTACCTTCACACCCGGTTATTTACATAAGACCCTAACTTAAGAGATTTACTCTTCATATTCCTGGGATGATGTTTTAACCAGTGGCTAATTACTAAGTTAAGGTAATTATTTCCCACTGACCTAAGGAGATTTCTGACAAGGCCAAGCTGGCAATAGGTACTAAATTTTGTTTGTTGTGCAAATTAAGTTTTAATCCTCCTTAGCAACCAAATGCTACATGCTAAGAAGTAGGTTGCCTAGCAACCGAGCGTAAGTCCCCCGCCCTTCCAGAAAGCAGCAGCAACTGGCATGAGCAGGGAAAAAAGCAGCACTAAAGACAGTTTCACCTTTCTAGTGACTTATTGATGTTTATAGACCCCCTAACAGTCTACCCAGACATTTCTAGATTTGAGCACAGAAATTACTCGTTAGAATTCCCTTATTGATCTTAGCCTTTAGTTGACCCTACCAGAGAACTCCCCTTTAGTCACTCCCCCTTTTGGGTTGTAATTGGAAGCTGACAATTACTGCCTTGTGTGTGGATCCCTATCACCTCTCTCTGAAACCCTGAAACTTCAAGCCTCTAGTTGCTCAAGGGCAATCTTATCAGAGTTTGAGATTAAAAACATCAGGGCAGGCAAGTGGCACATCTTGGCAGCTGCTGGAAGAGGAAGGTGGGTGAGAGAAATAGAGGAATCTGTGCCATTTGTCAGCACCCATGTGGTAAAAAAATGAGTGGGCGAGCTTCAGAGAAAGAGAGGGACAGCT
Source organism: Peromyscus leucopus (assembly GCF_004664715.2). Classification (NCBI taxonomy): domain Eukaryota; kingdom Metazoa; phylum Chordata; class Mammalia; order Rodentia; family Cricetidae; genus Peromyscus; species Peromyscus leucopus. Next base: position 169,057,894 of record NC_051063.1, on the reverse strand, counting down.
CAGAGTGCAGGAAAAGCATACCCAGCCTTTGGTTGGTATCTGAAAAAACAAGAGATAGAAAGGAAGTTTTGGAAGAGTCATGATTTTCTGAGTCAGGACTCAGAATAGGAGGTGGGTCTCATGGTACAGGTACTACAGTGCTTCCTGATGGAATTTCTGCAAGTGGCTGCCTAGAATTTGGAAAGAAATGCAATTAATTATTGTTATTATTATTATTATTATCATCATCACTATTATTGTTATTATTATTATTATTGTGTGTCTGTTTGAGTGTATGTTTACTTTGTGTGTGGATGCACACACCTTTACATAGAGGCCAAATGGGGGCACTGATTGTCCTCTATCATTCTCTGTCTATTCCTTTGAGGCAGGGTCTCTACCCTTAATCTGGGCCTGGTATTCTCAGCAAGCCCCACCATCCTCCTGTCTCCACCTCTGTTGTGAGATATCTTTCTGTATGCTGTGAATATGTGTTGCTCAGATTGGCTAATAAATAAAGCCATTTGGCCTTTGGCAAGGCAGGTTATAGCTAGGTGTGAAATTGAAGAGAGAGAGGGGAAGAAAGGCAGAGGGGATAACAGATGCCAGATGCCGCTGAAAGAGAAGCAAGATGTCAGCAGACCGGTAAAGCCACGGAATAAATTTCAAAGCACAGATTAATAGAAATGGATTAATTTAAGATATAAGACCTAGCTAGCAATAAGCCTGTCATAGGCCCTGCAATTGGTAATTAATATTAAGCCTCTGAGTGATTATTTTATAAGCAGCTGTGGGAACATGGGGGCCTGGCAGGACAAGGGGAAACTCAAGGCTATACACCTCCACTTTGGAGATGGGGTTATGGGTGTGCTTAGGATGCCAGGCTTATAATTGGGACTGGGGTGCAAATCCCAGTCATCATGTTTTAGCAGCAAGTGTTCCAGACCACTGAGCTACCTCTCCAGCTTCAGTTATACCTTAAAAATGATTTCTTTTAGATTTATTTTTATTTTGTGTGTAAGAATGTTTTGCCAACACATATCTGTGCATCATGTGTGTGCCTGGTGCCTGCAGAGGTCAAAAGAGGGCATTGGATCCCCCCCAGAACTGGAGTTAAAGTTAGCTGTGAGCTGCCATGTGGGTGCTTAGAACCAAACCCAGATCCTCTGCATGAGATTTTTAACCTCTTTTGAGCTATGATATTGTTGACCGCCAGCCTTCCTAATGCTGTGGCTCTTTAATACAGTTTCTCATGTTGTGGTGACCCCCAACCATGAAATTACTTTCATTGCTTCCTCATAACTGTAATTTTGCTACTGTTACGAATCATAATATAAATATCTATGTTTTCTGTTGGTGTTAGGTTACTCTGTGAAAGGATCAGTCAATCCATAGAGGGGTTGAGACCCATAGATTAAGAATCACTGCTCTAAAAGGCCCCAGTTCAGTGAATTTTCAAAGTGAACACATTCTTAACATCGATGTGAAGATCAGCTGCATGGTAACTTTGGCTGTTGACTCTGCCCCCCTTAGCTTCTCAACGTGGGAGAGTTATGTTTACCACCAGATCTGGGATCCATGCTCACCACTGAGTCTAGGAAGCAGTGGGTAAAGCCTCTATTAAGCAGTGTGTAGCTCAGAATTCCCCGCCCTTTGTTGTCTGTACTAGCAAAAGCTAAATCCACCATGCAGTATGCTGTACAGCTTGGAGATGCCCGGGAAAGGAATCTACCATACTGTAGCTCAAGCCCACATGTCACTGTGTCTCTGTATCATGACTTACCTGAGAGACATATCTAATAAGACACACTTGGCTCCATTTTAGAACCCCTTTTTAAAGCTTTCAAAGGTTTTCAGTGGAAATTCTTGTCGCAGGTTGGGTGCCAAAACATAGCCATAGGTTTCTCCAGTCATGCCCGGCTCCACAGTCAGGACGAATCTTTCCCACCCACATCCCACAGCTACTCAGTCCCAAGTAAACACATAGAGGCTTATATTACTTACAAACTGTATGGTCAGGCTTCTTGTTAGCTATCTCTTATAACTTAACACAACCCATTTCTATTCATGTATATGTTACCAAGTGACTGTGGCATTACCAGTCTGCAGGCATCTTGTTGCTCCTTGAGCAGCAGGCTGGCACCTCTCCCATTCTGCTTTCTCTTTCCTGTATCTCTTTGGATTTCCTGCCTGCCTCTAAGCTGCCTTGCCATAGGCCAAAGAAGCTTATTTATTAGCCAACCAGAGCAACACAAATTCACAGTGTACAGAATGACACCCCACAGTACATATCAGTGTCTATATCCATATCCGTATCTGAAGCAACATGTTAAGTACCACCCCAACATTTACGCCAAATACTCTGGAAATAAGAATAAAACTCTTTAATAATGCATATCTGGTTCTGGCCAACATCCTAGAGAAACTAGACTCAAAGAGACATTTTTAATAGCTTCTGTAGGTCTTGGCACTAGCAATCCATATGTGTTGTCCTCTGTAAATATCTTGTAGGTTCCATCAGACTTTGAGCAGTTACACGTATTTCACAGAGATAGGAACTGCAAGCCTGTCTATTTCAGATAAGTGGAGATTTATAGCAAAGATATTGTCACCATTACTTTTAAAGTAGACCAGTGGTGTTTTTTTGTTTGTTTGTTTTTAATCACATTACTTCTGTTTTAGTCATTGTTCTGTTGCTCTGAAGAGACCCCATGACCAAGGCAGCTCTAATAAGAAAGCATTTAGTCTATGATCACCATGGCAGGAACATGACAGCAGGCAGGTCAGGTGCTGGAGCAGCAGCTGAGAGCCACATCCTGATCTGTGGGCAGAGAGAAAAACTCTGGATGAGCATGGGCTTTTGAAACTTCAGAGCCTACTCCCCCAGTGACACACTTCCTCCAACACGGCCACACCTGGTGAGCAAGTATTCAAATATATGAACCTGTAGGGCCATTCTTATTCTAACCAACACACCCAGGGCTATCCTGCCCACTTGGCAGAATTACACTCTTCCTGATAAGAGAACCAGGACTTAATGATCATTGTTAGCCAGTGCTATCCCCTCTGAACTGCCCAGTAGAGCCATGTTGATGTGGGAATGGAGCCTAATTCACAACTAACTTAACAAACAAATATTAAGAGAAATATAGTCTCAGAAGCCTAAACTACAATTATGTTCAGGGTACAACTATTTTCCTACAGTTTCTAACAAGTCTGGTTAGCTTACTACTTATCAACCAGTCATATGAGAGGTAGCGCTGCCTTAGGTAAAGCCTACCTTGTGCAGCTTAGTATTTCCTAAGCAAGTTTACTGCTGAATCCTTTGTAATGTCAATTCATCACTCTCAGTTTTCCTACATCATATCTATATCTTGTCCATTCTTTTGAAACAAGGTCTCATGTAGCCCCAGGCTGGCCTCCAGCTCAACAGCAGCAAGAGATGATCTTGAATTCCTAATCCACCTCATTTACTTCCCCATTGCTGAGATATAGCATGAGTCCTGCACCTACAGCCATACTGTAATGCAGTACTGCTCAGATCATCCAGTATCCATGCAGACTTCCATGGTGGTGGATTGACCCTGAAATTGCTAGGTCCTTAGATGGGGAAAGGTGGCCAGGGAGGTCTTCCTCTGTATCTCTCTGTGTCTAAGTGTTTTCACAGGGTAGCAACAATGTCTCACTGACTAACAACAACCCTGGTGCCCTTGTGCTTGGTAGCTTTGAGAAAAATATGGAGATGTGTTCACAGTGCACCTGGGACCGAGGCCCATGGTCATGCTGTATGGCACAGAGGCCATAAGGGAGGCGCTGGTGGACCAAGCTGAGGCTTTCTCTGACAAGGGAGAATTGCTGTGGTTAAACCGTTCTTCAAGGACTATGGTAGGAGTCTCAAAGTTTGGTAAGAGGTGGGCTAGAGAATGGGCCAGAGAGAGGAGAATCTGATGGAAGGGAGATCAAGGGGTGGGGAAGGACCCAGGTTTCTTTGAACTTCTCTATAACTCCCCCTACTTTCTTAGGTGTGATCTTTGACAATGGGGAACGCTGGAAAATCCTTTGGTGATTCTCTCTGGCCACTATGAGAGACTTTGGGATGGGGAAGCGGAGTATGGAGGAGCAGAATCAGGAAGAGACCCAATGTCTGGTTGAGGAGCTTCAGAAATGCCAGGGTGAATCCTGGAGAATGCATATAAAGGAGGATGGTGATACAGAGACCTGAGTGCACAGTCAAAGAAGGAGAAGAGACATACATGGGCAGAGAAAGAAACACACACAGACACACAGACACAGACACACAGACACACACAGATACACACAGATACACACACACACACACACACACACACACACACACACACACTGGGGAGAGGATGGAGGATGAGGTAGGGGGAGAGAGAAATACAGAAAGACAGGGAAAGAGTTGTGAAGTTCACAGTGTTCATGAATGGCTCAGAGACATAGACTGAGAGAATTGCATGCAGGCTACTTATGTTCAGGAAAATCGATGCCTGGGTTAAGAATATGTGTCATCTGGGGTGATGGCACAAACCTGTCATCCCAATACTCAGGGGGCTGAGACAGGAGGGTCATAAATTCAAAGACAGTTTGCCTACATCATGATATCTTGTCTTAAAAATAAACCGTGGTCGACATGGTGGGTGCAGGTCAGGCTTACTGGGCTTGCCTGGCACACACACACAGTTCCCAGCCTGATCCTAACACCACAACATTGGCATGGTGCCACATACTGGTCACCATGGTATACCTGAGGTGGAGGCAGGAGCTTAAGGTTGGAGGTCATCCTTGACTTTATACGGTATTCAAGGGTGTCTGTATCACATTAACCAGTCTCAAAACACGATATATGTCCAAGGCAGGTGTTAGAAGCAGGGAACTGTGTTCTTTCCTTGAGGATGTCCTGATGAGTGGGGTGGTGAGCAAAGATGGGGTGTTTTACTTTGTGGCAGTCATAGGCACTTCTGGTACTTATAGAAACTTCACAACAGGGCATCCTGGTAACCCCGTCTGTTTTTACCAAATCATTCCTTTTTGCCAGTGTTTGTCATCTCTTTTAAAATTCTCAGGAGACTCTGAGATGTCCATGCAGAGACAGGAAGGGAACAGAAGGAATTCAAGAGACTAGGAAGGAGAAAGCAGGGTGACAGAGACTGGGAAGCTGAGATGGAGCTTGAAGGAAGAGAAAATACAGGGGAGCAGGAGTGAGGGGAATAGAGTGGGGAGGAAAATAGGTAGGGGGAGGAAAAGAGAAAGGCAGAAATGCTGAGAGACATTTAGACAAGAAATCAGAGAGACAGATAAAGGCTGACAAGCATCAGGGAAAGATCTGCAGAGGAATCAGAGACAACAGACAGGCCAGACCAGAGAGAGGGACAACAACAGACCAATATTGCTGGGCTAACAACATCCTTCCCACCATGAGAGCCCATGGAACTAAAGGCAGCAGGCACTGGGTGTTGATGGTTCTTGGAACACCACAGAGCTAGAATAGAAGGAATGGAGGAAGACTCAAAGATGAGACTTCTAAATCCACACAAGCAACCCCCACACCGTTCTCTGCACCATTCCTGCCAGTGGGAGTCAGCTGTGGGCTCAGAGTCAGAATGTTTTCCTGGGAGGAGGTGCATAGTGGAGACTACGTTACACATGCTCTGCTTCTCAGTTCCTGGGTCTGATCCTGGTCCCAGTCATGAGGAGCTGTGTTACCTTGGTGAAGTTAGCGCCCATTTCTGTGTATACTAATAGCATTGCATCTTACATATAATTTTGAGAGGAAATTAAATAAAATGGTGTATGCAATTCTGAGTGCAGGGCCTGGTGCCGTATGTCCAAATGGGGTAGCAGTTGCTGGTATTGAGTAGTCAGTGGTGGGGACAGGTTTACAGAGATGGGAGCCAACACCAAATGTTCCACTGGTGCCATGTCTTGATGCATCTTCCTCCTCCAGGAGCCCCCCTGGACCCCACCTTCCTCTTCTAGTGCATCACAGCTAACATCATCTGCTCCATTGTCTTTGGAGAGCACTTTGACTATAAAGACTGCCAGTTCCTGTGCCTGCTGGACCTGTTCTATAGGTCCTTCTCTCTCCTCAGCTCATTCTCAAGCCAGGTCAGTGGATGGGAAGAGAGGAGCATCCAGGGCAGAGGAAAGAAGAGGTTTCTCTGTGGGTGGAGAAGGGAGTGTCTCAGGGCTGGAAGACAAAGGCAGAGACACATGGAGAGACAAGGAACCTGAGGCCTGGAGGGCGAGGATGGGGTCAGATGTTAAGTAAGGTGGAGAAACCTAATGCAGAAATACCAAGTCACCCAGACATGAAAAAATGATGACATGGGGGCTATGGCTGTATCTAAGAGGGTAGAGGACTTGTCTATTGGGTGAATCCTGGGGTTCATCCTAGCACAAATTAAGCCAGGTTTGGCGGTACATATGTGCAATTCCACTACATGGGAGATCAGAGTTCAAGGTCATCTTTGGATAAATATTGAGTTTGAGGAGAGTCTGAAAGACATGAGACCCTGATTGACAAAACAAAAACAAAATGATGACTTAGGAAAGAGTGAGAGAGAATATAATACAAGTGCTGGAGAGAGACTCAGAGAAACAGGCTGAGAGCATGCTGTGTGTGTGTGTGTGTGTGTGTGTGTGTGTGTGTGTGTGTACATGAGAGGGGAAATGAAGGAAAGAGAAGATGAGCAAAGGAGTGGGGGAGGGGAGGCGAAAGGATGGAAGGAGAGAGGGCAGATCCTTGTGAAATATGGGGACTAGAAACATAGCCTGCTTCTTGAGTCCTGCTAGCTCCAGGTGACCTCCTGATCTTCTTTCCTGTAGGTGTTGAGCTCTTCTCTGGCTTCCTGAAGTACTTTCCTGGTGTCTACAGACAAATCTCCAAAAAACCTGCAGGAAATCCTTGACTTTATTGGCCAGAGTGTGGAGAAGCACAGGGCAACCTTGGACCCAGCAATCCAAGAGACTTCATCGATACCTACCTTCTACGCATGGAGAAGGTAAGTCCTGCATGAATGAGAGAAGTGATGGGTGAGAGTGAAGGCTGGGGATGTGAGCAGAGGAAAAAGGGGGCAGAGGATGGGGAGGAGAGATAGGAAATGGAGTGGAGAAGATGCAGAAGAATCTAGAAATTGAAGACTAGAGAAAGGGAGGAGAAAATGAAATATGGAGGAAGAAGGCTGTGGAAGAAACACAGGGCAAGGGGCAAAAAGCAGAAAAGATCTCAGAGGAAGAAAGAGCCTGGGAGACAAAACACGAAAAACTACCAGAGAGTGAAGTCGAGAAAGGAGACAAAATAAACAGAGAGCCAGTGACATTGTCGAGGACTGAGAAATGTCATTTGTCCATATAGTGTGAGGCAGGACAGTTCCCAGGATGTGTGAGCATCTCCCTGTAAGCACCCAGTCACCCTGACCCTCCTTCTCTCTCCCATCTGGAACCAGGTGAATTTCAACCCACACACGGAGTTCCATCACGAGAACCTCACGTTCTCCGTGCTGTCTCTCTTCTTTGCTGGCACTGAGACCAGCAGCACCACTGTCCGCTATGGCTTCCTGCTCATGCTCAAATACCCCCATGTTGCAGGTGGGACAGAGGTGGCTAATTGGGGAACCTTCTAGGTTGCTTTTGTCTGTGGAGGTTTGTGTGGATGAGAGAAACAGAGGCCTCTTACATCTGGAGCTCTGAAGGCTTTGGTTTACTTCTAAACTAGGGCAGTGCTGTGAGTAGTATGTGAAATGAATACTCAGCTGGCCCATTTTCCCTAGATTTCTCCTATGACTTTAAGTTTGATCCATCCATTCATCCACCCATCTATGCATCTATGCATTCATCCATCCATCCATCCCTCCATCTACCCATCCATCTATCCACCCACCCACCCATCCATCCATCATCATCCATCCATCCAACCTTCTCTTCTTCCTTCCATTTTTCTATCTTTACATCCATCTATTCATTCATCTTTCTATCCATACACCTCTTTATCCATCTACTCATTCTGTTCATTTACCCACCTATCTGTCCACCCACCAACCATCTGTCATCCACCTATCCTTTCATTCATTTTCCCATCCATCTAAGAATCTAGCTATCTAAACACCTATTTACTTAACCATCCTTCTATCTACCTACCTATGAATACTTATTCACACACACACACACACACACACACACACACACACACACACACACTTAGTACCCACCTACTCAACTCATTAATCCACTGTCTATTTTTTAGTGATAACCCAACTGGCCATTTCATTCATTTATTTTAATTCATCAACTTAGTTTCTCTTTGTTCAGTAGAACTGAATAAATTACTTTTCATTAATTATGCATAAATTCATCTGTCCTTGTATCAAAAGTTCCATTTCTTAATCCTTTCACTAACTGGCCTTTGAGTTTATCTTTCATCTGTCTATCCATTCTTCCCTTTATCCTCTAATTGAGGCATCTGTTGACTTATGAGTCGAACACATAATCCAGTGTTCTGTCTAATCATTTCATTAACTCATAATTCTGTTCATTTAATAATTGATTTATCCATTTATTTTATTATATATTTATTATTACATGCATCCATTAATAGATTTTTTGATAACCTACCTATTTCTCTGTTATATTTCTGAGGATACAGCCTCGAGTTCTTAATATAAAATTCATGTAGAGTTATGTATGTGTGTGAGTGTGAGCATGTGTTTGTTTAGTGCATTGTGTATGTGTATATGTATGTGTGTGTGTGTGTGTGTGTGTGTGTGTGTGTGTGTGTAGAGACAGACAATTCGTTCCCTTGCAAAGGTGAGATTTTTGCTGCTTTTCTCCCTCACACTCTTACACCAACATGATTTCTATGAAGTCTTCCTATGCAATAGCCGTTTTTGTATGTTTTTCCTCTTTTTTTAAATCCTTGCTGAAATGAGGTTGAAGCTCGTGGAGGAGAGATGTGATATAGTTTTAAGCATGGGCACAGAGAGACAGTCACTTAAGAATAGGACAGTTGTTTGTACCTGCAAGTGTAGTGAGTTTCTCAGAGAGGGAGATTGAGAGATTTTCAGATCTCATCCCATTGGTATCCTGCACAAAGTCACCAAAGACATTTTGTTCCGAGGGTACCTGCTCCCCAAGGTGAGACCAGCTGCGATTCCACATCTCTATGCCATGTTCATCCTCCACTCTCCTCATTACCAACCTCAGCCTGTTTGTGGTTTCCTACACTCTGTGTTTCTCAGGACTGACTGCAGATGGAGTCAGGGTATGCTAATATCTTTGTGTCTCATAATGTCTCCTAGAACACTGAAGTGTACCCATCCTGAGTGCAGCTCTCCATGACCCACAGTACTTTGAACAACCAGACACCTTCAACCCTAACCACTTCCTGGATGCCAATGGGGCTCTGAAGAAAAATGAAGCTTTCATGCCCTTCTCTATAGATGAGACTCACTTTTGCTTCCTTTCCCAGACACTAGGGGGAAGGTTCATCCTCCAGGATACAGACAGGTCTAGGTCTCTGTTTACTGATTTATTTCAGCTGCTTTGCCTGAACCATCCCATTTACCCTGGCTACAGCTCCATAAGCAGACTCTTGAACTAAAGGAATATTCTGGCCACAAGAAATTTGGGGAATTATTTAACAGGCTCCAAAACTGAGCAAATGTATTTTCTTAGGAAACAGCAGCAAGAAAGACTCTCATCATTTATGAACACAGCTGTGAACTGGGTAGGGTCTTGATGGCTGGGAGGTATTGACTTTAGCTGTGAGCACTAGGTGGATGGTGCATGTCTTCGCATGCTTGTCTCTGTGTGCAATAAATACCCCAGCTTGGTAAAATGTAAGAGAAATCAAAATTACTAGCATTTATTTGAGCAAACAAACCATCCATGATGGATGATATCCTGAACCAGAAAAAAGCTCAGGGTTACAGCACCCATCAGTGCCAGCACTCAGTGTCTACAGACAATGGGGAGCTGGGCATGGACACACAACTTGATTGGTGCCAGCTCTGCTTTTGCCTTACTTGGCCATGCTGGTGTAGTTGGCAGCCTGGGGTAGGTCAACTGCTATGAGAGACTGAGACTTCTACTTTCATTGGAAGATATAATCTCAAGCTGTCGATTAGTTCAGTTGCTTATTGTTTTTGGTTAGTTTGTTACATACAGAAGGTGCCTTCCAGCCAAATTTAATTCAGTTTTATGGACTCTATGGGATGTAAACATGGAAGATTTGTGTTCAGGCTTTTAATCTTTTGGAGAAAGGGGCATTCTAGAAACAATTCCTTAGCCTTTAATTGCCCTCCCCCCAACTCTATGTCCTCATGATGGGGATGGAAACCAGTGCTGAGTGTGTGTTAAGCATCCCTTCAAAAGAGCCACATCTCCAGCCTCTGCTGGGTGCATTATAGAAAATGCTCTCCTGCTGAGCCTCTCTGTTCTCATCCCTCATTGAGGGATTTTTTGGCGAGTGTTATCTTACTAAGCCAGGTCTCAGCTAAAAATTGTCTAGTGTTGAGTGTCCAAGTCACTTCAAGACCCTGGACTGATCCTGGATACTGGCATTGTACACTATAAGGGCCTACTTTCATATTTGAGCTTCAGAGTTGTAGACATGTAGGGTGTGAGATAAAAGTGAATTGTCTGTATAAGAGTCCCATGTTTAGAAAGCAGGTTGTGGGAAGGGGATGTAAGAAGAAGACATGGAAGGAATGTATGACCAGATGTGATTGGACAGAGAAGGTGGAGGGGTTAGGATGTTGGCTAGGAAGTTTAGAAAAAGCAAGCCGAACAGAATAGATCATAAGACACGTAGTGATGGTTGGTACAGACACAGGTTCATGGAGACTGCTGTGAGATGCCAGCAACCGAGCTAGCAAGCAAGCCAAAAGGATATTAGTGCCAAAGGGACATGAATGGTTGTGAATGTTCCTTACCAGCTTACTTATTTAATCAGTTGTTCTTTAGTTGGTGGAGACTTTTTGGGAGTTGTAAAATATTTAAAGGTGGTAACAAGTTATTTAGATTGGGCTAATATTCATAGCCACTTTCTTTCTTTCTCTCTTTCCCTTCCTCCCTCCCTCCCTCTCTCTCTCTCATGAATTTCCTTTTTGCTAGTGATATGTGACCCTTCCTATGTCAAAGCTGGGGCCCAAATTACTAAAGAATTTCAAACTGGGAACTCAATGGGGAGTTTTATCACATAACAACTCCACTCCTAGTACTGATTTTCTGCATTAGCTGCTTCATCATGTGATTAAATATCTGCTCAGAAGCAAGTGTGAGGAAGGATTTACTTGACATCAGTTTCAAGAGAGGAATTCAGGGCAGCTGTGCTTCTAGGTTTGCTGTGGGAGCATGTGGCAAGTGGGAAGGAGAGGGAGGAGGGTGTGGGGAAGAGGTTTCCTCAAGTAACCTACTTCTTTCTGTCAAGTCTGAGAACATCCTGAAAACACTGTTAGTTAGAGATGAAGCATTAAAAAAAACATGGATTCTTGTGAGATATTTTACACTCTAACCATGACTCTTTGTAAATAGATTGGTGTCATTATCACAGGAGCGGGTCCTCTATAGGAGCTCTGTCAGTCTTAGTCAGACTTGATTGCCCCATGACATGTTATAATGCAGCAGCAAATTCCTCACCAGACATCAGCCCAGTGTTCTTGGAAATAATGCTTCTAGAAGCAAAATTTAAAATGTCCACTAAATGTAAAATTCCCAGCATCTGGTATTCTGCCTCAGTAGAAACAGAGTAAGAGAGTCTCAGGATACTGAGGTCAGAGTCTACAGGAAGACAGAGAAACTTTCAGAGAGAGAGAGAGAGAGATGGGTCAGAGGACAGGCCAGAGAGCTCACATGCTAAAAGCCAGACAGGAGGAGGAGGCAATCATCAGTCTCAGTCATCAGAGACTCCAACTGCTCTTCTGCCAGGCTGACAACTCCCTCTCCACCTGAGTGCTCAGCCTGATCACTACTGTGTCTCTGGGTCTCTGTAGTTCTGCATCTTCTGCCATCTGTGGCTGTCACAGGCCAGAGAGTGAAATGACAACTCTCAAGAGATCACACGGCACTGAGGTTGTTGTATGTACAAACACAAGAGATTTAACAGTAACATGCACCTCTGCTCTTGTCACTCAAGTCACACCTGAAACTAAGAACATACAGAGGAGCCCCACAATGCAAGAATGTATTTGTGAGCGACATGTCATAGCCCACACCTTTAATCTCAGTATTCAGGAGGCAAAAGGAGGAGGTTCTCTGAGTTGGGGGCCGCTATAGTCTACAGAATCAGTTCCAGAACAGCCAGAGCTACACAGAGAAATCCTGTCTTGAAAAACCAACCAATAACACACACAACACACACACACACACACACACACACACACGCACGCACGCACGCACGCACGCACGCACGCACGCACCATCACAGACACAACACATATCTAGAGGAATACACAAAAGCACACACATGCACATTCACATAAGAAATATCCCTTCACATATGCAGCACACACCGGTCCATGGCTGAGTAAATAAACAAACTTGAGCTGACAAGTGCACACTCACCCCCAGAAATCAAGATGCATTACTTCCAATGTTCTTTTGTCCTGTGTTCTGTTCATTGTCCTTGCCAACATCTATGGACTAGAGAGTGAGCAGGTCACCAATAGCCCAAACAAAAGTAAGGCTGCTCACACTCCTGGACAGTGATGAAAGAGGAGGTGGGAACAGCTCAAGTTGCTCAACTGGTTGGAGAGGTAGGTTTCAGCATAAAATGCCTTGCTGGAGTGTACAGTGAAGTCCACAGTGGTCAGACTATGACCATGGATCCCAGTGTCCTGCTCATCCTCACTCTTCTCACCAGCTTTTTGCTACTCCTGGTCAAGGGCCACAAAAAGGCCTCAGAGTCAACTCCACCAGGACCATGTCCCCTACCCCTCTTGGGGAACCTCCTACAGATGGATAGAAGAGGCCTCCTCAACTCCTTCATGCAGGTTGAGACATACCCATCGCTTATACCCTATAGGCTTAGTCCCATATTTGCTCCTGGAGATCATTCAGCAGGATGATCAAGGGACTCTTTCCAGGCAAAAGGTTCAGGTGGGAAGGTCGCTGAGTGAAAAAGTGAGTGATGATTGGTGATGGATGGACCCCAATCAACAGTTGAGTCCTCGCTATGTTAAAATCATGTGGGTTTACAGTGCTTGGAGTGTGAAAGGTGTTGGGGTGTTGAAGTATGTGCAAAAGTTTTCAGTTTTCCTCTTTGGTGCTTCTTTGTTCCAGAAGAGAAAGAAAAATGTCAGAGGCATCAACTGATAAAGTTTGCTTCTGCCAGCACAAGGAATTAGCCTGCCTTGTTCAGGAGCAAAGGGGAGGAGAGGCAGGTCATGAGATGGGGTAGGTAGGGAGTGTTTACTAGTTATAAACACCACGGACCATCCAAGCAGCTGAGCCTGGCACCATCTTTACCAGCCTTCACAAGTGAGATTTTCATGTTTAATTACCACTTGTTTATTAATAATCAATTAGCATCCTTGGCTGCACTTCCCATTTAGAGAGCTGATTTAGTGGCAACAACCCCAACTTTCTGGCTCCCCTTGGTTGTTATCAGATCATCCATCTGCATCATTTGTGTATTCATTTTATTTTTATTTAGCTTTTTGTGACTCATGATCCTCCAAGTTTCATATAATATCTTTGATCTTATCTGTGTATTGATAGTTTCATTGTTGCTTAAGATTCGATGTTGTGACACAGCCTAAAAACATAAGTAGGTTCAGGCTGGCTTCCAATTGGATGTGTAGCCAAGGATGACCAGTGATTCTCTGGCCTCTACCTCCACAATGCCAGGATTATAAATAGGGGTTGCCCTTCATCCCTACTCTACAGTACTGCTGTACTGATCAGGAAGTCTAACCAATCAGTGCAGACCCTGGCCATGTGGGGAATTAACCCTTCAATCTTAGGTTCCCAGAAGAGGAACCTAAGAAGTTGCCAGAAGTTGAGGTGCCTATTGACCAGTTTGTGCCTAAGTGTTTTCACAGCGTAACAACAATACGTGTGTGGACTAACCACAGCCATCATGCCTTATGCTTGGCAGCTTCAAGAAAAATATGGAGATGTGTTCACAGTGCACCTGGGACGAGGCCTGTGGTCATGCTGTGTGGGACAGAGGCCATAAGGGAGGCTCTGGTGGACCAAGCTGATGCTTTCTCTGGTCGCGGGACAGTTGCTGTGGTTTGAGCCAATTGTACAGGGATGTGGTGAGGATATGGGACAGAGTGGGGTGAAGGATGTGATCCAGGATGGTGGAATCTGAGCTGTGGGAAGGACTCAGGTTCTCTGAACTTCCAGTGTATCCACCAATGCTTCTCCTGTCTTAGGATTGAATCTTTGCCAATGGGGAAATGCTGGAAGACCCTTCGGAGATTCTCTGTGGCCACCATGAAGGATTTTTGGGATGGGGAAAGCGGAGTGTGGGAGGAGCGGATAAAGGAGGAGCCCAATGTCTGGTGGAGAGCTGCAGAAAATCCCAGGGTGAGTCTCTGAGAATGGGCATTAAAGGAAGATGGTGATACAGAGACCTGAGTGCACAGCCAAAGAAGAGAAAGAAAAACACTAAAGGGTAAAGAAACAGACAGACAGACAACACATAACACAGAAACACACACAGAGTATGGGAGAGGATGAAATATGGACAGAGGTGTAAAGAGAGAGAAATACAAGAATGGAAAGAAATATGAAAGAATATTGTGTCCACAATGACTCAAGAAAACATGTACTGACCATGATGATCATGTTTCTTCAAAAAATCAGTCTATGAATTAATTTTCTTTGTCAATTGTTTATGACTGGTACACACTTGTTCTTCTCAGAACTTAGAAGGTGAGGCAAGATGGACATGAGTTCAAGGCCATTCCCATCTACATTGTGAGGCCCTGCCTTTGATAATGGCTATTCACTGAGTGTAGGTTGCTTCTAGCAACCATATACAATGGGCACGGTCATGCATGTTTGTAATCCCAGAACTTCAGAGGTGGATGCATGAAGCTGAATTTTCCAAGGTCATCTTCTACTGCATAAAGAGTTGAAGGACAATTTTGGCTTAACCTTTGTTGTTGCCCCCTCCATGGCCTTATGAAAGACAAATGCAGACCTTAGGTATGAAAAGAAAAGGGAGTAAGGAGGAACTGCAGTTGTGTTCTAAGCAGGGAACTGTGTTTTCTTCCTTGTGATTGTGCTGGTGGGGCAGCAGTGAGCACAAAGGCTGATGGGAGTTTGACTTTAGTTGAACACAGAGTTATATCTAGAGACATTAAGTTCTTTTTTTTATTAAGAGATTTTTCTATTCATTTTATATACCAACCACAGATTCCCCTGTCCTCCCCCACCCCAGCTTCCTGCCAATGCACATACCATTCCCACCTCCTCCTAGGCAAGGGTCTCCTATGGGAGTCAGTAGAGCTGGGTACATTCAGTTGAGCCACTTCCAATCTCTTCCTTTCTGCACCAAAGCTGGGCAAAGTGTTTTACCATAGACACTAGCTCCAAAATGCCTGTTCATGCACTAGGGTCACAATTCCACTGTCAGGGGGCTAGAACTGTCTCATCTATCCAGAGGGCCTAGTCCAGCACCATGGGGGCTCCTCAGCTATTAGTCTACATTTCATGCATTCCACTAGTTTGGTTAGTCGTCTCTGTACTTTTCCCATCATGGTCTCAATGTCCCTTGCTCAGAGAATCCCTCCTCTGTCTTATCAATTGGACTCCTGGAGCTTGGCCTGGCACCTGGCCATGGATCTCTGCATTTGCTTCCATCGGTTACTGGATGAGGGCTCTATGATGACAATTAGGGTATTCAGCCCTTTGATCACCAGAGTAAGGCCAGTTCAAGGCACTCTCTGACTATTGCCAGTAGTCTAATGTTTGGGTCATCCTTGTGGATTCCTGGGAACTTCCCTAGCACTCTGTTTCTCCCTATTCCCATGATGTCTTCATTTATCATGGTATTTCTTTTCCTTGCTCTCCCACTCTGTTCCTTGTTCCAGCTTGAACCTCCATTCCCCTATGGTTTTCATTCCCCCATCCCTTCTCCTCCATTTCTCCCCTCACCCCCAGTTTGACTTATGTAGATGTCATCCATTTTTCTCCTTTGCTGGGCAATCCATCCATCATTCTAGGATCTCCCTGCTAGCTAGTCTCCCTGGAGTTGTGGGTTGCAGTCTGATTATCCTTGTTTTACATCTAGTATCCACTTATGAGTGAGTACACACCATGTTTATCCTTCTGAGTTTGAGTTTACCTCACTTAGGGTGATATTTTCTTGCTCTATCCATTTGCTGCAAATTTCATGATGTCATTGTTCTCACTGCTGAAGTAGTACCTCCATTGTGTATATGTACCACATTTTATTTATCCATTCTTCAGTTGGAGGATATCTAGGTTTTTTTCTAGGTTCTGGCAATTATGAATAATGCTGTTATGAACAGAACTGAGCATGTGTCCTTGTGGTATGATTGAGCATTCCTTGGGTATATGCCCAAGTGTGGTATAGCTGGATCTTGAGGAAGATTGAGTCCAAATTTTCTGAGAAACCGCCATACTGATTTCCAAAGTGACTGTGTAAGTTTGCACTCCCACCAGCAGTGGAGGAGTGTTCCCTTTGCTCCCACATCCTCCTCCACATAAGCTGTCTTCCAGTGTTTTTTGATCTTAGCCATTCTGACAGGTATAAGATGGTATCTCAGAGTTGTTTTGATCTGCATTTCCTTGATGACTAATGATGTTGAGCAATCCTTAAATGTCTTTTGGCCATTTGAAATTCTTCTGTTGAGAATTGTCTGTTTAGCTCTGTTACATTAAGGTTCTTTATATCAAAGGTGTATTAATTGACATGACTGTTATATGCACCTCCATTTCTTTTTTTATTTATTTTTACTTTTGTATTAAGAAAATTTTTTTCATTACACATTCCAATCAAAGATCCCCTCTTCCCTCCTCCTTCCTCTCCAGCCTCTCCTTCCCAAGCCACTCCTCATTCCCTCCTACAAGAATGTAAGGCCTCCCTCCATGAGGAGGTACATTTTGTAGAGGCAGGTCCAAGCCCCTCCCTCTACCTCAAGGGACAGCTGTGTGAGGTGTGCCATCATAAGTAGTAGGCTCCAAAAAGCCTGCTCATGCATGAGGGATGGATTCTGATCCTACTGTCGGGGAGGGGGCCTTAAGCAGGTCAAGCCACACAATTGTCTCACTATGCAGAGGGACTAGTCCAGTCCCATGCAGGCTATACAACTGTTGAACTAAATTTCATGAGTTCCCACTAGTTTAGTTTGGTTGTCTCTGTAGGTTTTCCCATCATGATCTTGATGCCTTTGCTCATAGAATCACTCTTCTCTTTTTTCGACTGGACTCTGGAGCTCAGCCAGGTGTTTGGCTATGGATCTCTGCATCTGCATCCATTAGTTACGGAGGAAGTCTCTATGATAACAGATATTTACTGTTCTTCTTACTGGGGTATTCCAGTCCAGGCAACCTCTCCACTATTGCTAGTGGTCTAAGCTGAGGTCATCCTTGGGAATTCCTGGGAACTTCCCTAGAACCTGGTTTTTCCCTATTCCCATGATGTCTCCCTCTATCATGATATCTCTTTCATTGCTCTCCCACTCCATTCCATTCTCTTATGTTCTCATCCTCCATCCCCTACCCTTCATTGCACACCCATCATCCCAATTTACTCATGGAGATCTAATCTATTGCCCCTTCCCAGGTAAATCCATGCATCCCTCTTTGCGTCCTCTTTGTTAGTTAGATTCTCTGGAGCTGTGGACTATAGTCTGATTATCCTTTGCTTTACATCTAGTATCCAATTATGGGTAAGTACATACCATGTTTGTCCCTTTGAGTCTGGGTTACCTTACTCAGGATGACATTTTCTAGTTCCATCCATTTGCCTGCAAATTTCATGATGTCATTGTTCTCACTGCTGAGTAGTACTCCATTGTGTATATGTACCACATTTTATTATATCCATTCTTCAGTTGAGGGGCATCTAGGTTGTTTTCCAGGTTCTGGCTACCATGAAACAATGTTGCTATGAACAGAGTATGAGCATGTGTCCTTGTGGTATGATTGAGCATTCCTTGGGTATATGCCCAAGAGTGGTATAGATGATGGTTCTTTGAGGAAGATTGATTCCAAATTTTCTGAGAAACCACCATACTGATTTCCAAAGTGACTATATAAGTTTTGCACTCCCACCAGCAGTGGAGGAGTGTTCTCCTTGCTCCACATCCTCTCCACATAAAGCTGTCTTTCAGTGTTTTTTTTTTATCTAGCCATTCTGACAGGTGTAAGATGGTATCTCAGAGTTGTTTTTGATCTGTATTTTCCTGGTGACTAAGGATGTTGAACAATTCTTCATATGTCTTTCAGCCATTTGAAATTCTTCTGTTGAGAATTCTCTGTTTAGCTCAGTAGCCCATTTTTTAATTGGATTGTTCACTATTTTGATGTCTAGTTTCTTGAATTCTTTGTATATTTTGGAGATCAGCCCTCTGTCAGATGTGGGATGGTGAAGATATTTTCCCATTCTTTAGTGTATCCTTTTGTCTTATTTACTGTGTCCTTTGCCTTACAGAAACTTCTCAGTTTCAAGAAGTCCCATTTATTAGTTGTTGTTCTCAGTGCCTGTGCTACTGGTGTTATATTTAAAAATTGGTCTCCTGTGCCAATGCATTCAAGACTACTTTCTAATTTTTCTTCTATCAGGTTCAGTGTAACTGGATTTATATTGAATCTTTGATCCACTTGGACTTGACTTTTGTGGGTGGTGATAGATATTGATCTATTTGAAATCTTCTACATGTTGACATCCAGTTATGACAGCACCATTTGTTGAAGATGCTTTCTATTTTCCATGGTACAGTTTTGGATTCTTTGTAAAAAATCAGGTGTTCATAGGTGTATGGGTTAAGGCAGGGTCTTCAATTCTAGTCCATTGGTCAACACATCAGTTTTCATGCCAATACCAAGCTGTTTTTATTTCTATAGCTCTATAGCAGAGCTTGAGGTCAGGGATGGTGATGCCTCCAGAGGTGCTTTATTGTACAGGATAGTTTTAGCTATCCTGGGTTTTTTTTTTTTCCATATGAAGTTAAGGATTGTTCTTTCCAGGTCTGTGAAAATGTGTTGGGGTTTTGATGGGGATTGCATTGAATCTGTAGATTGCTTTTGATAAGATTGCCATTTTTACTATGTTAATCCTACCTATCCATGAGCATGGAGATCTTCCATTTTCTGCTATCTTCTTCAATTTTTTTCTTCAGAGACTTAAAGTTCTTATCATACAGGTCTTTCACTTGCTTAGTTAGAGTTACCCAAGGTATTTTATATTATTTGTGGCTATTAAAGGGTGATGTTTCTCTGATTTTTTCTCAGCCCATTTATCATTGTATATAGGAGGTCTACTGATTTTTTTAGTTATCTTGTATCCTGCACTTGTACTGAAGGTGTTTATCAGCTGTAGGAGTTCCTGGTAGAATTTTTGGGGTCACTTATGTATATATTATATCATCTGCAAATAGTGAAAGTTTGACTTCTTCCTTTCCAATTTGTATCCCTTGATCTCCTTTGTTGTCTTATTGCTCTAGCTAGAACTTCAAGTACTATATTGAATAAATATGGGGAGAGTGGACAGCCTTGTTCCTGATTTTAGTGAATTGCTTTGAGTTTCTCTCCATTTAATTTGATGTTGGCTGTTGGCTTGCTGTAAATTGCCTTTATTATGTTTGGTATGTTCCTTGTATTCCTGATCTCTAGACCTTATCATGAAGGGGTGTTGGATTTTGTCAAAGGCTTTTTCAGCATCTAATGAGATGATCATGTGGTTTTTTTTTTTCAGTTTGTTTATATGGGTATTACATTGACAGATTTTATATGTTGAACCATCCTTGCATCCCTGGGATGAAGCCTACTTGGTCATGGTGGATAATTGTTTTGATGTGTTCTTGGATTGGTTTGCCAGTATTTTATTGAGTATTTTTGCATCAATGTTCATGAGGGAGATTGGTCTGTAGTTCTCTTTCTTTGTTGCATCTTGTGTGGTTTGTATCAGGTAATGTAGCCTCATAAAGGAGTTTGGTAATGTTCTTCTGTTTCTATTGTGGAACATTTGAAATATTGGTATTAGCTCTTCTTTGAAATCTGGTAGAATTCTGTACTGAAACCATCTGGTCCTGGGCTTTTTTGTTGTTGTTGGAGACTTTTAATGACTGTTTCTATTTCCTTAGGGGTTATTGTTCAATTTAAATTGTTTTTCTGGTCTGATTTGGCATGTGGTACCTATCCAGAAAATCATCCATTTCTTTAAGATTTTCCAATTTTGTCAAGGTTTTTGAAGTGTTACCTGATGATTCTCTGGATTTCCTCATTGTCTGTTGTGCCTCCCTTTTCATTTCTGATTTTGTTAATTTTTAGTTACATTGGATAAGAGCTTGTATATCTTGACTTTCTCAAAGAACCAACTCTTTGTTTCATTGATTCTTGGTATTGTTCTCTTTGTTTCTGTTTTATTGATTTCAGCTCTCAATTTTATTATTGTCTGGTGTCTATTCCTCCTGGGTGAGTTTGTTTCTTTTTGTTCTAGAGCTTTTAGGTGTACTGTTAAGTCACTAGTGTGAGATTTTCTCCAACATCTTTATGTGTGCATTTAGAGCTATGAATTCTCCTCTTAGCACTGCTCTCATAGTGTCCATAAGTTTGGGTATGTAGTACATTCATTTTCACTGAATTCTAGGAAGTCTTTAATTCTTTCTTTATTTCTTCCTTGACCCGTTGGTGATTCATTTGGGCATTATTCAGTTTCCGTGGAATTGTAGGCTTTCCGTAATTTTTGTTCTTTTGAAATCTAACTTTAAGCCATGGTGGTCCGATAAAATACAGGAGGTTATTCTAATTTTTTTTGGATCTGTTGAGATTAGCTATGTGACCAAGCATGTGGTCAGTTTTAGAGAAGGTTATGTGGAGTGCTGAGAAGATGTATTCTTTTTTGTTACTGTGGAATGTTCTGTCAATAACTATTAAGTCCTTTTGAGTCATAACATCTCTTATGTTCCTTATTTCTCTGTTTAGTTTCAGTCTGGCAGATCTGTCCATTGGTGAGAGTGTTGTGTTGAAGTCTCCCACTATTAATGTGTCTGGTTTGATGTGTAATAAGCTTTAGTAATGTTTATTTTACATATTGGGTGCCTTGTATTTGGGGCATAAATGTTCAGAATTGAGACTTCATCTTGGTGGATTTTTCCTATGATGAATAAGTAATGTCCTTCCTGATCTCTTTTGATTGATTTTAACTTGAAATCTATTTGTTAGATATTAGGATAGTTACACAAACTGTGCTTCTTAAGTCCATTTGATTGGAAAGTCTTTCCCCAGCCTTTTACTCTAGGTAGTAGTGTCTATCTTTGAAGTTGAGGTATATTTTTTGTATGCAGCAGGATGGATCCTGCTTTCATTATCCATGCTGTTAGCCTGTGTCTTTTTATAGGTGAATTGAGTCCATTGATATTAAAGGATACTAATGGCAAATGATCATTAATTCCTGTTATATTTTGGTGGTAGTGTGTTTGTATTTCTCTTCTTTGAGATTTACTGCTGCTGGGTTATCTATTGACTATGTTTTTGTGGGTGCATCTGACTTCCTTAGTTTGGATTTTTCCTTTTAGTGCTTTCTGTAGGGCTGGATTTGTGGATGGGTATTGTTTAAATCTGGTTTTGTCTTACATTGTCTTGTTCACTCTATCAATGGTGATTGAAAGTTTTGCTGGGTATATTAATCTAGGCTGGCATCTGTTGTCTCTTAGTGTCTGCATTATATATGTCCAGGACCTTCTGCAGTCTTAGAGGATGGGTGGGTTTGTGGGATGGGGTGGGGTTTATAGGTTACAGGGTTTGGTGGGGGATGGTGGTAGTCCAGGCCTGCCTGTAGAAGTCCTGCCTGCTGGTCTGCAACTGGGACTTCAATGTGTGGGGATATGGGGACCCAGGTTGTGCCATTGGGCCTAAAGCCTAGAGGCTGGGGGTGATCAGCTAGGAGAAACAAAAACTCCAACAACTTGAACTTCATTGCCACCTTGCTGTTCCTCTGACACATCCACTGGCAGATGTACATTGGGATCAGAGAACCACAAACAAGCCAGCCCTAGGGTGAGGGGCATATGGTGGCCCTATATTGTTGGAATGGACAACACCTTCCAACCACAAGTGTCCATGACTGAACCTGACATACCAAGGCAGCAGACAGCAGGTGCTGATGGCTTCTGGAACACCACAGAGCCCAGAAGTCAAAGGGGGTGAGGAGTGTGCAGGACTTGTAAATTCACATGGGTATTACCTGAATCCTTCTCTGAACCAATGCTGCCAGTAGGAGTTAGCCATCAGCTCAGAGTCAGAATGTTGTCCTGGAAGGAAGTACAGGGTGGAGACTGACTACACATAATCTTTTCTCCATCCTTGCATCCTCATCCCAGCCATGATTAGCTGAATTGCCTCTGTGAAGGTAGCTTCCCTTTCTGTGTACACAATAACATCCCATATTCTGTACAGTATTGAGGAAGTTAAATAAAAGGATGCATACAACCTCTGAATAAAGAGCCTAGATTCATGTGCAAATGTGGCAGCTGCTGTTGCCATTCTTTGAGTAGTAAATGGTGGGGGCAGCCTCACAGAGATGGGGCTGAAGCCAAATGTACCTTTGTTCTATATATCCTGCCTCCTGTCCCTCATGCTCTTCCTCCTCCAGGAGCCCCCATGGACCCCACTTCCTCTTTCCAGTGCATCACAGCCAACATCATCTGCTTCATTGTGTTTTGGAGAGCGCTTTGACTACAAAGACTGCCAGTTCCTGCGCCTGCTGGACCTGTTTTTTCAGACCTTCTCTCTCATCAGTACATTCTCCAGCCAGGTCAGTGGATAGAACCAGAGGGGCATCCAGGGCAGAGGATAGAAGAGACTGGGTCTGTGGGCAAAAGAAGGAGTGTCCTAAGGCTGTAAGAAAGGCAGAAAACAAATGGATAGGCAAGGAGATTGAGAGCAGGAGGGAGAGAGAGATGGTAAGCAGGGTAGAGACCTTAAATGCAGAAGTACAGAGCCATTGATATATGCAGAAAATGGTGATGTGGGCAGTGCAGTTGTAGCTCAGAGGGTAGAAACTTGGTTTTCATGCCTAAGGCCCAGACTGTGTATCCTGGATTGGTTGTTCACCCCCCATGCCATTCCTGCACACGAAGGGATGGAGATTGATAAATTCAGGGTGATTTTTAGCTACTTACTGAGTTTAAGGCTAGTCTGGCATGCATGAGACCCTGTGTCCATAAAGCAAAATTCCCAAATTAATAGAAACAATGATAATTCAGCACAAGGTATTGGGACAGAGAGCAGAGGAGAGGAAAAAGGAGAGACAGAGAATGCAAGGAGAAGCATAGAGACAGATTTACAGATAAAGTTCAAAAGCATGCCTGTGTATAGTGTACACATACGAGGTGTGTGTGTGTGTGTGTGTGTGTGTGTGTGTGTGTGTGTGTGTGTTTTTTTTTCTTCATAAAATATATGGTCATCCTGGGAGCATGTGATGGTTTGAATGAGATTGGCCCACATAGACTAGTGTATTTGCATGCTTGAGTCCTAGTTGAAGAGCTGTTTGGAAGGATTAGGATCTGGGTCTTGTTGCAGGAGATGTGTTGATAGGGGTGAACTTTGAGGTTCCCAAATGCCCTTGCAAGGCCCAGTGTTCCCTCTAGTTCTACCTGCCTGCCTGTATATCATGATGTCAGCTCTCAGGCACATGTCTGTCTGCCTGTATATCATGATGTCAGCTCTCAGGCACATGTCTGTCTGCCTGTATATCATGATGTCAGCTCTCAGGCACATGTCTGTCTGCCTGTATATCATGATGTCAGCTCTCAGGCACATGTCTGTCTGCCTGTATATCATGATGTCAGCTCTCAGGCACATGCCTGTCTGCATGCTGCCATGGTTCCTGCCATGATGCCAATAAACTAACCTTCTGAAATGGTAGGAAAGCCCTCAAAAATACTTTTTTTTTTGTATAATTGCCTTGGTCGTGGTGTCTCTTCATAGCAATAGAAGAGTGACTAAGTTAGAGCACTTGTGACCAAGTAGCTTAAGGTGACCTCCTGGGTCCTTCTTTCTTGCAGGTGTTTGAGCTCTTCTCTGGCTTCCTGAAGTACTTTCCTGGTGCCCACAAGGCAAATCTTCAAAAACATGCAGGAAGTCCTCTACTACATTGGCCAGAGTGTGGAGAAGCACAGGGCAACTTTGGACCCCAGCAATCAAGGGACTTCATTGATGCCTACCTTCTACGCATGGAGAAGGTAAGTCCTGCATGAATGAGAGAAGTGATGGGTGAGAGTGAAGGCTGGGGATGTGAGCAGAGGAAAAGGGGGCAGAGGATGGGAGGAGAGATAGGAAGTGGAGTGGAGGAGATGCAGAAGAATCTAGAAATTAAGACTAGAGAAAGGGAGGAGAAAATGAAATATGGAGGAAGAAGGCTGTGGAAGAAACACAGGGCAAGGGGCAAAAAGCAGAAAAGACCTCAGAGGAAGAAAGAGGCTGGGAGACAAAACATGATAAATACAAGAGAGCAACGTCGAGAGAGAAGAAGACAGAACAGAGAGTAAGTGACAATGTTTGAGGACTGAGCCTGGCAATGGGGTCCATACAGTGTGAGACAGAAGGACAGTTCCCAGGATGTGTGAGCATCTCCCTGTAAGGACCCAGTCACTCCTGACCCTCCCTTCTCTCTCCCATCTGGAACCAGGAGAAGTCCAACCAACACACGGAGTTCCATCACCAGAACCTCATGATCTCCGTGCTGTCTCTCTTCTTTGCTGGCACCGAGACAGCAGCACCACGCTCCGCTATGGCTTCCTGCTCATGCTCAAATACCCCATGTTGCAGGTGTGCCACAGGCTGCCCGTTGAGGGAGCTTCTAGCTCCTTTTGGATGTGGAGGCTTGTGTGGATGAGTGAGACAAGGGCCTCTTACATCTGAAGTTCTGAAGGCTTTGGTCTACCTCTAAACTAGTGCAGTGCTTTGGGTAGTGTGTAAATGAACACTGCGCTGGCCCATTTTCTGTTATCACTTAAAGGTTGATTTATCAATCTGTCCATTCATCCATCCACCCTTCCATCCTTCCTCCCTTCTTTCCTTATGACTTTACACCCATCCATTCACTCATCTTACTGTCCATTCACCTCTGCACACATTTACCCATTCTATTTATTTACCCATTCATCTATTATCCACCATCCATTTATCTATTTTTCTGTCCATCCAGATACATACTTATTCACATACTCATGTAGTCATCTGCCAATCTTTTCTATATCCATAGATTATTAATCCTAGATTCTGCTTCACCCAATGACAAATATTTCATTCATTTATTTTTATTATTAACTCATGAATTTTATGAGTGAGCTGTCTGTCATTGATTCATTGGTCCATTCATATACAAATCTTTTCATTCCTTAATCATTCCAACTGGCTTTTGAATTCACCATACATATGTCCATCCATTCCTTCATGTATTTGTTTAATAATTCACTCATTTGTCTATGAATTTTTATTTTTCAACACACCTTCCTGTTTATTCTTATATTTACCCATTCACTCATTCATTCATTCATTCACATGTTCCTTTGTTAAATCTAACATTTGCTTGATTATTGGGTAGTTGTGTTTGTTGATTTATTTATATAGGAATCATTTATTGATTCATTAATTGTTTAATATTATGAGTGAAAAGTAGTACTTATACATTCACTTGATTATTGGCTACTTATGTTCATTGATTTGTGTATGATCACTTATTGAATCACTAATATATTAATACAAAGAGTCAAAAGTGTAATACATATATCCAGTGTTTAGCATGCTCATTTAATTCACTCAGCAATCTTTCATTTCTATAACTGACTCATCCATTGCTTGGTTGATTTACACACTCACATGCTAAAAATTGACAAATGATTTGCTGTTTCTGTGAGTGTGCCTGCCACAGCTCATGTGTGGAAGTGGAAGGACAATTCTGTGTAGCTGGGCCTCTCCTCCACCTTCACATGGTCTCTGCGAGTCAAAATCAGGCTGTCAGGATGCAAGTCAAGGACATTTACTGGTTGAGCCATTTTATCGGCCAACGTGTTCACTCATGTATTCATATTTTCTATTGAGTTATACACAGATTAACTTTCTTCCTTCTATTTCTAAAGATATAGCCTTGGATTCTTAGCCTGAATTTTAAAATTTATTTTACTAATGGAAATTGTTGTTTTGTATATATGTGTGTGTGTGTGTGTGTGTGTGTGTGTGTGTGTGTGTGTGTGAGAAGGTGTTGGATATTTTGAACCTGGAGTCTTAGACAGTGTGAGTCACCATGTGGGTGCTGGAAATTGAACCTGGGTCCTCAGATATAGTGACCAGTGCTCTTAAACAATGAGCCCCCTGGATTTTTAAACATAAATTCTATGCTAGGATGTCTGTCTGTCTCTTCTTGTGTGTATGTGTGTGTGTGTGTGTGTGTGTGTGTGTGTGTGTGTGTGTTATGCAGGAACACAATTTATAACATTATATATATTTCAAAAGGAGGGAATTCTTACCATCTCCCCATCCAGCCCTCATTCCACATTGATAGATGAAACAGTCCTTTGCTGTAGGTTTTCCCATTTTCTATTTACAAGCAAGGTTGGAGCTTTTGAGAGAGACTCTAATACAGCTCTAAGTGTGGCTGGAGAGGGGTGCCTGAGAGAAGCGCAGGTGTGCATGTCCAAGAGTGCACTGTGTCTTTCTCATAGAGACTCTTGGCTCTGCACTGTTCCTAGGCTATTAGCTAGCAGAAAACAGGGTCACTGTGCATTGCCTGTGTTATAGGGAGGTGGGCATCATCTGTTGTCTCCCTCCTCTGTGCAGAGAAAGTCCAAAAGGAGATCGATCAGGTGATTGGATCACATCGACTCCCAACCCTGGAGGACCGCATGAAAATGCCTTACACTGAGGCTGTCATACATGAGATTCAGAGATTTTCAGATCTAATCCCGATCGGTGTGCCACACAGGGTCACCAAAGACACTTTGTTTCGAGGGTACTTGCTCCCAAGGTGAGACCAGCTGCCATTCCACATCTCTACTCCATGATCATCCTCCACACTCCTCCTCACCAACCTCAGCCTGTTTGTGGTTTCCTACATTCTGTTTCTCAGTGACAGACAGTCTGCAAATGGGAGTCAGGGTATGCTAATATCTTTGTGTCTCATAATGTCTCCTAGAACACTGAAGTGTACCCCATCCTGAGTTCAGCTCTCCATGACCCACAGTACTTTGAACAACCAGACACCTTCAATCCTGACCACTTCTTGGATGCCAATGGGGCACTGAAGAAAAATGAAGCTTTTATGCCCTTCTCTATAGGTGAGACCCACTTGTACTTCCTTTCCCAGACACATCAAAGATTGTATAGTGCAAACCCACAGAAGGAAAAAACCCCAAGAATAGGTACTAGAATCAGAGACCCACTCATTCACACAACCAGGAATTCCATGCAACACTAAACTGAAAGCTATAATACATGCACAGAGGACCTGGTGCAGAAACTGTGCAGGCTCTGTGCATGCTGGCTCAGTCTGTGAATTCATATGAGTTTTGCCCAGTTGATTCAGTGGGCCTTGTTCTTCTGGTGTCCTCCATCCCCTCTGAGGATGAGACTGGGATGTGGGTGGAGCTGGAGGAGCAGAAGGAGAGGTAGGGATCCTTTGTTAGTCTACCTGCTTCCTTGGCAGGAATGGTCTTTGGGTTAGTAAGGAGTGTCTTCTGGGGAAGATCTGGGGGATCCACAGGAATTGGAAGAAGGAGGACCGGGAAGGATGCAAAGTTGGGATGAAGGCTGGGCATTGGGTTTTGGGGAACTGAAGAAGAGGTGAAGATCTGCAGTCAGCCTACCTCCTACCTGGCAGGAGTTGCCTGTGGGTTAGCAGAGAGTGCAAATTCATTTTCTTAAGAAAGAACAGCAAGAACAAATGACATCATCTATGAATGCCATGAGCTTGGTAGGGTCTTGGGGCTAGGGTGACATTTATCTGTGAGCACTGGGGAGATGGGGCATGTGCTGGCACAGTTGTCTGTTTGCATTAAATACTCTTTGTCTTGTTAAATTGTAAGAGAAATGAAAATTACTAGCATGTATTTGAGCAAAGAAACCATTCATGATGGACAATATCCTGAACCAGAGAAAGCTGAGTTACAGCACCCATCAGAGTCAGCCCACGGTGTCTACAGACAATGGGGAGCTGGGCATGGACACACAGCTTGATTGGTGCCAGCTCTGCTTTTGCCTTACTTGGCCATGCTGGAGTAGTTGGCAGCCTGGGGTGGGTGACCAGGGTGAGATTGAGACTTGTTCTTCATTGGAAGATATAATCTCAACTTGTTATTAGTTCAGTTGTCTCTTGTGTTTGGTTAGTTTGTTACATATAGAAGCTGCCTCCAGCCAAATTTAATTCAGTTTAATGGACACCATGAGATATAAACATGGAAACTTTGTGTTTGGGTTTTTTCTAGTTTGGAGAAAGGGGAGTTCTAGAAACAATTCCTTAGCCTTTTGTTGTACCCCCCTCCACGTCATGCTAGAGATAGGACCTAGTGCTGAGTGTGTGGTAAGCAAGTTCTCTATGAAATAGCCCATACCTCCAACCTCTCCTTGGTGCATTCTAGAAGATGCTTTCCCATGGAGCCTCTCTGTTCTCATCCCCTCACTGAAAAATTTTAGGCAAGTGCTCTCCTGCTGAGCCATTTGTCAACTAAGAAGTGTCAAGTCTTGAGTGTTCAAGTGACTTCAGTGACCCTGGTCTCAGCCCAGCTCCCAAATTGTCCATATAACATTCCAAGTCTAGAAAGGTAGGGATGTGGAGAAAAGGGACAGAGACAAATAAACAATACAGTGGTAAGGATGTTGTAACAGATCCCAATAAATAAAGGCACACAGACGACACAAGGAAGCTGCAATAGGAGGAGATATGTGGAAGGATTCAGAGTGTGGACATGAGACAGTGAAGAAGCGTGAGGA
The DNA here is from genome assembly GCF_004664715.2 of Peromyscus leucopus. Taxonomy (NCBI): domain Eukaryota; kingdom Metazoa; phylum Chordata; class Mammalia; order Rodentia; family Cricetidae; genus Peromyscus; species Peromyscus leucopus. Next base: position 169,028,767 of record NC_051063.1, on the reverse strand, counting down.
ACCAGAGGTGAAGGGGTAAGACCCGAAGAGAGGAAGAGGAGAGAGAAGGAAAGGTGAGGAATCAGAGGTGAAGGAGTAAGACAGGAAGAGAGGAGGGGGAGAGAGAAGGAAGGGCAGGAGACACAACTTAATAGGCAAAGGAACATGAGGGAAGACACAGAGGAACACATGACAAGGTGTCCTTAGACAAAAAGCGGAGGGACTAAGGTGGTATCTAGGGAATTTAGAAAGACACAAGTAGGTGGAATAGATAAAAGACAAATAGAGGTGATAGGAACAGGTTCAGGTAGTTCACAAATGGAAGAAAGGAGAGAGAGAGACAGAGAGACAGAGACAGACAGAGACAGAGACAGAGAAAGCCAAAAAGTGTTAGAGCCAAAGAGACATGAACAGTGTCCAAATGTCCAGCTCCAGGCATGGGGACATTGTGTTGAGAGTGAGATCAGCTGTCAAAAGCTGTTCTGAAAAAAATCTGGATCATAAAATGAGTTCTAGGAGAATCATCTCAGAGAGATACTCCATGAATTTCTAAGCTCATGTCTCCTAAATTCTGGAAAGGCGGTGCCCAATGGGATACTGTGCTTTCCTTAAATACTCCCACACAGGCACAACTTCCCAACAACTGGGGGGCACACAGATTGCTAGGAAATCCCTCCTCCACCTTGAAGCCTGAGGTGGTCAGTTGCAGATTAAGAATCTCTGAGGTACAGGGCAGGTGGTGGAGCCTCTGCCTGGTCTTTCAGGCTCCCATTGTTCTGTGGTACTCCATGCCTGAGGTGACAAACCTTATGTCTCTGAGAATCCAGTGGGTGCCATAGAATCCTTATCATGTGCCCCGGCCCATTCTCAATTGTATGAACACTTGTGTTTTTTTTTAACTTGTTGAATTTCTTTGATCTCAAGCTGAAGAAGCAAAGTGAAGAGATGGAAAGAGAAAAGGAGGGGTGGGGATGAGAGACAGAGAGGACAGAGAAAGAGGAGAGACAGAGGTTTTGCTCTGTAGCCCATCATCTTCCTGCCTCAGTTTCCCAAATGTTGCACTTGTACACATGTGCCTCCATGTCTGGATCATACAGGACCCTTAACACCATCCAGTTGTTAACCCAAGATTCTTTGTAAACAGTACCTTCACCCTCAGGGAAGTCCTATGACATGGGTACCAATCCCTCACATGAGAAAGAAGGGAACACTAAAGATGTTGCATTATACATGTGTACACATACTACTATCCTAAGTGGTTCTTATAGTTCTGGAAAAAAGGACTCTGATAATCTAACAAAAAGCTAGAAATCTGTCAGAAGTGACCACAAGACATCAAACAACATTTTTTCCTGCATTATGATGGATTTATGTATAAATGTTTCCATGCATATACATGTGTGTTATGGTGGGTGTGTATGTATTTATGTCAAAGGATAGACTTTGGGGGTTGGTTCTCTCCTTCCATCATGTGGGTCCAGGGGTTTGAACTCAAGCCCTTAGGATTAATGGCAGGCTACTTTCCATGCTAAGAAGTCTCAAGGGCCTATGAACCCATTCTTTAAGGTTTGGGGAAGCTCTTAATGTTTTCTAATTGCAGGTTAAAGGTCAAACTCATTCTTACTCTTTGCAATGTGCAGGGTTGTCTGGGTTATGGGATGGAAGAGTCTGAAAGTTGTATACTGCCCTGGGGCTCACATGGCTCATTCTCTGCGCCCACAGGAAAGCGAATTTGTCTTGGCGAAGGCATTGCCCGCAATGAGTTGTTTCTATTCTTCACCACCATACTCCAGAACTTCTCCGTGTCCAGTCCCATGGCTCCTGAGGACATTGACCTCAGTCCCAAGGAGAGTGGCTTTGGCAAAGTGCCTCCAATATACCAGATCTGCTTCTTAGCCCGCCTGACTGGGCTGAGGGGGCCAGGTCTCTCCTCTCCTGTTGAGAATGGCCTCATCTTTTTGCCTCTGAGAGACCTGCCAGAATCCAGGCCCTCGGTCACTGCTCACTTCGTTCCTCCTTCCTGCAGCTTCTACAAAGCTGGAGGTGTGTTCTTCTGCCCTGTGAATGGCAATAGAGAAATCAATCAAGTGTCTTTCTTGATGTGTGAACAGAGAGACTTCAGGAGGCCACATTTCATACTGAATCAATCCCAACAGTCACAGTCCCCATGTATCAGCTCATGGTGATCCATGATCTACGGTGATGGACTCTGTATATGATCTGAATTCTGTGTCTATAGATTTGCCTAATATGCATGCTTCATGTCATCAGAATCACATGGTGTGTGATCTTTTGTGTCTGGTGTCTTTTACTTCACACAATATTTTCAAGGTCCCGGTGCTTTGCAGGCCACAGTCACAAACCTTCGTGAACTTCTCTCATGATCTTTCTCAGCCAAAGGCACAATTACCTTCTTTCAAGTGTTCTACCAGCAGAAGGTGTGGTCCTGATTTAGGGTGGGTCTTTTTGCTTCTAAGAATCTGATAAGAAATCCCTCACAGCATGCCCAGCAGCTTGGGGTCTAGTTGATGCCAGATGCAGTCAAGTCAACACTCAAGAGCAGTCATTAAAAAACCAAGTTCCCTGACCTCCTGGCTACTTTACATGTGACATCTTGATTGTCTGGTAACTAAAGTTCTTTTCAGAAGGGCTTCTGGCTGGAAATTTCATAACCTCCAGGCCAGGTTGGTGAAGGGACAACCTGTTGCCTGCTCTGGTGTGAGAACCTTGAATAACAGATGGCTAATTCCAGGCATTTAATATAATGGAAGTGTAACAAATAAGTAAATAAACAACTCAACAATGTCACAACATGATTCACTCCATAAACTTGCCCAATATGCAGCCAGACCTAGTCTCTCTAATCTCTGTCACTCCCTTCAGATGACCAGAGTAAATCCTCGTCCTCAAACTCTCCAGACTGACCCAGTTCTGTGAGTCATCTGCTCTTGCTGTTGGCACCTTCTGACAGAAATGTCTGGGAGCCACCCTTTGAGCAATGTCTTCTGAAACTCAGCCTCTGCACACCACACTCCTGGGACAATCAGGTGCTTGTGGGAAGTGTCATTTATTTAGCATCATCACCTAGGAAGGGGTCTCTGGGCAGCCATTGGCCAATCAGCAGGCAGCTCTCAACACACTCCTGAGATACTAAATTTCCACCTTAGTTACCAAGCTCCCTGTAGCCTATGGAGAGTTACCAGGAGCTATGCCAAGGTAGATTCCTGGAATACTCTCTTCTACCAACCACAGAAACAGGACAACAAACAGATCAGTCTGTCGTCAAGAAAAATGGGACTGTGCTACATGCCAAGGTAGGACCATGGCACTCTGGCTTCTCCTGAATCTTATAGTCTGGATCTGGGGTGGCTCCAGCTCAAGGACTGTCTCTCTCCTGGACAATAGCTTCTGCCTTTGCTGGAGAACATTTTGCAAACAGACCCATGAGCTACTCAAATCCTTCCAAGGGGTGAGATGGGGAAGAGGTCAGGATGAGGAGGCAGGAGGTGGGAAGAAGGAAGTGATGCTCACAGGCAGCAAAGAGTTGCAAGTCCATGGTTCAACAGGCATCTCCAGATCAGGTTGGTAATTCTCTTCCAGTTGTGCTGTGGCACTAGAGAAGCTTCTAGGATTGTGATGAGGAGGAAGAGTGGGAAGGTAGCTAATGACTTAGGTTCTGGTAGACATAGTGTGGTCTCCATCCTGCAGAGCAACATCTTCATGTGTGGAACCTGTTAGTCTCATAAAGTCCAAGCTGAGAAGGTTCTCAGAAAAGCTGGGACCATGACCTTAAAGAAAGAGACATGAGAGAAGGTTACGTGAAACCACAGAGCTCAAATTTGGGTTCTTCCCTGATGAGACCCAGACAACACTGGGGAGTGTGATTCAGAGAGGAAGGGCCCATCACCAGGGTCAGCTTGTGAGGTCTGGGCTCTGCCTTGTAGCCAGGAGGGGAATATGGAGATACCGTCACAGCATACATGGGTCTCAGCCTGTTCTAGTCCTGTGTGGATATGAAGCAATATGGGAGGCCCTAGTGGATCAGGCTGAGGCTTTCCCTGGCCAAGGGCTCATGGCCATTACTGATCCATCTTCCAGGATGTGGTGAATGGGAAATGGTCCTAAGGATACTGAGAGGGAAGATCCCACCCAAAACCATTCTAAGGTATGATTTTAATTGTTATCATTTTATTTTGTTGTCAAAAGACTTGGAGTTTCCTCAAGGGGTTCTGTCTGAACACCACAAAGAACTTTGTACCAGAAAATGGAGCATGGAGGCCAAAATCAAGGTGGAGGATAAGGATCTGTTGGTGGAGCTTTGGAAAATCTGAGCTGAGTCCCAGGTGTGTGTGCAAGAGGTCAACATGATGAAGACACAGAGATGGACAGTGTGGTTTCTAAAGATCCAGAAGAACAATGTAGAGACTCATTCAGGGGTGGGGGTGGGTTTGACAAGTAAAACATCCAAGGATACATTTCAAAGTAGACATTTCATAGAAAAAAATAGAACTAAAATATGTGATACTAGAAATAGTTATCAGAGACAAAGTATCTGGGTGAGAAGGACAGATTGATGTGAGCCTAACAGGTGTGTGGTAGTTTGAATGAGAATAACCCCCATTGGCTCATATATTTGAATACTTGGTCCCCAGTTGGTAGAAATGTTTGGAAAGTATTAGAAGGTGTGGCCTTGTTGGAGGAGGTGTGTCACTGGGGATGGGCTTTGAGGTTTCCAAAGCTCATGCCTTTCCCAGTTAGCTCTCTGTCTGCCTCTTGACATGGATTAGATGTAAGCTCTTGGGTACTGCTTCAGCACCATGACTGTCCACCTGCTTGCATGTTCTCGGCATGATGGTTATGGGTTCACCTCTGATACTATAAGCTGCCAGGGACAGCATATAAGATGGCTGACGTGCTGCCAGTAGAAACTGGAGAAAAGGGGACCCAAGATTGTGGACCATCAACCCTCCGTGTTTTCCCTTCTGGATCTTCTGCTTAGCATGCCTCCAGAGAGCCAAGGCAAAAATGCCTACGTGTCCCAAGTTCATGCTTTATGGTGTACACATGTCATGTCCTCCGCCATATAAATACTTTTTGTAATACTAGTCTTCTTCTTCTATCTGATCTTCATGTTCTGTGTTCCTAGATCAATGGTGATTTCTGTGATGCAGGAAAGGAGTGAAGTAAATTTAACAGGAAATTATACAGAGATGATCATCCACTCTGGGGTTAAGGCAGTTATGTAGTTCATGGAAAAAACCCTGCAGTCTGGGGAAGCTTTTTAGGCTTGGATAAACTGTACTGAATGTGTGGTCAACTATAGCACATGGTATGATGTGTATCAACACACTGGACTTAAATTGGCCATGATGAATAATTCAGTTTCTGAAGATATTCCAAGGATATTGTGTAAAACTTGAGACTTAAGGGGTATTGACTGAAGACTGTAGATGGAGTAACATATAGATGGGATGACAAACTAAAAGTGTGGGAACCTAGAATAGGAGGAAAATAGTGGCCTCCACCAAAAAAGGGAGATGTCAACTTTAATTCAGATATTTTTTATTCCTCCTGAAGGAGTGTGTAGATAATGTGACAATTGATGGAGTGATAAGTTTTATTGGATTCCTAGATTGAAAAGAGCTGCCAGGAAAGGTGAGCTTCCTTTTATGGAAACTCTATAAATTAGATTAGGTCTTCCTTAGAATATGTTGGATATAGAAGGACAGAACTTGCTGACTTGCAGGGACAGATTTCTTGTCTGAGGTCATTGTGGCCCACCAGTCATGGGGCTTGGTGTTTGCAGAGTGCTGAGGAGGAACTTAGGCGGCTGCAGGGGTCTTGAGGTCGGAGCAGGCTGTGTGAGAAGGAAATGACTGTCTGGTACATTGACCACTGTTCTTGTTTTTACCTTTTTTGTGAAATTGCATGTTGCTAGCCTTTGGGTTAAGTGCTCAAAAGATTGTATAATCATTAATAATAAAAATAGATTATGCTTGCTTTGGTGTTAAGTCTGGGATAGTTCCTGAGTTTAGTAAAAGATGATGAAGAATATATTGGTGATTTTCTAAAAATAATCTTTGGAATCATGAGAACATTTTGTATTGGGTAATTTCCCCTTTTCTTTCTGTTCCCCCTTTACTTATGATAATAAAAAAACTGAGGTTACCAGGGCAAAAGCAGAAGATAAAGAAAGAGAAGCTAAGAGAAGTTAGAGAAGTAAGAGAAGTTAGAGAAGCTAAGAGAAGCTAGGGAAGCAAAAGAAACTTAGCAACTGCAGAAGCCTGAAGTGACCTGTCAGCTTGCATGAACATCATCTCTGAGTTGTTATTGTGCCTTCCAGGTATCCCACCCTCAGACCCCCGAAACTGCTGAGGCTGGTCCCCGGCAGTAAGCCCCAGTAAATTCTGATTTTCCTCTCTAAGCTGAGCTGATCATGGTGTCTTAGCAGAACAATAGAAGAGTAATCAAGACAAAGGGCATGAAAGGAGGCCAGACTCTCAGAGAGACAGAGATGAGACCAGAGAGACACAGGTACACAAGGAGTCACACCATGACTAGAGAATAAAAGACACAGCAACGTTTCAGAAGTACAGGCAAACCTGGAGATGGCACCAGCCATGTGAGAGTCAGCCAGAGGGACAGGGAGGGAATGAGACCAAGACAGAGGGTACAGTACACAAGGGTGGATATGATTGACCAGATTGGAATAGACACACACACATGAAAGAGAGAGATACAGAGTGATAGAAATAGATGAGAGAGATACACACAGTGAGATTAATACTGCTTGTATTGATGAGTATAATAGGAAAAGAAAAGTACCATGTGAATTTATGCATATTGCATGCAGATACTGTTGTAGTTTAGTTAAAAAATGCTGGAAGGGAACTTTGATGGGTTGGAACAAAGTGCACAACAAAGTTACACCATTCAACAGAACTCACCTGGGAGGTTTATTGGAGAGGAGGAAGGGAGAGGAGTGGAGGAAGAGAAGGATGTGCAGAGGCAGCCTCCAGAGACAGGAAGAGGAGGGAAAGAGGGGGAGATGCACAGAGTTTGTGTCTTATAAGGGGATTTAGTGTATGAGCCTTGGGAGAGCGCTACATAGTGGTATAGCGGATGACATATTCCAGCAGGACCCTGAGCAGGCCAGTGTAGATCCCCGAGTACTAATGTTCCTCCCTTTTGTTTAGTTTAAGAAGATGAGGAGGTAGGAAGGGGCAGATGAGTCAGGACTGAGGGCACCGTATTCTCGAGACTGCTTCCTGCTGACCTGGGTGCATTGGCATCTTTGGGGTCCCTGAGGAAGGTGGGATGCTCGTCATGTCCTGGGGTAGTTGGATGTTCCATTTCACTGTCCAGGCTCTGTGGAACTTTCCAGTGATGCTTGGACCTGGCAAGATGCTTAAGCAGAAGATAAAGTTAAGTTTAGGGAAAAATTTTTTTCTTAGGCTCTGGTAGTTGAGGGAGAGGAGTCCCAAGGCCAGGAAAAGGTAGGGACAGTACTTATCTGGAGTGCATCTGACCTGTTTGAGGTGGATCCAAGTCTTAAATCCACACTGTAGAAAAGGTAGTATAAGAAAAGTGATAAGTTTTAGACACATTAATGTAGAGGGGATCTTAACAGGTCTTATTAATAAAATCAAACCTGAGGCCAGTTATTGGAGTGAACACTGGAAGATCAGAGAGGCAGAACAAGCCACAGCTGACCTCACCTGGCCAACTTCTCAGCTGATCTTGTTTCCTCAGACTGGAAGTTTCTGTGTTCTCATCCCAGTGGCTCTCAGCTGAACTGCTGCTCGAAAGCCTGAACCTAAACCAGCCAAAACGCTTCTAGTTTCTGGTCCTCACACCTTATATACCTTTCTGCTTTCTACCACCACTCCCTGGGATTAAAGGCTGGCTTTCTGGGAATAAAGGTGTGTGTCACCATGCCTGGCCATTTCCAATGTGGCCTTGAACTCACAGAGATCCAGAGGGATTTCTACATCTGGAGTGCTAGGATTAAAGGTATGAGTGCCACCATTTTCTAGCCTTTGTATCTAGTGGCTGTTCTGTCTCTGAACCCAGATAAGTTTATTAGGGTGTACAATATTTTGGGGAACACAATACCACCACACATTAACATTCCCACTCTTCATAATCTGTACTGAAATCCACACTTTGGAAAGCCAGTATACACATGCCTTTGAGTCATTAGAAAGCAACCAAAGGGAATTTAGTCATAGAATTGTAGAGTAGTAGTATAGTAGTTGGTACTCCGCCACAGCTAGATTAATAGCTTATCAGAATCCCATTGATTAATGTTAAGGCCATGAATTATTGGAATCTTCATGTAACAATAGCACAGCAAGTGAGAGAAGTCTGGAACCTGTTTCATTCTTTTATACATTTCAAATCACTTTCTCCTTATCATCACTCAAGCTTTCGTATCTTCACATAAACAAACCTTAAAGCACCTTCTTAGACACTAAAACATTTTTCTTAGATCCTCAACTTAAGCTTCCATGGCTTCACATAAACTCTACACCTTAAAACACCTTCTTTCTATCTAATTCACTAGGAGATACAGATGGCTGAGATCAGTCACTGTAAAGCAAGCTCCTTTAAATAAAGGAATGGTAAAAAGTTACATTGAAACCTATGAGTTTATCTCACTTTTGAGTCTAGTAATGAGGCCAGTTGTGTCTAGACTTAATATTAGCTCTAGGAGAGTGAGGCCTGTGCCTTGGATTTTATACGGAGAACTGGGAAGATGGCTGGAGCCTTGGTTGCTGCTGTTAAACTGACAAAGTAGTCACTAGCCAAGTCATCAAACAGCATCAGAGTCTGAGGAGAAAATTTTACCCGAGTAAGCTGCAGACCAAGCAGCTTCTGATTGTATTAAAAATGACAGACTCTTACTTGCTGGCTACCTAGGCAGCTACCTCAGGGTCCTCCAGGGTCCTTGGTGGCAGAGATCCTAGGGCAGCATCAGTCTGGTCCGCAGTTCCCAGGACCAGAAGCTCTGACAGACTTTCCTGTGGAGTAGAAGCTTGTGGGAGGACCAGCCTACCTTGTCCAGGCAACTCAGGGCAGTTGATTCCCCAGTGTCCTGTTGTCCACAGTCTGGACAGGGTCTTGGCAGCAGTTGAGGTGAAAGGTAGTTTTTTGTTCCATGGCTGGTGTTGTCACATTTACAACAAGCTCTGGTGGAGGTTCTTCTGTGCTCCTGTATCTTCTTTGGTGGAAACAGAGGTGCTGCCAAGAGATGGCAGGTCTCTCTGTCATGTGAAGCTCTTTAATTAAACATTTAAATGCCATATTCTGCAGATCTCTGAAGCATTTGAAGACTATCTATTAGGTATATCTGAATAAACATACTTGGTTTCTTTCTAGTTACTTGGTTTAAGCTTAACTACATCATGAAGAGGTCACCAGCCAAGATGGAGAAAAGCCACATGATTGCTGTTTAAAACATGTTTTTCTAAACAATAGTAACATGCAAATATGCATAGAGTTTACTTACATACTTACAGAGTTAGGTCCAGCTTACATTCACACATGTAGAATTAAATCCAAGTCACATTCATGTGCACACACACACACACACACACACAATCACACACACACACACACACACACACAAGCTGGCTTCTCCATCTTTGACTGTCATGTTGCAGCAAACACAAATAGGACATTTAGAGCAGAAAAGCAGATGGACACAAGCGGGTCTTGGAGCAAAGAAAAAGAAAGAAAGTAGAGAATTTTTCTCGATTCCCTGACTGCCTCATCCAAGGAATACTGAGGCAAGTCTCACGTCAGGGGAATGGTCAGAGGCAGGTAGCACCATTAGAGACCCAATTGCTGCTATTGAATGGAAGGCAAAGCCATCAGTGATCAAGAAAGTAGATTTGTTGAAGGTGGAAGAGAGTGAGTCTATTGTGAGTAGAGAAGGTGGGTAGGGTTCCAGCATGAAGTGGGTACCTTTGGCAGGCCCTGCCACGGTATGCCACCAAAATGCCACACACGACAGAGTCAGTGCGAGAGGTTTATTGGGGGAGGGGGAGAGTGGAAGAGTGAAAGGCTGCATCAGAGTGGGGACTTGAGAGAGGCAGGCAGACAAGAGGAAGAGAAGCAAGAGAGAAAAGAAGAGGCAAGACAGGAAATAAGAAACAAAGAGAGGAGTAAGGTAGGAGAAGAGGCAAAGAGCGAGCTCTGCCTGGTGGCTCACGTAGCATAACGGATGGTGGAAAGGACCTGGTGACAGGTGATGACATAACTGCTTTAATGATAGAGGCAGGCTGCTGCTGCAGTTGCCAAAACCAACATTGGAATTCTTTAATGAAAGAAGCAGATAGACATACAACACCCCAGTTTTTCTCTATTTGAGAGAGTTCAGCTAATGAAAGGGGAAAATGCAGTTTAATAGGCTTCATGTCTAGCAGGAGCTGAGTAGAGGAACAGGAAGAACAGAGTGAAAATAAGAGAAAGCTTGGACATAGGGTACCCTCTTCCATCTATCTGATCACTGACAGAAGTTGCAAAGGTCCCACAAAATATTGGGATATAGGGTGCCGGTAACTGGCCATTTGGATTCATATCTAAGTGGCATTGGGACCAGATCTGACTGCAAATGTGGCTAAGTTAAACCCTTAGGTTGGGTGCTCGGTGTAAATGTCTGAGGTTTTCCAAAAGACATCCCAGAGGGGAGCATGGACATATGGTGATAGGTGCATTTCCCATGAGTGAGGTAGAAAAAAACAAGATCAAGGGCCTGGAATTCCTAGCCTCCCAGGAATTCAGGGAGGATTGGATTGAGGAGGTACAAGCTGTCCAGTGGGTCATCACACAAAGAACAAGGGCGGGAGCTCTGAGCCTGAGAGACACATGGTCGATTGTACCAGGGCTTGTGGGTGGGGCTGAAAGGTGAGAAACCAAACTGGAGAGATTAATCCTCACTCCTGGGAAATGGCCAGAGGCAGAGGAGGGGACTAGTGTTGGATGCTAGTGTTGGATGGGGAGCCCAGGAATTGGCTAGTTGGAAAAGTGAGGCTGTTGTAGGCAGAACAGAGTCCAGGGTCCCAGCATGCCTCAGACTGCCTGTGGGTGGGAGGATCTGCCAGGATATCCTGGCAAGTCTCATGGCACCAATATTGTAGTTTAGTTAAAAATGACAGAAGGCGACCTTGACAGGTTGGAGCCAAGGGCACCACAAAGTCACGAAATACAACAGAACTCATGTGGGGGTTTATGAGAGGGGAGGAAGGCAGAGGATGGGGGGAGAGAAGGGAAACAGAGGCAGCCTCTGGAGATAAGAAGCAGTGGACGAGACTGGGGAAAATGGGCAGAGCTTACTTTTTTATAAAGGAATTTAGCACATGCACCTAGGAGAGCTTTACATAGTGGCTTAACTGAAGACATGTTCTGTCAGGACCCTGAGCAGGCCAGCATAGATGTCTGAGTACTAACACATACACTGTTGGGTACCTGGGTACTCCACAAGTAGTCCTCAAATATCATGTTCTTTCCCACCTCCTAGAACAAAATACGGGTTTGTACAAAAGGCTGACCCGATGTGAGCCCTTCTTCTTGACCACCACACTGCAGAACTTGTCCTTGGCCTGCACTGAGTCACAGGAGACCTGGACCCCACAAAAGGGGAATGTTCTTAGAAGTTGTCCTGTGTTTACCAGCTCTGCCCCTTGCATGTGGGACACAGGAAGAAGGGATGTGATCACCTCGGGATCCTCAGTTCAGCTCCTAGTCCTTTAAAGGATGGCTCTGTGGGTTTCCTAATCTCTTTAATGTTTGCTCTTGACTGCAGACAATTTCATTTCATTTCCACATAGCCCACAGTAGTTCCCATATCCCTCTATATTAGTGGTTCTCAACCTTCCTAATGCTGTGACCCTTTAATACAGTTCCTCATGGTGTGGTGATGCCCATGTTATTTTTCTTGCTACTTCATAATTGCCATCTTGCTGCTGTTGGAAATCATAATGTAAATATCTGTGTTTTCTGATGGTCTTAGGTGACCACTGTGGAAGAGGTTGTGACCTATAGGTTGAGAACCACTGACCTTGATGGTCTTCACAGTTGACAAGGAGAAACCCTTATGGTTTCAGGGTTGAGAAAATACCATTAGAAATTAATGTGAATTTTAACCCTAGCAATTAGAGACCTGAGGCCAACATGAGAGAAATATGTACAACAGGGATGTGATGGCAAAGCCAGGCATGCTAGCTCCCTCCTTGTCATTCACACCCCAGAACCTCTCCTTCCTTTTTTGAGTGAGAGGGCTTGTTCATTTATCAGCCTCTGTATCATGTACCTCAAAGTATCTTCATTAAGTATCTGATCCCAATTCTTCGAAAAGTCTTAATTTACAATAAAGTTTGGCCACTTCTCAACCAAACTGCTATGTATTCCTTTCTGCTCTATTCTTGTTGGAGAAAAGACACACACACACACACACACACACACACACACACACACACAAATCAATCATTGATTTTTTTCTTCTGAGAGAGTCTCACTGTGTAGCTCTGAGTAGTCTAGAACTTGCTATATACATCATTCTGGCTTCTTGATCACAAGAGATGTCCCTGTCTATGTCTCTAGGAGGCTATGATTACAAAAACACTGTTGTAATCTCACAAAGAAACTCTGTCCCTCCAAAGAGTCAGTCTGAATTCTCCACTTCCTCAGAAACCCAGCACCACTAGTACATCATTTCTATTTTCATGAATTGACCCATTTTGAAAGTTTAGAATAAATGCAATCATGTGACCCTTATGCTTGTTATTTTCACTTAATATAATAGTCTCAAAGTCATCTACAATGCAGCAGGTGTAACCAATGTAATCCTTTTTAATAGCTGAATAATAACCCATAGTGCCCCACATTTTGTTAACACATTTGCCATTGGAGACACACACACACACACACACACACACACACACACACACACACACACACACACTGGGTCTCAGTATGCAGCCCAGGCTATTCTTGAATTCCTAATATACCTGCCTCATTCCCCCAGGTAGTTCAGATAAGATATCACTATGTATCACTATGTCTGGTGAAGTAGGTCCATTTTTTATTCTGCTGGGTATTCTTCTTACTGTGTCCTGTGCTGGCTAGTTTTATGTGAACTTGATACAAGCTAGACTCATTTGGGTAGAGGGAAGCTCAACTGAGAACATGCCTCCATATTCACAGGGGAAACCTGCTGTGGGATGTTCTGTATGACAAATGTGTTGCTCTGATTGGTCAATAAATAAAACACTGATCGGCCCGTGGCTAGGCAGGAAGTATAGTGGGACTAACAGAGAGGAGAAAAGAAAGAACAGGAAGGCAGAAGGAGTCACTGACAGCCACCGCCAGGACAAGCAGCATTGTAAAGATGCAGGTAAGCCACCAGCCACGTGCAAGGTATAGATTTGTAGAAATGGATTAATTTAAGCTATAAGAACAGTTAGCAAGAAGCCTGCCACGGCCATACAGTTTGTAAGCAATATAAGTCTCTGTGTTTACTTGGTTGGGTCTGAGCGCTGTGGGCCTGGCGGGTGACAAAGATTTTCCTGACTGTGGGCAAGGCAGGAAAACTCTAGTTACAGAAACCCCCATATTCTGAAGCTCCATACTCAGCTCCTGGGAAGTGTGATGGAATCACTTGGGCTTCACTGGTCTGGAACAGCCTTGTCACTCCAACTCTGGCACCTCAGCAAAGTGACTTTCTCTTGTACTGACTTTTCTTGGTGCCTTCATTTTCCTTGGTGGACATTCCATGATTCAAACATCTCTAGCATTTTGGGGTCTCTATTCCAACTTAGGCTTCAAGTGCCCAGCTTCATGTAGCAGCTTATCAGGCAGGGACCAGTAAAGGGAATCCAACTATACCAGTTGATGCTGGACCTCAGCAGTTTTCTGGAAGTTTGATGTAAGCCTCTGAGATACCATCAGTCTTGCATCTTTCATGTCTGCTAAACCAGTACCACATGGATGCTGCTGCCAAGTTCTAATGCTATATCAACCATTACCTTGCTCCATGAATCACATTATTCTATAGCCTGAAGAACCATTGGCCACTTATTTCTGACCCTGGGGTAACTGAAAGGACCAAGCAGATGCCATAATAGGCTGCTCAGTCTTCTCTCAGAGATCAGACCTCAATTTCATTTTCCTGAGACTTACAGTTTCAGGAGGGCCGTGAACAAAGAATCAGGGAAGAATTACAGTAATGAAGAAAAATAAGAATGGACTAATTTATTTGGAGGAGGACATTTCATGACAAGAATGCAGTAGGACAGCAGCATGGTTACTGCTCACTGCTCTGATTCAAGTCCATGGTGATAAGGAGCCAAAGCAAGCAGTTTCAGGGAGGGCCATGAACAAAAGACATAGTCCTTGAAGTAGCTCCCTTTCTGCACATACACTGATTGCTTAAGGTTCAGGCAACTGTTTACCATCTGGGATCCCTCACCAACTTAGAGTTGTGTGCATGGGTCAATGTGAAAGCCTGGACCACTGATTCAGCCTCCACAGTCAGTATGTGTTAAGCCAGCCAGCCTCCATGGCAGCTCAAGTACAGGACCTGGGCCATTGTGTCAGCCCCCACTGTCAACAGGTGCTGGGCCAGCCAGCCTCCATGGCAGGTCAAAGACAAAGCCTGGACTTGTCCAATCCTGCCCAAATATGGATAACTATAACCCCCAACTGATCCTAGCCAATTAAAAGTTACTAACACGGTGGCCACTCACAAAAACTATTCCTGAGTCTTTTCCTATGTAGTCTGTAGACTCCAAGCCCCCCTTGCTTTAAAGGCCCTGCCCTATTGCTACTCAGGGTCTCTCTTGCTTTGCTGCTGCATGAGACAAATGGAGAGTCCCGAGTTAACTCATAACAATACAAAGACTCTTTGCTTTTGCACTGGATTCAGTCTCTTTGTGTGCTTGGGGGACTCTGGTACAACAGTAACACTTACTAGGTGACAGTTTTTTAGAAAGGAAACTTGCATTTCACAAACCCAAACCTACAGTGGGTGAAGAAAACTCCCCTGAGGGCAACTTTCCTATTGTTCCAGAACAGAGCACAGTTAGCACCAATGATGGGAGGGGAAAGACCACCGATCCATATCATCATGGCCAAATGAACTAAAGCAAGCTTTTTTATTCATGTACACAGGATGTCTCCCCAAAAGCAAGGTTCAAGATGCCAGCATTGGACCTGAGGAAGACAAGGCTTTTATAGAGCTCAGGGTTAGAGGGTTACCAAATAGGGGAAAATAGGCAGTGTCACAGGAGCAGAACATAATAGGTGGTCTTAATAAGGTAATCACGGGGGTCATATAGCCTTTTGATACAAAGGTAGGGTCACAAGATGGTTATAAAAAACCTTTGAAACAAAGAAATGATTGCCATTCCTGGAACAGGCAGTACAGAACTACTGGTAGTTAAATTACAGTTGGGGCATGGCCAAATCCTTGAGAAACAGAGGTTTAATCATAAACAGGAATGAACCTAGTCTGTCTTTACTATAAGTTGGCTTTTAAGCCTAAGATGGAGGCAGGCTGGTTCTTCACATACGTTTGTCCTCAATGCTGCTGCTGATTACCTTAACAATTCCAGCTGCTCTTCTGAACCCACACTGTCGGCAACTTTAAACTCTCTAATGTACCTTCTCCCTCTCTCTCTCCTTTCTTTCCTTCATTCATTCTTCTTTTTTCATTCTTTCCTCTTTTTCCACAAAATAACATAGTTCCTCTATCTTCCTCCTTCACTTTTGGCTCCTTATCACCATGGACTTGAATCAGAGCAGTGAGCAGTAACCATGCCGCTGTCCTACTGCATTCTTGTCATGAAATGTCCTCCTCCAAATAAATTAGTCCATTCTTATTTTCTTCATTACTGTAATTCTTTTTATTGATCTCTTGAGAATTTCACATCATGCACCCCATCCCACTCATTTCCCAGACAGTCCTCCCATGTCTGTTGTGAGAGTAGCTTTATGAGTTCAAGATGAGCCTGGGATACATAGGGAAAACTTGTCTAAGAAAAACAGATAAACAAACCCATTAAAAATGTGGTATGGATAATCAAATTCGAACTTGGAAGTTTTGTGATATGCTTGAAACAGCATATATGTGAATTATCTGCTGTATAAATCAAAGATATCTGAAGGAAAATTGTGATACAAATTAAGTTGTTTTCACTTTGAAAATATACACCAGATTTTATACACAGTATGAACACCATCACCACCATCACTCACAACAAAATCATAACCAGAGCTCATGCATAAGCCTATATTCTTTGTTACTGAAGAAAGATGATCACAAGTTCACAGTCAGTCTGGCTGGCCAGAGCAAAACCTACCTACAATCCGAATGCTGGGATGTGAAGGCAGGAGAATCGGTAGTTCAAGTACAGCCTGAAAAAAAAAGAAGACTATTGATGTTTTAGTTGCTTTTGACCTGTTTGTCTATCAGGATGACAATACACACTGTGTGATCCTTGGCCACTGGCCACAATGATACTGACCTATGTGAGGGGTAGATGATGTTGATGGTTTGGGTCTTTGATAATTGAAATGTCTTGTGTTGAAATACTTTGGAATCTCATCCTTATGTAGTCAAGAATGACATTCAGGGTCCTGAGATTGTATGTGCTCATTATCACATTCACTTGATGCAGTGATGAATATGAAATCCAAGTTGACATGAATGCATGGAATGTATCCTTTCAAGCAAGCCCATCTCAGCAGGTTTTGCCTTGAATGTGTATGCAGCTCTGTAGATGTCAGTGTTGTCAGAATGGCTGGCTCTATTTTCAGTTTCTCTCCTTCTTCCTCTTCCCTGAGGATGACTCAACACATCCTTCCAGGTTTTTCATCTGTCGTCACTTCTTTGTCAAAACGTCAAGATAAGACACAATCTATGCCATAGAGAATGAAGGTTCTCTTCCAAGACACAAACATAGATGCAGGTTGACCCCAGTGTGTATACGTTACCTCTCCAGATTTATGCTAGTTTATGGTTTATGATTGAATGATGACTAACAAAGTTGGTAATATAGTGTTGGACTATAGAAAATACTTTAATTTAATTTAAAGTTTGGGGCATTGGTATAGAATAAATGCCTTTTATTTGAGGAAGCAATATAGGTTATTTTAAGGGAGGGGAGTGGAATGTTAATTGTTTGAATATTTTTTTCTAAAATTGAAGTTGAAATTTAAATGCCATTATAATTGCATTAAGAAGTGAGATGTGAACTGGGGAGGTGGTTCAGCACTTAAGAGCACTTGCTGTTCTTGCAGAGGACCTGGTTCAGTTCCCAGCACCTGCATAGTGGCTCACAACCATCTATAACTCCAATTGAGAGCATACAGTGTCCTCTTCTAACCTCTTGGGCACCAAGACATGCATGCAGTAAACAGATGAAACACTTGTACACACAAAATGAAAATTAAAAAAGAATAAAATAACAGCATGAAACTCTGCAGCTTCTAATGCCTGTTATAAGTGAATAGATGTTCACTGAGATATATAAACTGTGGATCTTGTCGATTTCTGTATGTTATGTCTTATAATACAGTTAATTAAATAAAGCAACACAAAGAAGAAATGAGATGTTTAAAAGATGATTCAGGCTTTGCTTTATGTTATGTTGGTTGTGGAATGTTCCTTACCAGCTTACATTATTTGATCGGTTGGGCTTTAGTTGATAGTCATTTTTTTGGGAGTTGCAAAAATATTTAAAGGTAGGTGGTTGGTGGTAAAAAGTTTCTTAGATTGGGCTGACAGCTTCGGTCTCTCTCTCATACACACGTGAATTTCTTTTTGCTAGTAATATATGATCCTTCCCATGTCAAAGCTGGGGCCCAAATTACCAAAGAATCTCAAACTGGGAGTTAAATGGTGAGTTTTATCACATAAAAATCTCACCCTGGTCCTGATTTTCTGTATTAGCTGCTTTGTCATCTGGTTAAATATCTGCTCAGAAGCAAGTATGAAGAAGGATTTATTTGAGGTCAGTTTCAAGACAGGAAGGCAGGGCAATTGGGCCTCTAGGTTTGCTGTGGAAGCATGTGGCAGGTGGGAAAGAGAGAAGGAGGGTCCTCTCAGGAACCTACATCTTTCTGCCATGTCTGTGAATGCCCTAAAAATACTGTTAGTTAGAGATCAAGCATTCAAACACGTGGAGTCCTGGGAGAAATCTAACCATGGCACTCTGTGAATGGATTGTGTCACTATCATACAGTGTGTCCTCTGTGGGAGTGTTCAGTCTCCTTTTTAGCTCCGTCAGTCTTAGGCACGCTTGATTGCCCCATGTCATGTTATAATGCAGCAAATGCCTCACCAGACATTAGCATGGTGTTCTTGGAAATAACTGCTTCTAGAAGCACAAATTTAAAATGTCTACTAATTATAACTTCCCAGCATCTGGTATTCTGTCTCAGTAGAAAACAGAGTAAGAGAGTCTCAGCATCCTGTAGCTCAGAGTCTACAGGGGACAGAGAAACTGTCAGAGAGAGATGTGTCAGGGGAAAGACAGAGAGCTCCAGGTGCTAAGAGCCAGCCAGGATGAGGAGGCTCACACCTTTAATCTCAGTATTCAGGAGGCAAAAGGAGAAGTTTCTCTGAGTTGGAGGCTAGTACAGTCTACAGAATCAGTTCCAGAACAGTCAGAGCTACACAGCTATCCTGTCTTGAAAAACCAACAATACACACACACACACACACACACACACACACACACACACACACACACACACTCCTACAGGAACACACAAAAGCACACACATGCACATTCACATAAGAAATATCCTTCACATATGCAGTGCACACACAGGCCCATGCCTGAGTAAATAATCAGACAAAACTAAGCTGACAAGTGCACACTCACCCCCAGAAATCAAGATGCATTACTCCCAATGTTCTTTAGTCCTGTGTTCTGTTTCATTGTCTTTGGCAACATCTATGGACTAGAGAGTGAGAAGATCACCAATAGCCCAAGCAGGAAGTATGGCTGCTCACATTCCTAGACAATAATGAAATAGGAGGCGGGAACAGCTCAAGTTGCTCAACTGGTTGGAGAGGCAGGTTTGGCATAAAAGGCCCTGCTGGAGTGTGCATGGAATATACAGTCATCAGACTATGACCATGGAGCCACTGTCCTGCTCCTCCTACTCTTCTCCAGCTTTTGCTACTCCTGGTCAGGGGCCACACAAAAGCCATGGTTACCTCCTAGGACCACGTCCCCTGCCCCTCTTGGGGAACCTCCTACAGTGGACAGAGGCCTCCTCAACTCTTCATAAAGGTGAGACATGCACAGGGCCTGTGCTCTATGGGTTCCCCATATTTGTTCCTGATATCACTCAGAGGATGAGCAAGGGACTTCTTCAGGCATAAGTTCAGGTGGGAAGTGCGAATGAAAGCTGAGATGCTGATTGGTGATGAATGGTACCAGATCAATAGGATGTTCTTGTACGCTGGAATTATGTGGGCAGTGTTCTTGGAGTGTGAAAGGTGTCGGGTGTTGAGTGTGTGCCAAGGGTTTACAATTTTCCTCTTAATGCTTCTTTGTTCCCAAAGAGAAACAAAGATGTCAGAGGCATCAACAGATAAAGTTTGCTTCTGCCAGCACAAGGGATTAGCCTGCCTTGTTCAGAACAAAGGGGAGGAGAGGCAGGTCAGAGGTATAGGTAGGGAGTGCTTATCAGTTATAAACACCATGGATCATCCAAGCAGCTGAGCCGGCACCATCTTTACCAGTCTTCACAGGGGAGATTTCATGTTCAATTATCATTTGTTTATTAATAATCATTTATCATCCTTGGCCCCCTTCCCATTTAGAGAGCTGATTTAGTGGCAACAACCCCAACTTCTGCTCCCTTTGGTTTTTAACAGCTCACCCATCTGGATCATTGGTGTAGTCATTTACTTTATTTGCTTTTGAGCAAACTCATGATCCTCCTTCAAGTTTCATAAAATATCTTTGATCTTATCTGTGTGTTGATAGCTCATTGTTGCTTAAGATTCAATGTTGTGACCTGGCCTAAAAACATAAGTAGGTCAATATCAAACATGTGTAGAGCTTTTCCTTAGCATGATCCCCTAAATAACACCAGACACTGACCTTTTCATAGCCTTCATTTCTATTAGCTGCATTGTAAGTAGAGTGAATTAAAGGTTGTGAGAGATGAGGTGGGTTATGTGAAAACACTGCACCATTCTCTTCAAGGGCTTTCAGCACTTGAGGTTTATGACATTCCTGGGATCAATTCCCTGAAGATGCCCATATGGTTGCATTGTCAGGTATTTTCCAACTTGTGTGCTGTAGTCATGACTCACATTCAGGTCCACTGCCAGGTGACTATCACTTTCCCTTCCCATGTAACCCAGTGGGTGGGTCAGGCCATTCTCTGGATGTCAGAAGCATTGACAGGTTTATCTGGTCACAGAAGACATGTTTCAGCTGGCCAGACTGAAGGGTTTGGGCATGGCCACATGCATCCTGTAACCCTATCTCTATTTTTTTTTTGATAGAATTAAATGCAGTTGAGGCTGGCTTCTAATTGGATATGTATCCAAGGATGACTAGTCATTCTCTGGCCTTACCTCCACAGTGCCAGGATTATAAACATGAGTTCCCTTCCCTCCTACTCTACAGTACTGCTCTACTGATCAGGAAGACCAAGCAATCTATTAAAATCCTGTCTGCATGGTGAATTAACCTTTCAACTCTTAGGTCCCCAGAAGGAGAAGCGTGGCCAGAGGAGAGAATCTATTACCAATCTGTGTCTAAGTGTTTTCACAGGCAACAACAATGCCTGTGTAGACTAATCATAACCATTGTGCCCTTATTTTTGGCAACTTAAGAAAAATATGGAGATGTGTTCACAGTGCACCTGAGACTGAGGCCTGTGGTCATGCTATGTGGGACAGAGGCCATAAGGGAGGCTCTGGTGGACCAAGCTGAAGCTTTCTCTGGCAGGGGACACTTGCTGTGGTTGAGCCAGTTGTGCAGGGATATGGTGAGATGTGGGACAGGAGTGCAGGATGTTGTCCAGGAAGGTGGAGCCTGAACTATAGAGAAGGACTCAGGTTCTCTGAACTTCTAGTGTTACCTACCATGTTTCCCCTACTTTCTTAGGTATGATTTTGCCAATGGAGAATGCTGGAAGGCCCTTTGGCAATCCTCAGAGGCCACCATGAAGGAATTGGGATGGGGAAGCAGAGTGTGGGGAAGCAGATAAAGGAGGAAGCCAGATGTCTGGTGGAGAATCTGCAGAAATCTCAGGGTGAGTCTCTGAGAATGGGCATGTGCTGATGATGTCTTTCTGTATGCTGTAAATATATTTTGTTCCCATTGGTTAATAAATAAGCTGCTTTGGCCTATGACAACGCAGCTTAGAGGCAGGCAGGAAATCCATGAAGAGAGACAGGAAAGAGAAAAGTGGAGTCTGGGGAGATGCCTGCCTTCCACCCAAGGAATAACAGACCAACAGAGTGGTAATGTCACAGCCATGTGGCAATACATAGATTAATAGAAATGG
Source organism: Peromyscus leucopus (assembly GCF_004664715.2). Taxonomy (NCBI): domain Eukaryota; kingdom Metazoa; phylum Chordata; class Mammalia; order Rodentia; family Cricetidae; genus Peromyscus; species Peromyscus leucopus. The sequence goes on along the minus strand of NC_051063.1, from coordinate 169,007,242 downwards.
TTACTTTAAGATAAAATAGCTGGCTAGCAAGAATTCTTAGCCATTGGCCATACAGTTTGTAAATAATATTAAGCCTCTGAGTGATTATTGTATAAGTGGCTATGGACCGGGGGCTTAGCGGGACCTGAGAAAACCTTCCAGCTACATTTGGTGCCCAGATACGGTAGCAAGAATTTCCACCAAAAACCTGAGAAAGCTTTTTAAAAACAAGATTCTAAAATGGAGCTAAAAACAGCTTCCTAAATGTGTCTCTCAGGCAAGCTATGAGCTACATACACTATGGCAGGTTCATGGCATACAGGCTTGAGCTACAGCATGGTGGATTCCCACCAAGGTACACAGAGGTTTTTCCAAGCCATGCAGTATACTGCATGGCAAATTTAGCTTTTGCTAGTCTAAACCAAAAAAAAAAAGTTTCTGGGCCATATGCTGCTTGTTGGGGGCATAGACCCTCTGCTTCCTGGAGTTGGCAGTAATCATGACTCTCCTGGGTACCTCCACCACATTGGGAAGCTGAGGTGGGTAGAGTCAGCAGTCAAGGCTGCTGCATTGTCCTAGTCATGAACTTAGCAGTTTAAAATCTCTCCTGGTCAGAGAAGGATTATAGATTCACAATAAGACAGATTTAGATGAAATAAAATTCTAAATTGTTTACAGTGTGTATAAAAATGTACATAGGTTTGGAAAAAACAGGGAAAGGAGTATATGCAGTTATATAAAGAAATTGATAGTTTTAAAAAATTAAGTCTGGGGACAGCCTGCCACCCAAGGAACATGTTAGCAGACAGGTAAGCTACAGAACACATGGCAAAACAGAGATTAATATAAATGGGTTAATTTAAGATATAAGAGCTAGCTAGCAAGGGACATGTCATAGACACACAGTTTGTAAATAATATTAAGCCTCTGAGTGATTATTTTATAAGCAGCTGTGTGGCCAAAGGGCTAGGCAGGACTGGAGAAATGTTCTCGCTACATTTGGTTGCCCAATGTGTCCTTCTTGCTCTACAGCTCATTCTCAAGCCAGGTCAGTGTGTGGGAAGAAACATCTGGTTTATTGACCAGCTGAAGAGCTGGTATTTATATTGACTGGATTGGCCCATATCAGTTTCTAGTAAGTTCATGGCTCATAGTCATTTGGAGTAGGCCATCAGCAGCAAATGATGCTTGAATGTGTCTGTCAGCCAAGTGGTAACCTGTTGAGACAGATATAAACTAGGAACAGGCATTAAAATTGATAAACTTCTTTGGAAATTTGAGGCCCATTGTCTTAGTAACTGAGGAAGGGGAGGAGTCCCAAGTCCAGGAGAGAGAAAAATACTGTCCTCAGGAATAGACAGGCAGGGAAACTTAGGCTGTATTTATCTGAATCCCTTTGACCAAGTTTTTATGACTTTCCCTGTAGGGAGCCGCCATTCAAAGATGGCGCCGACTTCCTGGTAGCCTAGCTGTAAACAACTCCATATTTGGCTATGCTCTCGGGACTACGTGTCCTGTGACCTGCACATGCGTGGGTATGGTAATCGACCTTATGTCCTCAGCCTATCCCGTGGCTCCCCATGCTTGCATTCTGGCGGGACCCAATCACAGTACGGCACATTTGCTTGATTCCCCATATAAGCAGCTGCATTTTAGTCCTCGGGGGCCCCTCACCTCCCGCTCTCCCTTAATCAAGAGGCGCTCCAATAAAGTGTGATCTGAGAAGAATCCTCGAGTGGTGGTCGTTCTTCCTCGCTGGCCGAGGAGCTTGCCGCATTTCCCAACTTTTTTGAAATTTGTGTGAATTTCCTTTTCATGAAAGACATAAAAGTTCCAGATGTATTAGCATTCCCAATCTGTTTTGAAATCCATATTGTAGAAAAAACAGGTAACAGGTATCTGTAAAACAGCCAGAGTAGACTCATACCCTTGAGTCCTAGCAAAAGCTATAGATTTGGATTTTAAAAAATGTGTATTTTGCTTCTGTCCAGAGAGCCAGCTATAAATTGGACTGAAATGTCTTTGGCCTGATGTAAAGCTTCTCTAAGTCTCCACTCAGAAACAACCAAAGAAATATCAAATATTGAGCTCATAACCCAAACAGTAAGCAGCTGTTGCTCTATTAGCTTCTCAGAATTCTATTAATGAATAGAATGAAAGTTAATAACTTTTGAAGTTTCAACACAATGACAGTATGGCAAAGGAAAGAAATTTTATAATATCCCTATATATTTTCCTCAGATCTTTATATTTTAGACCTTAGAATTTATTATTTATTAGAAATATAAGTAGTTATTATTCAAGAACAGCCATTTTAAATTATGTTTGAAATCTGTTTATCCCTTAATATGTAGCTTGTGAGTAAAGCAAACCTATTTGTCTTTTTTTTTCAGGAGACCTAGTAGCTTTAATTAATTAATGCATTCATCAATTAACTAATCAGGTGGTTGCAACCTTGTGGAAGACTCTGGTTGTTCAATGTTGCTGACAAAGCTTAGCCAGCCCAGTCATCAATGCCATCAAAGATCTGAGAAAGATAAATTTTATCTCAGTGCAGACTTCCAAATCTATTAAAAAGTGGTAGAGACTATCTATTATCCAGACCACACCATTCCAGGCTCCTGTGGTCTTCATAGCATTGACAGGACAGGTGTCAGGACAGCATCAGTCTTACAGCTGGGCCAATAACTTTAAAGTTTTCTCTGTGGAGGAGGAACTTGTGGAAGACTAATCTTATTTTGTCAGTGCCTCACTTGTCTATTCTGGGCCAGATCCCTAGCAGCAGATGTTGAGTTGGGGCATCTTGCCCAGTGGTCGGTGTTGTTAAAAATTCAGGTGGCATCTTCATGTCATTGTTCCATACCTTCTTTGGAGACCTCAAGAATCATTGTTAGGAGTTGGGAGTCTCTGTTTGTTATAGTAAGCTTTCTATTAAATAATTTCAGTGCCATATTCATCAGATCTTTGATGGTTTTGAGGACCATTATTTATTAAATATATCTGAGCTAAAAAAAAATCTAGGCCTAATCTTGAAAACATCTCTGAGTTTGATAACAATAACTAGGCCAATTTGCTATCCTGAAATATATTAGTCAAATAGACCTCTCATGTTCTCTTTTCTATTATTTAAAAAGCTTGTAATTTATGTAACAGTTAACAGTTTATGTTTTAACTAGTAGCTTGTTTTAACAAGTCCCCAACACCTTGCCCATAGCACTTGTCTCTGCTTGTCTATACCTAGAGCATGAACCTCTAACCCTTTGAGAGCTGCTGGCTGGCTCCAGGCCTCTGCTGCATAACAAGACCAGCCCTTCCCTTGCTGCAGGCCTGATAGAAAAAAAAAAGCTATGGAGGGAGGGGGCCCTTGCTATGCCTCTCTCATTCTCTTCCAGGAACATAAGGGAGGTTAGTAGACAGAAGCAAGTAACAGTGATGTAGACATAAGTACCGTTACATCAGCACTGAGGTGACAGCCTCATTGGCGGTTAGCAGCAGCAAACAACTGTCTGAATCTTGAGTGGTCAGAGTATGTGCAGATAGGGAGCTACTACAAGGACTAAGACTTTTATTCACAGCCTTTCCAGAAACTGCTTCCTGAAATTGTTGCCTGTTTTCTGGTAGAAGACTGAGCAGCCTCCATGGCATCTGGTTGGTCCTTTCATCAGAAGTACAGGTAAATCTCAAGATGGCCCCAGCCGTATGAGAGTCAGCTGGAGGGACAGCATAGGGGATACCTAGATCTTGGTGATTTAGCTCTTGTTGTCAGGGGCCTACCATAACCCAGCCATCCTCTTTCACTCTGCCATGGCCAATATCATCTGCTCCATTATTTTTGGTGAGCATTTTAATTTCTAGGATCCAAAATTGATACATTCACTAAGTACACTGGGTGAAAGTTTCACTATCATCAACTCTTTCTGTAACCAGCTAAGGTCAGAGATTTCACAATGGGCCAGGAATCAGTGTGGGTGGATTCTGGGTAGCGACCAGATGTCTCCTGTCTAGAACACAGAGGCAAGAAAGGCCCCAGAGGAGGTTTTTTTTTTTTTTTTATCTCTCCATGCTTCAGAGTATAGTATCACTCAACAGGTAACTGCCAGCATCCACAGAGACTGAACTAAAGGAGATTAGCTGAGGCATGCTCAGATCACAAAGTGTGTGCCCAACATGCATAGAGCCTGGGTCTGCATCACATAAAAAGATTGTGCTGGGACAAGCCTATTATCCTAGTTTTTGGAAGGTTGAAGCAGGGGCTAGGGAGTTCAAGGTTATCCTCAATTCCTTAAGTGGAGGCCAGCCCAGAGAACACAAAACTCTATCTGAAAAAAAAAATACAAAAAATTCACCTCTTTCTCAAGAAAATACATTGTGAACTAGTTTACAGAAGTCTGCGATAGCATTTCTAGTTCTGGTTTGTTCATTCTCACATCTCTGGACTCCCATGGACACACCTTACCTTCCAAGTGAGGTGACAAGTCATGTTGGGCATAGATTTAGGAATCCAAAAAGAATGGACTGTGAGACAAGAGGCTTCAGTGGCCTTGTGGTGATTTTAGGTAGCCAAAGCTGTGGAGGGAGCAGTGTGTGTGTGTGTGTGTGTGTGTGTGTGTGTGTGTGTGTGTGTGTGTATGTGTGTGTGTGCCCACATGATCACCTACATTCAGTGGGGAGCACACTCCTCAAGTCTGTGGTGTCCTTGAGATACTGGTGTGTTGTGCAGGGCACAGGCTTAAGCACTAACTATTTATGGGATCAAAACATGGTTTTAGGTTGTTCATGCCTTTCTCTGGGTGTGAACTTCTTGAACTCCTCTCTGGTATCTTGAAGTATTTTCCTGGCCCCTACACTTTCTTGTACAACAACATTTAAGAACTGAATGATTTCATTACTGAGAATGTGAGATGTGCCGGGAATCACTGAACCCCAGCACCCCTCAGTCCTTCACTGACCCCATCCTTCACATAAATTCCTTAACAAAAAAGGAGCAGATGTCTCAACAGTTGCAAAATCTCTCTCCTTTTTTTTCTTTCCTTGATTCTGTGCTAATATCATCAAACTGAACTCGGAAAAAACTTTGTCTAATTGAGTCCCTTTATTTTACTAATACATATAGCACCTTTGGGGTGAATGATTTATCCAAGGTCACATGGTGAGGACAGTGTAAAAAAGGGCTGGGATATCCAATCTGTCCACAACTCATTCTCAGTAAAATATAAGGGGCCTGGGAAGTTCATCTAGTGTTGAATTGATTCCCATCCACCAACCGTTCCATAAGCAAATCTCCCTCACAACTAGAATGCAAACACTGGATAAGACATCTCCATAAGGAGTCCAGGGGCAGTCCACTAGGTGCTTCATTGATGAGTGACAACACAGCATCTTTGTGAAGAGTTTCTTCCTTCCTTCCTTCTTTCCTTCCATCCTTCTAGCCCCCCACCCTCCTTTATTTCTTCCTCCCCCCTTCTTGTTGTGATTTGAAAGAAAATGGTCCCAAAGGGAGTGGCACTATTTGGAGATGTGGCCTTGTTGGAGGAAGTGTGTCACTATGTGGGGGGGAAGTGCTTTGAGGTCTCTTTTGCTTAAGCCTCCCTCAGTGTCATTTAACTTCCTGTTCCCTGAAAGATGTATCACTCTCAGTTTCAGCTCCACATCTGCCTGTACGCTTCCATGATCCCTGTCACGATGATAATGGACTAAACCTCTGTAACTGTAAGCAAGCCATCCCAATGAAATGCTTTCCTTGTAAGAGTTGCATGGTCATGTGTCTCTTCACAGACATTTCCTTTCCTTCTTTCTTTGGTATATGTGTGCTGTATGCATGCATGCGTGTGTGTTTGCATATGTGTGAGTACACCTGTGTGCAGAAGGGCAAGTCCACATTTACATCTGCCTGTGAGCCCGCAGTTAGTGTCAGATGCCTTCCTTGACGGTGCCCTACTTCAATGACCCAGAATCTAGGCTAGCCAGCTTTCCCGAGATCCTGTGTCTGCCTCCCAAGTATTGGGATTACACAGGGAGCCAAACCGTCCTCACTTTTTATGTGACTTGTGGTTCATATTTATGCTTGTGTGGCAAGCACTTAATTGGTGGAGCCATCTTCCCAGCCCCTTTGTCCATTTATGAAAAGTTCTAAAGACTCATCCAGTTGTGTGTGTGTGTGTGTGTGTGTGTGTGTGTGTGTGCATGTGTGATGTAGTCTAAGTTTCCTTGAGCTTACATTAGCCCTGGCTAGCTTCAATCTCATGACAGTTCTCCAGTCTCACAATTCAGATTGCCAGGATCACAGGCGGGAGCCACCATGCCTGGCTTGCTTGTCCCTTCTGGGGACCTTTGTTGAGCACTGCTTTGCATGCTTACTCATGTGCCTCTTCCCCACCCTGTCCATCTCAGGGAAATTCCAGGCAGAGACTAATGGTGTGGCTAAACAGCCACCAATCTTCCAGCCTTTGAATATTGGGCAAAAAATGCATTATACTCATGCTGCCATCCACAAGATTCAGAGATACAGTGACCTCAACCCATTGGTCTCTCACTGTGTCATCCAGGACCTACTTCCAGTGGCATATGAATATCTTCAGAAGGAGTTGATTCTTCTAGAATCTAATGCAAACATGCTGCTTTCCTCTAAGGCCCCTTCTGACTTTTCCCCAATAGGGCATGTGTCTTAGGGTTGCTATTCCTGTGAATAGACACCATGACCACAGCAACTCTCATAGAGTAAAACATGTAATTGGGACTGGCTTACAGTTTTATAGGGTCAGTTCATTATTGTCATGGCAGGACATGGTGGCATACAGGCAGACATGGCTGGGAAGGAGCTGAGAATTCTGCATCTTGATTCACTAGCAAAAGAAAGTGAACTGCCACACTGAGCTTGACTTGAGCATGTATGAGACCTAAATACCCACCTCTATAGTGACACACTTTCTCCAACAAGGTCACACTATCTAATAGTGCCACTCCCTATGGATTAAACATTCAAATGCATGAGTATATGGGGGTCATACCTATTCAAGCCACCACAGAATGTTTGCAGAGATTCTTCTGTGTTTCATATATTTTCACAAACTGGCCTATTTGATGCTGTGTGATTCTCCTCAGTAAATGTGAACCAACATATTCATACCAGATAGGTGACAGTTGACAGACCCATGAAATGACCCCACCTGAGTCTGTCTTGGTAGATCAGTGGGTTATTGAAATTAATTACAGGAACCTGGGGAGGGCTAATTTACAGGGCTTGGATGACTCAAAGGTAGCTGAGTCACCTCAAATCCCACCCCATCATGGGTGACAACTCATCAAATCTGTATCTTTGGAACTCTCTGCCAACCTTGTAGACAATAGTTGCTGCTTTTTAATACTGTGAATTTGGGACCTTTCTGAACTTCCTGAGCTTAGGAGCACACTTCAGTTCAGAGGAAATAGCTCCACAATCCTTAAAAATACTTAACCAGAGACACTGGAGAAAGATAGAGAATGAGACCAAGAGAGAAGGTACTGTACAGGAAAGTTGATACAATGAAACAGAGTGGTATAAACACACACATGAGAGACAAATACAGAGACAGAGACACAGAGGAACAGAGATAGACAGACAGAGACAGAGAGTGAGATTAATGCTGCTTGTATTTCTGAGTAGAATAAGAAAAGAAATATGTGATTTGATTTATACAAATTACATGCAGATCCTGTTGTAGTTTAGTTAAAAATGGTGGAAGGTGACCTTGGCAGGTTGCAGCCAAGAGGCACCAAAAGTTACACCATACAACAGAACTCACCTGAGAGGTTCCTGGAGGGGAGGAAGGGAAGGAGGGGAAAAGAAGGGAATGCAGAGTTGGCAAGAAGAGAGAGAGAAGGAAACGAGCAGAGCTTGCTCTTTATGAAGGGATTTAGCACAGGCACCTAGAGAGAGCTCTATTCTGTCAGGACTCTTGTTGTAACCCATTTTCCTTAGTGACTTTACCCAGCAGGTCTGCACTTGGCTGTGCTGGGGGAGGTCTTTTGCTCCACCCTTTGGCATTCCTTTAAATACCCTAGGGCAGAGATACCTGGCCCTATGGATTAGGATCCAGGCACTCTTGAGGCTATCCGGTATTTTCTCTTTTTCTCTCCCCTCTATCATTCTAACTAATATTTCCTGCTGCTTCTACTCGAGAGTACTCTGGGGAAATTTGGGGGTTAGGGATGGTTCCCACAGATAGTGCCACTGACCAGGGACTAAGAATGTATATCCAGAGTACTTATCGAAAGTAAGAGTCAGGTGTTAGTTATTTAGCTGCGTTGTGTTCTTACCCTGCAAGGAAGTGTCACGAAACACGACAGAATCTGCTTATAAGAGTTTATTAGAGTTAAAGGGACAGAGTGCGCAGGCCTGTGGGAGAGACACGTGCATGGAGAAGAGAGGAGAGAAGAGAGAGAACCGGAATATGGCGCTCCGCTTTAAAAACCGGCTGGGGCGTGGCCAGGTTACGTCACTACTCCGCGTGTGCGTAGATCACATGGTCACGTTGCGCGCTTACGTAGCCATGTAACGTCACGGATTCTGGTCACGCAAGATGCCTTGGCCGGAACTTGCTAGGCGGAGGTGTCTGGTCTGACCGGAATTGGCTAGGCGGAAGTGTCCGCCTGGTAAATGCGACTGTGGGGGGGGGTGTTGTGAACCCTTCATCAGGGTTAGACCCTGCCAGTTTGGAACTGTTCAGTTTTGTAGTGAAAAAAAGTTAAATGGGGCAGGGGTTTTATCCTTGAAAGAAAAAGAAAAAAAAAAAAGACTAGAATAATGTCTGAGAATAAGGCTGAAGCATAGAATCTTCTCTATCAAGATTTCTCTCTTTTGTCTTTCTCTTAATTTCTATCTATAAAAAATAAGGAAGGTGAGTGTAGTAATTTAGTGCAGGAAGAAATTTAGAATAAGGTACTGTAGAAAAAAATTATTAAAAATGAAGGGTTCACAACACGCCCCCACGGTCGCATATACCGGGCGGACACTTCCGCCTAAACAATTCCAGGTCAGGATAGGCATTTCCGGGTCAAAGTGTCTCTCGTAACCAGGATACCTGGCGGACCCGGACACCTCCGCCTAGCAAGTTCTGGGTCAAGGGGTCTCGCGTGACCAGGATCCGTGACGTTACATGGCCACGTAAGCACGCAACGTGACCATGTGATCTACGCACACGCGTGGAGTAGTGACGTGACCTGGCCACGCCCCCAGCCGGTTTTAAAGTGGAGCACCATGCTTCCCAGTCTCTCTTCTTCTCCACGCACGTGTCTCTCCCACAGGCCTGAGCACTCTCTGTCCCTTTAACTCTAATAAACTCTATAAGCGGATTCTGTCGTGTTTCGTGACATTTCCTTGCAGGGTAAGAACACAACGCAGCTAAATAACTAGCAAAATAGCATAAAGAAAACTTTGGATAAGATAGGGAACTAGACAGAGAAACTAAGTCTTTAATTTTCTAACTTTGGGGCTATGAACACAAGCTGGAAAAAATCAGAAGAGAAGAAAAAACAGGCAGAAAAAAAAATTCCTGTGGGAAGTTTTTGGTCCCAAGTGCAAAAGTAATTCTCCCTGAGGCAAAATTGTAGATGAAATAAGCCAAAGTTTAGAAGTCTTGGGAAAACTTGATGGCTCTCTCAAACTTTACTTGGGAAAAACTCGGTAAAATCTCTAAAAAATTAGAAATCTTTCAGCTCTCAGATTTTCTTTCTGTAAAGGACAAAAATAAGAACTACCTGGAGATATTACTATGGAAACCACCTGTGATTCTCTCTAAGGAAAAACAACAGGGAAGAACCTCTCAAAGTTCTGCCTTTCTTTTAAGGGGGGGTGGATGGATAAAAAAAACAGGAGCCATAAGTTCCCTATGGTTAGAGCTTAGCAAAAAGAATGTATGCTGAGAGCTGCAAAGAGCCACAGGGAGAGTTCCCCCCGATGAGAGGGGCCGCTGCTATGGGGAAAGCGATAAAGCCAAGCTATGTCTGCAGCTGCAGCAGTAGCAGCATCAGAAACTCTATCTGGGAGGAAGGAACAAGCAGGACTAGATAAAGATCTATCAGGGAAAGTCTCTCTGAAGGAGCTGTAAGAAAGCTTTCCTTTAGGTGCTTTTGTTTCTTTTCACTGACTGGCTGGGGCAAATGAGCAAGCCCTAGGAAATTTTGGTATCAGGAATGCCCGCCTATATGCGTGCTACCAGATGAAAGGAAAACACTTAGCAATGCCAGTTTAAGGAGAACTTGATCTCTCCATCTCCTATGGTGAAAAAGCAAAAAGCTTGGTTCAAACCTCCTATGCTGAAAGCAGAAACTTGACTTTGTCATGTAGAGGGAAACAGGAATGGCAGACCCAGAAGAATTATGGGAAATGGAGTCTCAAAGGTAGCTTGTAACAGCAGGCTGATAAAAAGAAATGCATTTTGGGAAAGGTAGTTTTTCTGCTAAAGATGGCTACTGCCTGTTAAAACTGTTTTTTTAACACGAAATGAAGTTTTGTTCCTAAGCACCGCGAGAAAGCTTAGATTTACCTCCCAAAACATTGAGGGCAAACAAACAGCTTGCCTCACAGGAGATAATTAAAAGGAAAAAGCTTATGAGATTGAGTTGTGTTTAAGATTCCAGAGAAACATTGATAGCATTAAATGATGCTCATGGTAAACTTAAAAATACAGCTTTCTATTTGATGGCTAAAAGAAAGTCTCTTTGAGAGGACTTTGCACCAACCAGCTCTTGTGGAGATAATAGCTTTTGCTATGAGGGAAAACTGCCATAAAATGCTACTGTAAATAAAAATGTCTCTGGCCTGAGAATGAAAGTTGCAGAAACACTTGTTTGAACTAAAATTCCTAAGTGCAAAAAGGGTTTGGTTATAAAACAATTCTTCATATTTGGAAGTGGAAGTCTAGTACCAGAATTTGTTTGAACTTTTTGAACTTAAAAAAGAAATGAGATAAAACTACAAAAAGGTTTTAGTTGTAAAAAAAAAAAAAAAAAAAAATTCATATTTGGAAGTGGAAGTCTAGTACCAGAACTTGTTTGAACTTTTTGAACTTAAAAAAATGAAATGAGATAAAACTACAAAAAAAGGTTTGGTTAGGGGTTTCTTCATATTTGAAAGGCTGGAACCAGAATTTAGTATTTGAATTTGGACTTAAGACATGAGTTAGACAGGAGTGATTTCATTGCAAGGGGACAATTTTGAATTTACTTATGTATATAGACTCTATCAGTGCTGATGATTTATGGAACTGTTTATGTAAAAATGGAACTGCTTAAAAATAAAACTGTTTAAATAGAGGTTTGTTTTTTCTAAAAAAAAATTATAAAAAGGGGGAGTGTCAATATTCCTCAGTCTATTTAACTTAAAAAATTTTAGTGTTACTTGAGTGAATTAATGTTATGTTTTGTATAGTTTATAAAAAAATTATTTTGAATGTAGGTTTGTAGAAAGTGTTAATGGTTATATTGAGAGTAGGTTTGTAGGAATTATAATCGTGTATAGTAATGTTTATGTTAGAATTATTATGTTAACCTATTGATATTGTTGAACTATGGTTTGGTGAAGTTAAGGAAATATTTAAGTTTGATGTGAATACATCATTAATTTAACCTATGTTTTGTTAGCAAGAAATTCAAATGGTTCTATTAAGAGGTTGCTTTATGTTGAGAGAATTGTAACTATGTACAGCAATATTTATGTTAGAATTATGTTAACCTGTTAATGTTAATGATGAAGTTAAGGAAAATTTTAAATTTGATGCAGTTGCATCAAGAGTTTTTTTTTATTATTTTTTATTTAAAGGGTTTGATGCAGCTAAGACTGTTGTAGTCACCTTATACCCATTCCAAAAAAGAAATGCCATCTTTACCATCCTCTACTCCTATACTGGAAGGTGTGACAGCTATGGAGATTGCTGTGATCCTTAATGGGGAGTTGTTTTTATATATAAAGAAAGGGGACCTGTAGGAGCCCATTTTTTCTAGTGGCTTTACCCAACAAGTCTGCAGAGGATGATTGAACCATAGACCTGAGTACAGGTGTTTGAGATTCTTTGTACTTGGCTGTGCTGGGGAGATGTCTTTTTCTCCACCCCTTGGCATTCCTTTAAATACTCTAGGGTGAACACAGTCAAGGCTGGTGTATTGGAGGATCCAGGCCTCCTGAGGCTATCCTGTGTTTCTGTCATTCTTCTCATCATCTGGGTATCTCCATCTAGCTAATATTTCACTTCTCCCTACTCAAGGGTACCCTGGGTGGTAGAAGTGGTGGTTGGTCCACCACAGACACTGACCAGGCCAGCATAGATATCTGTGTAGTAACATATACACCATTGGATACATGGGTACTCCACAAGTAGTCCTCAAATATCATTTTCTCCCTCAGCTCCTAGAAAAAAATGTGTTTGTGCAAGAAGCTGGCTTGATGTGAGCCCTTTTTCTTGACCACCACAGTAAAGAACTTGTCCTTGGGCTGCAGTGATTCACAGAAGATCTGGACTCCACACCAAAGTTGAAAGGGCTTGGAAGTTGCCCTGTCTTTACCAGCTCTTCCTCTTGCTTGTGAGACACAGGAAGAAGGATTTGACCACCTCAGGATCCACAGCTCAACTCCTAGATCTTTAAAGGATGTATTTGTTGGTCTCCTAATCTCTTTAATGTTTGCTCTTGACTGTAGAAAATGTCATTTCATTTCCATGCAGCCCACAGTAGTCTATATCCCTCTAGATGAGTGGTTGTCAATCTTACTAATGCTGCAACACTTTAATATAGTTCCTCATGGTGTGGTGAACACCAACCATAAATTATTATTGTTGCTACTTTATAACTGTCATCTTGCTACTGTTAGGAATCTTAATGTAAATATCCATGTTTTCTAATGGTTTTAGGCAACCCTTGTGAAAGGGGTTGTGACCACTGATCTAGATGGTCTTCACAGGTCTTGACCAAGGAGCAACCCTTATGGTTTCGATAGAAAAAATACCATTAGGTATTGGTGAAATTATTAAGGCTACTCCATGTAGTTACAAGGGAGGTTTATTTTGTGGGGTAACTTACAAGTGAATGGATAGTTTACAGAGTCTGGGAATGGCATGGTGCAGTCTGGCGGTGTTCTCTGGAGAACTCTGCTCGGTCTATACCTCCAGTGTCCAGGGTCCAGGAACCAAGAGAGCTGGCACATCTCGTGACAGTTACCAAGGCCTCAGTGGGGGTTGGAACTTCCAGATCAAAGCTGGAATGGCTACCCACTACAATTAGGAATTAATGTGAATTTTAACCCTAGCAATTAGAGACATGAGGCCAACATGAGATAAATATGTACAACAGGGATGTGATGCTAAGACCAGGCATGCTAGCTCCCTCCTTGTCATTCACACCCCACAACCTCCCCGTGAGTGAGAGGGTTTGTTAATTTCTCACCCTCTGTGTCATATACCTCAAAATATCTTCACTAAGTCTCTGATCCCAGTTCTTTAAAAAGTCTTTGTTTACAATAAAGTTCAACCACTTCTAAACCAAAGTGCTGTGTGTTTCTTTCTGCTCTACTCTTATTGGAAAAAGGACTCACAAAAAAAATCAGTCATCTATGTTTTTGTAAATGGATGAATCTCTCCCACTGCCTGTTCCCAAATAACCATTCAGAGGTTTATATTAATTATAAATGTTTGGCCAATGTCTCCTGCTTATTATTAGCTAGCTCTTAAATTATCTTAACATCTTAAATCATCACATTTCTTTTTTTTTTTTCTATTTTTTTTTATTAAGTAAATTTATTTTACAACATCATTTAGTTCAACATAATAGCCACAGATTCCCCTGTTCTCCCACTCTCGCCCCCTCCCCTCCCCCCATCCCACCCCCCATTCCTACCTCCTCCAGATCAAGGTCTCCCCCGAGGACCGGGATCGACCTGGTAGACTCAGTCCAGCCAGGACCAGTCCCCCCTCCCGGACCGAGCCAAGTGTCCCTGCATATGTCCCAGGATTCAAACAGCCAACTCATGCAACAAGCCCAGGACCCGGCACCAACACACAGCTGCCTCCCAAACAGATCAAGCCAAATGACTGTCTCACCCGTTCAGGGGGCCTGATGCAGTTGGGGGCCCCTCAGCCTTTGGTTCATTAGATCCTGTGCTTCCATTCGTTTGGCTATTTGTCCCTGTGCTTTATCCAACCCTGGCTTCAACAATTCTCGCTCATATAAACCCTCTTCTTTCTCACTAATTAGACTCCCAGTGCTCACCAGGGGCCAGCCGTGGATGTCTGCATCCAGATTCCTCAGACTTTCCTTGGATGG